>NC_045629.1:51839972-52169347 GCF_009829155.1 Mustela erminea
AAGTTTGCCTTATAAACACATTTTCTGAAATGAATCTCTTGGAGATATGTAAAAATGGTTTTCTTTTTCTTGTAGCTTAGAACAGTTTTAAAATAATATATTTATTTTGGGGTATTTCTACTTAGTATTTTTTTTGGTAAAGATCTACCTGGAATTGATACTAAACCAGTGTTCAACTACTATGGGATCATCATCATCATCATTGTCATTGTCATTTGTCATTTATTAAACACTTGTTATATGTCGATGTTGTGCTAAGTGCTTTGTTGCGTACATTATCTTATTTAATCCTGCAGCAAACCTAGGAGATGGGTATGGTTGTTATCCACGTTTTAACAGATAAAAAACTGGGACGTAAGGAAACAATTGGCCAGAGATTACAAACCTAATAATTTTGTGTAGCAAGGATTCTGACCAACAATTCATCTCTCCCCAAAGCATGTACTCTGGTTACATTATTATTTCTTACTACCTCTTACAGTTAAAACTTAGGGTTTTTCATTTGCTTTAAGGACATTTTTTCATATCCTGGTTGAGTTAGATAATGTTGGATCCACCCATTGAAATGTACACAATGGCTGAAGACATAAGTCACTTTAAGTTGTTTTTAATATTTCAAAGTGACTTCAGTTTGAAAAAGAATATCACGAACTAAATGCTGTCAATAAATTCACGGTAAATAAATAATTACCTTTAAAATCAACATGAAGGGTCTATTAATTTAGGTATTTCCTTAAAAAAAGGCAGCAGTTTTTGTAGAACTTAAATGTATTCTTTTTGATACTTGGATTTATCCAACAAAGTGGAAAGTTAAAATGAAGTAAGAAAGGCCAATTCCTCACCTAATTTGAATGTATATTTCTAGATTAAGGATTTGATTATCAACATTTATGAAGCCTTAAAAAAAATCCCTTTATTTTATATTTGAAGAAAAGAATCAGTCATTAACTCAAAAATATGTAACTAGACACTGAAAGATCTTGGGGGGGAGGGGACAGATATTTTAATCTGATTTAATGTTTACACTGTACTCTAATGCTATTCAAATTATCTTAGCCAGAATGTTTATATCTATCTAATATTTGCAGTGAATTGTTATTCTTACAGGATGGTTTATTAGGTAAAGATTCTTCAAGTCACAGTAAGTTGTTTGTATAAGATAATCATCTTTCTAGGGCTTTTTGAAATTTGGTAGTATCTGTGATTAGAAAAATCATCATTGCAAAATCGATCAAATAAGAATGCTTCAACATTATGTTCAAAATGCATATAAATAAAGAAATATCTATTAGCAGATATTCTCTTAGCCCACAAGTAGCCATCAGGAGTAATGATACAATCATAATTATTTATGTATAGTATTAGATAGCAGATACATATTATTTCTAATTTTCAAAACAGCCCTGCAAGGAAGATATTATTATCCCTATTATTTTATAAACAGGTCAAATAATTTGCTAAAGTTTACCCAGCTAGGAGGAGTTTTTCTTACTCTAGGTTTTCCAGACTCCAAAATCTCTTCTTTTTTACATCCCACGTGTCACGAGCTTAAAACATTCTTGATGGTTTGCAACTTATCAGAATATTTGACCCCCCAGAACACCCTGCAGGCTGGCTGTGCCAGATAACTATTTGATTACTTCAATTCCAGGAAATTTGAACTATTTTAAATAATAATGACTTTTTCTAGTATTTCTAGGATTCATCAAAATTCCAGGAACCATGCAAAAATTAAACTCTCTTTTTTCTTGACTTTTCTTTAAAAGAGTTAGTGTTTTAATAATTAGATTTTATATTATCTCTAGGTTTTCAGTGAAGCATAATGGATTACAGGAGAGCATTGATGGCTACTAAAATGGTCTTTATAAGTTAAAATGGCAACCTTATCGTACTTTTTTTTTCTCAAATCCTATACAGAAATCAGACAATTCTACTGCCTTATATTATGTTCATTTCCCAGATTTTACCTGAATGTTCTTCCCTGGGGCCATTGCTATTGTGAAACTGTTGTAATGGCCTTCACTGGGGTGTGGTGAAAATGCTCTAATTGCCTTTGCTAAAAACAAGGGTTTCATATAAATTGAATTTTTCTTTTAGGATAATTGCCATTCACTTTTGTTTTATATGCCACTGAGTGGGGTTTTGCAGTATCCTCTGTGGACAATTAAAGTGCTGAAATAGGAGAAGCTAATGATTGTTTTGTGTGGTAATACTGACAACCTCTGCATGTTTGTCAATCTGTGTTAACAGTATCGATCAGGATGGGATCCTCATAGAGGGGCAGATAATATTTCCACTAAATCTTCGGACAGTGATGTAAGTGATATATCTGCGGTTTCAAGGACTAGTAGTGCTTCTCGTTTCAGCAGCACGAGCTACATGTCTGTCCAATCAGAACGGCCAAGAGGAAACAAGAAAATCAGGTGAGTAAAGGGACTTTCGCAGGAAATTCTTCTAAACATATTTTAGGAGGTCTTTGATTTTTCTTTGGATAAACCTAAAATCCTGGATTTTGAAATAGTTAATACGTGTTGTTAAGGCAATAAGAAGTTCTGAACATATCATTTTTTATTATACTTTCATCTGTATTCAAACTACTTGCACAGAAAAGTTCCATAGAACAAAATTTTCTTACTAGACTACTTGAAATCCTATCATGGGTTATTTTTTCATGTTTGCTACTTTAAAAAGTAATTCTGTTATTATTCTGTCTTATCTGAAATTAAAGTGGTGGCTAAGTGAAGACTTGAATTTGTTAATGTTCCAAGAAATATGAAAAATAATAGTTTGAAGGGGTTTTTTTTTTCCCCTAGCGTAATACACTTCAGTGATTGAGAATACATAAAAATATTACTTTTTTAGTAGGATGCTTGTCCATTCTCCCAAAACTTTTAGAAATGCATGAAAAAAGTCCTCAGCTTTTCAAAAAAATATATAAATGTAATATATGTTAGTATAATTTTCACTCATCATCTGACCTGTAGATTTTATGGGTGCCTAAACTTTTTTTTTTTTTAACCTCCCATTACATCAGAAAACATATGTAATGGAGACTACAGGTTTTTTCCATGCAACTTTGTGACAGGGAAATATGATCTGAAAACAATGCTAATTGTTGCTTGTATGGTGCTTCTTCTGCTATACACTGGGGAAAAAAGTAGTCAACATTTAAGAGATAGAATTTTTGTTTTAGGAGTTTTCATTACATTTCTGTTTAATTTCATGTGCATTTTTTTCTTGACTTTTTCTTTCTTGTTTGTGTTTATTTGCATGCCTTCGATCTGTGTTGCTTTCAAAAGGCCAAAGGGAATAGAAGAGGGAGGGCAAGAAGGGGATAAGCACGAAGAGATAGTTCATGAGAAGGAAGAGGTAAAGGAAGAAAAACTTAATGAGAATGAGAAAGGGACAGAGATCACAAAGTCATGTGATCAGGAGAAAAACAGAGAATCAGGAGACGAGGAAAAAGCACAAGATATACCTGAGCAAGGGAAAGAAAAAGAACAGTGGAATAAAGAGGATTTGCAAGGACGATTTTCACAAGATGATGACAGGTAAAATTTGCTCATTTGTGTAGACATTTCCCATTAGTCATGTAGTCCTTTTTCTTAATCCTAAAAACTATTTTGCCATTTACATTTGGTTTATTTTCTTGTGTTTTTTTTCTATTTAGCTTCTAATACAACTAGTTCATATATTAGCAAAGTACCATCAACCTGATTGACATATGAAACAGTCTTTAATTTATGTCTACTAGCTCTGAGGGCCTGATTTGTTTGATTTTCATTATGACTCACTGAATCCAATGTAAATTTCCCTCAGTCCCCTTAGTGTTAATTGCTGCCTAACTTCTCCATTTGTAGAGTCAAAATTTTTAAAATGAGCTTCTGAAGAGCCTGAGAAAATTTAGCCTACTTCATAAAAAATATTACACACTGGAGATTTACTCTAAAAATGAGTGGCAAAATAGCTAGCAAAAAATAAGCTTTATTCAGTCTGTGGCTCCCTTGTCTCTTAGTTTTTGGTGGGTTCTCGCCCAGTTTTGAGTACTGAGGAAGATTGCGAATCAGGGGCAGTAGTACTCTGTTACTCAGAAAAGGATAGATGCCCCAGGGTTCGTTAGAATGCAAACCCGTCAGGTTAGTTCCCTTGAAAAATTCAGTCAGCTAGAGAAACTGCCAGAGAAGGAACTTAGAATGGGAAAGAAAGGGTAAAAACATACACAGCAAAGTATAAAAATAAGTATGTTTTCATTTTCATAACACAGGCACCAAGTAAGCATGAAGCTTCTTTCTTTATAGCTCTACACTGAAAGGCACCTCGGCCCAAGTGTGCAGTAGACTTCATCTTTCTGCCTGAGGAGATGAGGTTTCTCTATATTTCTCAGAGACAGAATTACCCATCATGTCCATTTGGGAGGAATTTGGATTTCTAGTCAATCCAGAATTTCATTTTGTGTTAGTACATAGCTGGCTTAATAAGCATACCCTAGTATAAGCCAGACTTTGCTTTATTATATCTAACCCCAATCTTAGTGTGTACTTATTCATAACTAATGAGAAAGATAATTGGGGCAGATGTTGACCCCGTCAGTATACAATTCATTGGTTTAGACTATGACATATCACTTTTAGTCTCAGATTGGTATATCTGTGATCTGTGAAAGTTTCTGTATAACAGATAGTAAACCTAAAAGGCATCTCAGGTTTGGGCATGTTATGTGATTTGAGTCTAAACTAGTAATTGCAAATCTATCTTCATCACTTATCTAACTTTCAGTAATTACAGTGATTCTGCAATAAGACCATTTTTCTGATTTGTTGGCATAGAATAATTTCATCATTAATTCACAGAAAAAAGCTTTTGGGGTTTCCTTGGAAGAGCTTCCTTTCTTTCAAAAACAGAGCAAATTCCAGGTCTCTACTGTTGTCTTTCTGTATACTGTATAGAGAACACCCGAGCCCATTGGTGTTTGCCTGGAGCCAAAAGTCTAACAGACCTGGCTTGGTGGGCAAAGGTTTAGAGAAGATGATAACTTTAAGTTCTCAGTTTTTAATTTATTACTTTCTTCATCATTTCCTTTAGGGAAAGAGTATATTATTTTGCAAGGGAAAAAGAAATATGGTATATTCCTAGCAATCTGAGTAATCAAGGCACTGTAGTCTGCTTAAGTAACTATATAATCCTTCTGAAACTCTAAAGGGGGCCAGATAGATGTCTCTAGGGAATATAGATTCTATAAGATGATGGGAGGTATCAACTGCCATTACTTTGTAGGAAACTTTTGGTGTCACTAATTACTGCAACATAAGATCTTGAAATTGCTTCCATTAGAATAAAATGAACAGTCTTTATTAGAGGAAATGTGTCTGAGTATGCCCAGTAATATTTTGTTTTGGTAGTTAATGAACACAATCATAGATTGTTTAAATACTGAAAACAGCTTATGTGCTTTACAAAATTATTGGAAATAATCTTATTTTATAATACACCATTGACAGTGTATGCCTTTTACTAGTAATCCAAGTTTTATAAAGGAAAAAAATTTTTTACTTCTAGCAATGCTGGAACGTAAAATTAATACAGTGACTCCAATGTATCAAATCCATTATAGTTGCTGTTTTCATTACAGTAATTGAATTTCATTGCATGATACAGAATTATGCTGTTTTGGGGTAGTAGTCACATTAGAGTAAGTCTTCTGAACATACAAGTAAAAAATGAGTAGGAAAATGTAAATTCAAAAAATGGTTCATTTAATTTTTGAATATAATATTTTTTCAAAGTTAATAAGTAATATATTCATATTTAGATATTTACATTTACATACATGAATATAAGTCAGGTTAATGTCCCTATATCATTAATGGTTTTTTTTGTAATCTAGAAAATCCAAAATTATATTAATCATTTAAAATATTTTTTTTAGTCTGCATATATGTGTGCATGTTCTAAATTTTATATCTATTTACATTTGCCAATTATATACCGTGTACATATGGTAAGCTAGCTCAGAAAAAAAAATGTTCAGAGTTCAAAGGTAAGGAGAAATCATTTATTCAGCCAATACTTATTTAGAAAATTTCTCAATCACTGTACTAAAAACTGGGGATAGAAATGAAATTAAGCATTTCTCATTATCTAAGCCTGAGAGTGAAGCAGTTGTCTTAGCCTCGTGTGAGCGGACATTTAAGGATAGCTTCATACCCAAAAAATGTTATCAATATACCTAACCAAATTCACAAGCACATTTGAGGGAGGAATTGGACACAGAGAGGAGGGGATCTTAAATAAATCTGCAATGAAAGAAGATAGAAAAAACAAATACTGAAAAATGTAATTTTATCAAAACCAACGATATTAGTAGACTCCTCTTTTCCTCTAGGTTTTGTTCTAGGACTATAAGACAAAAGAAAAAATTCAAGAAATTTGTTCTCTATAAATTTTTAGTTCTCAGGCATGTCTCTAAATGCTAGAGAATTAGAATTTCTTTTTCAAGAGAGTATTCTTGAGGTAGGGACATTTTTTAAGAGGAGAAGTTTGGCATCTATTCAAAAATTCATGAAAAACATCTTAAGAAACTTGAGCCATCTAAATTGTATAGATAAAAGTTCTTATAATCTTTAGAATGGCAAGCAGAATAATTGTTAATGAAATATTTATTGCTACTAACATGTAGATCAGAGTTATAGATCGGAGTGGAACACTTCATGATTATATAATGTAATTTGATGCATACAGCGTATTTATGCCCATGTTGCAGACTTTTAAAGGAGAAATAGCATGTCTCATAAAAGTAATTGTGGATGAGACATCTGAAATATCTGGCCTCTCATCCTGGTTCTGTCACATCTACCTGCTGACTTTGTCTGGGCTTTTTTGCTAGCCAGTTGGAGGAAGGGGTAATTCATACTCCTTCCCATAGTACATAGCCAACAGGAAAATAAGCATCTTCTAGTACACTGATGATTTGTCTTTATTATCGTGAGCTCAAGAAATCACTGGTTCTGCAATTAACCACTAGCAGAACAAACAGCTCAACATAAATTTCTATCATTTTGCAGATGTTTCCAAAATTGAGGTGACTAATATCAGTACTCCGTAGATCAAACTGAGTCTTTCAGTCTTCTGGAAGTCTGTTTCAGGGCAAACTCATCCCATCGGGCATACTGATTGACTATGCTTTACCACTCTTGTATTGCTGTGTTTTCTTCTGCTTTTTCTTTCTCATTAAGGTTATCTTCTAGTTAGTACTACTGAAATCATACAAGAATGAGTAATTTCTCCTGTTTTATGATTGTGCATGAAAAGGGAACTTTAGAAAAAATGTGAAAACAACACTCTTAGAATTTTGATTTGGCAATTTGGGGGTGGAGCCCAGGAATTTGTGTTTTTACAACAAATAGCCCAGCTGGTTATGATGCAATCTATCCTTTCTTTGGGGTTGCTTATATTTCCTAATGGATTTTATGGTCAGCTTGTCACTTTTTGGGGGGGGGGGGGTGGCTGGGAACAGCCAGGATTTTGACAGGGATTTGTTTAATTAGATCAATTTCGGAACTGTTATCATTTTTAAAATATTGTATTCTAATCTGTGAACATGAGCTGTTCCATTTATTTTCTTAACTTTCTTTCAATGATATTTTATTGTTTTCAGTGTACACATCTTACCCCTCTTTTGTTACATTTATTCTAAGTGTTTTTGGGTGCTATTATAAATGGAACTATTTTATTAATTTCCTTTCAGTGCTGTTCTTTGCTACTATATAGAAATACGATTTATATGAATATGTTGATCTTGTATCCTATAGCCTTATTGTGTTTCATTTATTAGTTTAAAAGGTTTTTTTGTTAATTCCTTAGGATATTCTATATAAGAGATCATCGGTGAATAATATTCCTTCCAATCTGAATGCCTTTTATTTCCTTTTCTTGTCTAATTGACCTGGCTAAAACCATCACTACAATGTTAAAGAGAAGGGACTCATAGAAAGTTCTTAAAAGAAACAGCCACATAGAATTACGCTGCATTAGCTGTTAAAGCATTTTTGAGGATGTTTTTTTCAGATGCCTTCATTTTCAGATGCATTCATTTTAGAATGAGCAGAGCTGAAGGCAGATGCTTAATCAACTGAACCACCAAGGGGCCCCTTAATTTTATGTATTGAGCTTAGTATGTCTCCAGGACGGACAAGAAGTCAGACAGAACAGGAATGGCTAGATATGGCAGATGATTAAGAAAAAGATCTGGACTGGAAATACAGATTTGGAAGTCATTAATATACTGATGCTTCTTGAAGCCATGAAATTAAAATGCACCAGCAAAAGAGAGTTTAAAAAAAAAAAAAAAGGCCGGGGGTGGGGTTGGTTAGGATGGGATCCTGGAAAATACCAACATAAAAGAGGCATACAGAAAGCTCACAGAAAGAAAGGGAGGTGACCAGAGAGCTGCATAGAAAATTAAAGGAGTATACAATCACAAAAGCTCAGAGGAAAAGGCATTTCAAGAAGAGGAGAGCAATGGGGTCAAATTCTAAAAGTCTGCACAATAAAATATGAAAACTATGTTAAGACTTAGCAGCATATATAATTTGGAGGAATTTTAACAAAAAGTTACAGAACTCAAAATTATAGTAAAATAGACATAGAAAAAGAAATTCTTAAAAAAGAAGCAAAACTGAAAATGTCAATCATTATATGTAACATAATTTTCATATCCTGTAGTTCAAGAAATTGAATGGAATGAATAGGTTTTGACTATGAACTTTTCTTTATAAGGTAGGTAAAGAGAACATACAATAAGCTACAACATTTTGTTTTCTGTGAAGCAGATACATCAATTGTTTAGGAGAAATACTCATAGAATTTTAAAAGAAAGTTTTGCATAGATTCTCCTATAATGGATGAGACTGGGAGTTGGGAAGTTGTCACTACCTAATGGCCTTAATTTTCTCAAACACATAAGAGACAGAATATAAGAGTTTGGAAATTGAATTAGAGATTTGATTTGGAGATTTGGAATAATTGCTGAAGAGAATCAGAAAAGTAGCTGATCAAGAACAAATTAAAGGGCTGATGAATAGTTCAGGAGATCCAATGGAGGGACAATTCCAAGAGACACCTGCATGGGAGAGTAGTGTGATCTTTCCTAGCAGCACTGAGCCAATCCAAGCATAGTTACAGAAGTCAGATTGTAGCATTTGTGGAGGATGGGAATTTCCATGGGAGAGGCTGTTAGGAAAATAACAGTAGAAAGAAATTAAGGATGCTTATGTAAATATCAATGCTAGAGAAGAAGGAAGAGACGTCCAGACAGGAACTGATAGACTAGGAGAATATAGAAAAAATTCAAAAATTGGAAAACTATATCATGTTGTCCAAAAGCATATTTAGGGAGTTGGAAGGGTGAGAGGCTTCAATGTCACAGTATGACATTGAAACTCAAGATTGTGAGGTGGGGCTATTTCACTGATCAGCAAATTAGAAGACCTAACCATTAGAGCAAGTACAATAGAATGGATGAAAAGAATAAATATGAGGGTAGTTGAGATATGTACATTTTGGAGTTATGAAGCAGTTGGTTAGGTCTTCTTAATGAATATGTAAGTCTCATCAGATTACAGTAAAATTGAGAATTGAAAATAAGACTAAGCCAGCCCTAAAGACTTCAGTGAATGAGTCAATGGCCATGGATGGAGTCACCAGACGATAAGAGGAAAGGAAAAAAAAAAAGGAGAAGTATATGTTGGCATAGCCAGAAGTCGGAAGCTGCAAAAATAATAATAATAGTTATAATAAATAATTTAAACTTTTAAGTAAAAACAGAAGAGAACTAGTCCAAAAAAAAAAAAAAAAGGTGCCAGTAGTTAGAAATATTGCAGCCTATGAAGAAGGATAAGTACTTGTCACTAGGGAGGACTTCAGGAGAAGCAATGTGTTCAAAGAAGCACCAGGTTTTAGTTAAGACAAGATAGACATCGTTTTGTTGACCATAATGAGAAAGGTTTGGAATAAGTGACAATATAGGTTTGTAATAGTGCCACCTGGCCTTTCCTCTGCTGTTAGTGTCACTACATTTTCAGGGTATTCTTTTCAGCTGAGTCTTGGTATTTATACTTCAATACCACATCTGTATTTTTTTATATGAAATTGGAGATAAGTGTTAATTAAAATTTATTCCCACATCCTACATAAATTTTAAGAGACTTATAAAATTTAATGAACTTTGTAATATAATCATTACTAGCAATTCTGCTAATTTGTATTTCTCTGGTGACTGGTTATTCTATCTTGTTACCACTTGAAAATCCTATCCAGAGATGGCTATACAGATTCATTTTTACTGATGAATGAATTTCACTATAGTTAGAATAGCAATTGACGGTTATATACATTTAAAATGTCCATTAGCCTTCATCTATATACTGAACTTTTGTTTTCTGGTATTACCACCATTGGTTAAGCTGTAAGTAAATAGTGTTTCTAGGCTTGTTTCCTATAAAGATAAAATTAATTGCTCTTTTTTTACATTTATTTCTAACATTTTCCCCACTAGCTGCATGTTAGAGAGTAAGATAAATTTAGTATGAAAGTAGAGAAACAGTTAAATTGGATTGACTTTCAAAATATATACAAATATATATACAAACATATATATATATACAAATATATATATACAAAATAATAGCATAAAAAACTACTGTAGTAGTTTCCATCATATTTCATATTTGTTTTCACAAGCCAATAAGGACAATTAATCTACAGCTATAGTTTAAACTAAATGCAATATTTAGAGCTAGTGACTCCTCACAGAACTACAGGTATCCCTCAGGATGAACAAACTTCATGTAAAAAGTTTGATTTTTATAGAAATAATAAAATAAGATCAAGTTCAGAGTCAAAGAATTTTCATGCATAAATATTGGGGTTATATGGGAGTACATCAGTATAATGTGGTACTATATAGTATGGCTTCATTTTCAACTTCTGATTCTCCAATGTAGAAAAATGGGATCTAATATTAAGGAAGCAAAAGCCATTGAAAAAAATCCACAAATACCTGGCATGAGACTTTAGAACCTTAATGACACAATTTAGTCTTTGTATTTTAGCTTTATCTACTTCAGTCTTTCACACTTACTGATCTCTCTCCTTACCGGCTCTTGCTTTTATACTCTTGTGTATATGCTCACATTGATTCTTCTGACAATTTGTGGTTTCTTCATTTCTGTTTATGAGTAAAGTACCTACCCATCCTTTAATACCCAACTCAAATATAAATTCATCTAAGAGATACCATCTCTTCTCTTCTCTTTCTTCACAATGTATCTAATATTCTTTTACAATAACAGTTTCTCTTGTGGCCCTCATTTTTCTCCTCTGAATATAGTTAATTATATATCCATTTCATCAACCATGGTTGACCATTAGTTAACCCTCTGAAGGTAAATTATCTATCATTTTTATTTTTTATTGTCTTATCTCCCAGGATCTCCAATATATCTTACAAAGTAGGCACTGGTAAAAGTTGGTATGTAAATATATGAATAAGTAAGATTGCAAAAAAGCAGTGAAAATTTAGAGGTGTGAAAAGCTTTGAACATAGTGCTTCTGGCTTCCGTCATCATGCAATATTCAATACGCTAATCTCAGTCTTCTTAGATGAAAGTTTTTAAATAGGCCAAGAGGTCATTTGTATTGCATTTAGGAAAGTTTCAGTTGGTTGATCTGTTGGTTTACTGATTTAATATATGAGACTAGTTCTCTCTCTCATCTTATACTTTTTTATTTTATTTTATTAACATATAATGTATTATTTGCCCCAGGGTACGGTCTGTGAATCATCAGTCTTACACAAGTCATAGCACTCACCGCAGCACATACCCACCCTCCCCAATGTCCATCACCCAGCCACCCTATCTTCCCCAACCCCCTAGCAGCCCTCAGTTTGTTTCCAGAGATTGAGTCTCTTATGGTTTGTTTCCCTCCTATCCCATCTTGTTTCATTTTTTCCCTCCTTACCCACTATGACCCTCTGTCCTGCCTCTCAAATTCCTCTTAACAGAGAGGTCATAAGATAATTGTCTGTCTCTGATTGATTTATTTTGCTTAGCACAATACCCTCTAGTTCCATCCATTGCGTTGCAAATGGCAAGATTACATTTCTTTTGATGGTTGCATAGTATTCCCTTGTGTATGTATGTATATATGTATGTATGTATGTATGTATGTATGTGTATATACACACATATACACACCATATCTTCTTAATCCATTTATCTATTGATGGACATCTATGCTCTTTACATAGTTTAACTACTGTGGACACTGCTGCTATAAATATTGGGTGCACGTGCCCCTTCAGATCACTACATTTATATCTTTAGGGTAAATACCCAGTAGTACTATTTCTGGGTCATAGGATAGCTTTATTTCAGCTTTTTGAGGGGTTTCCATACTGTTTTCCAGAGTGGCTGCACCAGCTTGCAATCCCATCATCTTTTTACTTTTTGATAGGATTTTATAATTGCACTGTTCTTTTGGTGCATTAGACTGGCATTCATTTGTCTAATCTTTAAGAACTATCTTAGGGAACACTTTTGTGATTTTTTTCTTATATGTCAGACTTGACATATAAGAATATATATGTCATAGAAGAATATATATGTTGGGGCAGCTGGGTGGCTCAGTGGGTTAAAGCCTCTGCCTTTGGCTTGGGTTGTGATCCTGGGGTCCTGGGATCAAGCCCCACATCGGGCTCTCTGCTCAGCAGGGAGCCTGCCTCCCATCCCCCCATCTGCCTCTCTGCCTACTCATGATCTCTGTGTCAAATAAATAAATAAAATCTTTAAAAAAAAAAAAAGAATATAAGAATTCCTACAAGGATTGTCAGACTTATCAGACCTCATGCAGGATTTTTACACATAAAATAGTGATTATCGGGGATCCTTGGTGGCTCAGTGGGTTAAAGCCTCTGCCTTTGGCTCAGGTCATGATCAGGGTCCTGGGATCAAGCCCCAAATCGGGCTCACTGCTCAGCAGGGAGCCTGCTTCCCCCTCTCTCTCTGCCTGCCTCTCTGCCTACTTGTGATCTCTGTCTGTCAAATAAATAAATCTTTAAAAAAAATAGTGATTATCATTAAGACTGCAAAAATAAGGAAAGTTATAAATTAGACTTCTGAGACTTTCTAACAAGGTATTTTGAATAAGTGATAGTTAGGACTTCATGTTGAACTTGTCTGAAGAAGAACTGCATATTCTCAGAACAATCTGTGAATTAACCAACTTACTTTACTATTTCTGTTTATCATAGATTATGAATTACTTCTTTGCATGGTTTACCTGTCATCTGTAGAGACTCACAGAGGACTTAGCTGGCTTGCTTTGCAAAGTTGTGAATGAGAACTCGATGCCATGTTACACTAACTCACAATAAGGATAATATCACTTACCGTCATCCAAAATTTATTTTAGTATTATAATAAATAACACATAAGTCCTCCAAAAATGTACATGAGAGATAATGTATCATGATAATTAAAACTTGACAGAACTGGATTGAATCCTGGTTCTGTCAATTCCTAACAATATAAGTGTAAGCAAATAAAAACCACTTTTTTCATCTATGTAAGAGGGATAATAATAATAACTTCTTCACAGAGTTGTCATGAAAATTCAATATAATTATATCCTTAAAGCCTTTAACACCATTCCTGGCATTCCTGGCACATGAAGAACATTTGATAAATAGTAGAGATGACTAAAGAAAAAAAGGAGGTGCCTGTGTGGTTCAGTCAATTAAACCTCTGCCTTTCACTCAGGTCATCATATCAGGGTCCTGGAATTGAGCCCTGTATTGGGCTCCCTGCTCAGTGGGGAGTCTGCTTCTCCCTCCCCCTCTACTTCTCCCCACCCCTATTCAGGGTCTCATTCTCTCTCACTCTCTCTCTCAAATAATAAGTAAAATCTTTAATTTAAAAAAAAGGAAAAGAAAGGAGAGGAAAAATAAATATAAAATTCTCCATTTTTTGGCCTTTTTGACTGTGTATTTCATAGAAACTTTCCTGTAACGCTTTGACAGATAACTCAGAATAAGACAAGTCAATCTTACATTTTGTACAAGAGAAAGCAATTTCCAAAGTACCAAAGGGATTTCATGATAAGATAATTTCACAAACTAATATGGTAGATTTTCTAAAAAATGTCTTATTAGGTTTGTTTCATAGTTTGATATGGTTGACCTTTAACAGTCTTGGAGTTGAAGTGGTTTTATTCCATAAATTGCCTTCATTTATTCAGCAAACATTTTTGAGCATCTTCCACATGGAAGGGACATATGGGGGACATACCGGTTGACATGACCTAGTCCCTTCCCTAAAAGCGTATAAAGTGTAGAGGGGAGATAGAGTAATTAGAAGTAACTACATGATTACAAGAAGTAATTACAATAAGTAAAAGTATAAAAAGTAATTCTAACATGTGAATTGATAATACTTCCCCTTTGTACGTCATTTTAACAACCCACTTATCTCATTTCAAGCTTCCTACTAACTTTGAAATAAAAGTGTATGGAAAATGGAGGTTATAAAAGTGTTATCTAAATTGCCCAATATTAAATTGTTTAAACTGAAGCAGAGACGGCTGACTCTTTCAACATTATATAAGCTAGGATCATCAGAAGAAAATCCATTATTTCTTATAAGCGTCTCATCATTTAAAAAGTCTGAATTAATAGCTTAAGAACACATTTGAAAACCTTTATTAAACAGTTGTTCTTAGCTCTGATGCAAACCAAACACAAGGCTTTTAAAATCTAAAAAATACTATAATTAAAACATTACACACTATTTGGTACTTGGGACTTCTGGGTTCTCCTATGTATTTTTGTTTGTTTGTTTGTTTGTTGTTTTTAATCTTCCCACCATGTAAATCTGAAAGGATCTGTAGCTAAAAATCAGTCAGTAAGGAAAGATTATGAAGTATAAACATTTAGAAATATAAAATCAAATCTTTTAAATTGGTGCTTTCCAACTATATTTCTGGGCAATTAACCCCATGAACTAACTAATGCTTTAAAATAAATGGTTTTAAGGTCAACACATATGGAAAACCAGTATACCTACAGTCCTTTTTAAGATTCATAGTCTACATTAGCATTCGGAGATTTCTTTAATAAAGTTGTGTTTAAACAAGTATTTCCTAAACTTTATGATAGATTATTTTAGTGTAATACATTCATATTTTTTTCTGAGAAATATGCTTTAAACTCAACAACATACATTTATTTTTCATCCCTAACTTTGCCTCGCATTCTCTCAATTAAATACACATTTTTATTCTTGCTGAGCTTGAGCACAGAATTATGGTGCAAAATTTGGGGTTTCCCAGAAGAGCTTCTTGGAGCTGAGAAAACCTATTTATAGGGATTGATTTTGTCCCTAAAGAAGTAGACAGGTGGGGCTAGGAGAAGAATTATAAAATCAACTACAAATTCACAAATCTGACAAACAGGAAAAGTGGTATCCAAAGAATATGAGATAAGATTTATCTTCCAAATAATGACACTGACAAAAGGATGCATAAAAATAGCTTACATAATTCAACAAATATCACGAACATTTATAATATTTGCTGACTATTCACATATATTTTCAATTTTAATTTACCCTGTCTCCTGCTTACGAAATCACTTCAAACAAAGCCGTTGAGTCTCCTTGTAGAGATGGGGTTGATGGGTAGCCCATTTCTACCTTTTCTATTTGCTTGGACTTTTAGTTACGGAGATCAAAGGAGATGATAGTTCTGGATCTTCACTGATGTCACAGATGCACGTGTGTACATATGTATGTGCGTGCATGTAGGCACCACACTCTAGTACATGCCTAAGGGAACTCTCGCTTTCCCAATTTCCCTCTTTAAGAAGTCCTCTATCCTGTTCTGAACTTGAAGCCTTCTTATGTCTGATTTTTTAGACTTCCAGAGTTGGTTTTCCATTGTTATTTAATGTAGTCCATGACTCCCACAGCTAGTATTTTAACACATCATTAAATTTTACTATTTCTACTATCATTAGAATACACCCTCTTCATTAAAAGAATTAATTATACATATTATATAGGACAAACATGAAAATTCTCTTATGTTGAAGGATATATAAAATATTCATCAAGGCCTATCAACATAAAAATGAGTGAATATTATGAGATATTTATAAACTCATTATTGAATTCAACATTAGCTACTTCATTGTCTAATTATATTTTCAAAGGCTTCACCACTTTATTGTTATCATTCTTTTAGTAAATAATAATGGTAAGGGGAGCCTAGGTGGTTCACTCAGTCAAGCATCTGACTCTTGATTTCAGCTCAGGTCATGATCTCAGGGTCATGGGATCGAGCCCTGCATGCTCAACACAGAGTGTGCTTGTCCCTCTCCCTTTGCTCTTCCTCCCTGATCTCTCTCTCTCTCTTTTTCTCTCAAATAAGTAAATAAATAAGATATTTTAACAATAAATAAATAAATAAATAATGTTAATATATTTACAGAGGACTTTACCGGTTAAAAACTAGTTTTATATATAACACATATAAATATATGTACATCTTAATATATAATATGGTATATCCATACATCATATGTATGTTACATTTAGCTCTGTGTGCATATGTATATGTGTCTATCATGAGATATTAACAGGAGGCTTGAGAGATTGAGAGCAGGTTTTATTATTTCCATTTTGAGGTGAGAATTCTCCTGGTTTAGGATTCTAATGCTGCTCTAATGAAATAAGCTTAGAATTTAGGTTCAATTCATATAAGTGGTTACCACTATAAAAAATAGAATCTGTGATTTAGGCATACTTCTCTCAGAATAATGATGTTTAGGGAATACTAAAATCTTGACTTCACGGGAACAGAGTCTTCATCTGTCTTGACACTGCCTAGAACACTTCCTAGCTTAGTGCAGGTCCTCAACACATATTTGTTGAATAATAAATGGATAAATTGAATGCCTATTTCAGTAATTTTTAAAAATGTGGTTGTTCACGAAAACAATTGAACTTAGATCATGAATGAGAGCGATAATTTTAAAAATTAAAGGTTTTTAAATACCAAGTAATTAGATTAAATTGAGTGCCTCTTCCCACGAATTCTTGAACTGTTATGAAATATTTAATCACCATATTACCTCTTCTTGATTACAATTTTCCTTGTTAATGATTCATTCTTAAAATCTTAATGTAGTGCTTCTCTTTTTTTTTCTTCCGAGATTTTATTTAAATTCCAGTTAGTTAACATAGAATATAATATTAGTTTCAGGCATAGGATTTAGTGATTCATCACTTACATACAACCCCTGTTGCTCATCACAACAAATGTGTTCCTTAATCCCCATCACCTATTTCACCCATCCCCCCACCCACCCACCCTCCCTCCTGTAACCATCAGTTTGTTCTCTAGAGTTAAGAAGCAGCTTTATGGTTTGCCTCTCTCTTTTTGATTTCCGCCCCGCCATGTTCATCTAATTTGTTTCTTAAATTTCACATATGAGTGAAATCATATGGTATTTGTCTTTCTCTGATTGACTTATTTCACTTAGCAAAATACTCTCCGACTCCATCAATGTCATTGCAAACGTCAAGATGTCATTCTTTTTTATGGCTGAGTAATATTCCCTTATATACATCAGGGTACATGTATTCCTTTGGATCAGTACTTTTGTATTCTTTGGGTAAATACCAGTAGTTGTAGTGCTTCTCTCTTATAGTTTAACTATTATATACAGAAAGCCACAGATCGTTATTTGAACGAGCTTTAGAAGTTCTCCAGTGATCTGAACTAAAGTTAGGCTCCTATTATCAGTGGTTCCCAAACCAAGCTCATAAACAAATTTTTAGGGGAGTGTTTTAAAAATATCAATTCTCTGACCTTAACATGAGAATTCTGTTCCAGTATATCTAGATGTGTTAATCAGTAACCCTATACAATATCACTGATAGTTGATTGTTAAATCTTAAAAAAGAATTCAGACCTCGCTACCTTATGAGGCAGTCCACTATATTTTTGGACATTTGTAACTATTTCACTTTTTTAAATGGAGCCAAACCCTACCTGCCTATAACTTTAAAAAAAAAAAATGTTCACTGTCTTAACTTGGAGAGTGTTTATAAAGTTATTCACTTTCTAATTATCCTGTAATTGACCATATATCTTACATAGTCCTTTGTGATATATTTCACAAAACATGAAAATCAAATTGGAAGGGAGAGTTGTATCAGGGACTATCATCTCAGAATTAAACCAAGTTATGTTGGACCCACTGTGTGGGGGGCCCCACCCAGGTGGGAAGGGGTGTAAAATGTATTTTTAAATTTTTTTATTTTAATTAATTTAATTAATGTTTATTAATTTTATAATTATTATGTGCCTTTAAGATAAAACAGCACGTACCTAAGAAGAACTTTATCTTTAAATAATATTGATCCAAATTAAAGGTTTGTCGTGTTTCACCGATCTCTACTACATTAATATTTGCATTTCACTTGTTGTGTACGAACTGTTTTACCCATTTGAAGTTATTCTGCAATTTGATAGTAAATCAATATAGCATGCGTCTTGTGTTGAAAGGATGCAAATAGCTTCAAAAGAGCAAAATTTTACCTCTTTAGCACAATTTAAAAACATTATGTGTATAACAATGAGGTAGCAGAATAAAAGAGAGAAAGAGAAGATGAAAGTTGAAGAACAGAAAGGTATTGAAAGGATTAATATATTTTCTTTAAGAAATAGATAAGTGGTGCTATAAGCATTTTTATTAGTCTGTTGCATAAAATCAACTGTAGTCACTAGTAGTATTTAAGCCCCTTAGAAATTTGCTCATAAATGTTAATAGCTAATATTTCTGTGAGCCAAAGTTAAGACTCTAAGACCACATCATTTATTTTGAAAAATCTTAGCGTTCCATTTTTCTGAATTGATGGATTAGCTATCCACGCCCTAATCATCAACAGAGTTGCTGTGAAGAATGATAGACTAAAAACTCAGTATTCTTACTGTGCTTTTATTGTTCAAACTTTCCTCTTTTTTATCATTTAAAATTCTCATTTACATAAATTGTAAGAAAAATATTTAAGCCCCAATAGCTTTTTAAGTTTCTACTGAAGGATTGCAAATTTCAAACTCTAATAACTTTGAGAACACCTGTGAGTCAGTATTTCTTTTTGAATTGAAAATAACTAGATGCGTGGTCTCAGAATATTGCTACATAATAGTTTATAATAATTATTCTGCATGACAAAAGGTAATAGCAGTGCTCTGAAGCTAAGACTATAAATATATTTAAATTTGCATTCAATTTATTATAAATCTTAAAATTTAATGTTAATAATGGTGTTTTAATTCTTAAGCTTTTAGCAAACTAAATTGCATAGGAATAACAGCTGCCCTCATTTCTTTTTACTTAAAAAAAAAGTTGTCTGCTCAAGAAGGTATTCTGTTCATTAAGTCAAGAACTAAGTTCTTCAGTGCTAGATTGACAGTATCACCCTTGATGTCTCTACTGAGCCATTAAATAGTTCTGGTTTCAATATTTGCGTAGTTATAATGAAAATCACATGCAAAAAAATGCCTTAATGATCTTTTATATGGTTCAGTAAGGAGGCTAGGATTTTTAATTTTATGAGAACAAAAATTTTTATCGTTCCTCCTGATAATATAGACACAATTGCTCAGTATATCTGGTGTCGACCAATTAGAAATTAACTAGATTTATTATTAACTATATTTTACTCCCATGCTTTATGAGAAATAGGAAAGTGATCATAGAAACGGCCTACACCAAGATCCCTGAGATTCTTTTAAAGGCAACTTTGACAGAATTTTCTCCAGATTCATTTAGTTTAATGTGTATAACTCCCACAGTAATGGTGTTCTAATACTAGTCTGGGGATCTCAAATTCAAAGTCTTACAGAGACCAAGCAGGTAATATAAATGATTAAAATCAGGTTTGAGGACCAAGTAGTATGTGAGCTGTGGCCCACTGGAGAGCACGTGTTCCTTTTCAATGGGGCAAGTGCTGCTCGGCACCAGCTAGTCCGTGCCAGACTGGACGGCAGGCAATATTGCCAGATGGGGTGTTTGTGGAGACCCAAGTCCCTAATCCTTGTGTTAACTTTGTAAGCAATTCTTCTGGCTAAAGAAAGTATATCAGTGGACCAGATTCACTTGGGGGCAGGGGTGGTACTGGTTTGCATCTGAAATAGGAATTATTCTTCAGAATAATGACCCTGAGTTACTAAAAGTTCCAAAGGATTAAAAAAACGAATGTCATATTCTTCATATCATTCTAAGCCAGAAAACTATTCATATGTTTTAGAACATTCTTTAGTAAGTACAAACAGATTAATCAGAATATTGCATTTCTAAAGTATTCTTAACGATTAACTAGATAGGCAGGGAGATAGACGTAAATAAATTGATCGGTGGATAGATGGCAGAAACATTCATAAGAATAGGATGTTATATGGATTGTTGTAAAGAATACTATAAAGCCTTTAACAGGAAAAAAAAAAAAGTGCTGTGATGGATTTAAGGATCCAGGAGAGGATATAGAATTTCTAGAGATTGTATTTATGAGCAAAATAATTTTACATTTTGTGCTGATTAGGTTATGTGGAATATTGTCTTCTGCTTTAATCAACAAAACTGCAAAACCCAATATCTCAAGATAAGTATTTGGGAGATCTTCTTTCTTGGGCTAAGTTTCTGAGATATCTGCAGAGGCTTATCAAATTTCTGATTTTCCTTGGGCTGCTGAATATCTGTATACATTTGTATATTTAAATGTGTAATTTAAGGAAATTCTTAAGCTGCTAACTTGATTCCTTACCAGAGCATTTATGATATGGTTACAAATATTGTTTAGAATCATATTAAGGACACAATAAATACAAATGGACAGTATGCTCTGAACTTCCATTGGCACTGGCTACTGAAAATTTCAGCAGAGGAAATAAATTACTAGAAAGAAGTACAAAGGGGCACCTGGGTGGCTCAGGCATTGAGCGGCCTTGAGCGTCTGCCTTCAGCTCAGGTCATGATCGTGGGGTCCTGGGATGGGGCCCCCCATCGGGCTCCCTGCTCAGCCGGAAGCCTGCTTCTCCTTCTCCCACTCCCCCTGCTTGTGTTCTCTCTCTTGCTGTGTCTCTCTCTGCCCAATAAATAAATAAAATCTTTTTTAAAAAAAAGAAAGAAGTAAAAATACTTACAGTAACTAAGAAAGTCATCTCAATGATAGAGGCATGTCCTTTTTTAACCCCATTTTACCTGTTTATTACAATAATAAGAAATACAAAAATTCTGGAATTTCTTATGTAGCGTGAGATAAAGGAAGAACTTAAAAGACATTTATGAGAATTCATAGGGAAGAAAATGTAATAAAGAGATTCAGTCTTTCAAGTTGATTATTATAAATTTTTAGGTTGAGGTTTCACGGTGTTCATAATACATATTCTTTTTAATTATTGTATAGAGCAGAACTTCATATGCAATTATAGTACTTTAGAAATGCCCATATATACATACGGCAGTTAAAGGAAAATGATTGGCAAAATACACTTTGCTCATAACTTTGAAGAGTAAACTTTTCAAATAAGTTTAAGATGTCCCAATGTTAACTCCTTCATCAGAGAAAATAAATTTGTCTACATATTAATACGAAGAATTATTTTTAAGTTAAAAAGATTATGATATGTTACTCACTTTTGTTTAATTCTAAATTTGACTTCTCGATATTCTCTCTGAAACAAAATTTGCAATAAAGATAAAGCATGCTGTTCTTTTTTTTTTTTTTTTTAAGATTTTATTTATCTGATAGAGAGAGAGAGAACATGAGATGTATGGGGAGGGTCAGAGGGAAAAGCAGACTCCCTGCTGAGCAAGGGGCCTGATGTGAAACTGGGTTCTGGGACTTGATCTTGGGACTTGATCTTGGGACTTGATCCCTGGACTGCAGATAATGACCTGAGCTGAAGGCAGTTGCTTAAGCAACTGAGCCATCCGGGCACCCCAGGATGCTGTTCTGTCAGTCATTTTCCACCTGATTGGTACCTAAGGATCAACGTTCCCAGGTTGGAGCTGAAAGAAACCATTTAACTATTATTCTTGCCTGTCCTATTGCTGCAGTCTTCCTCAAAATAAAACCAGTGGAGACTGAACAATCAGCGTCCTCGAGCCTGCCAAAGTCATACTCTTATTTGTTGCTTGAACAGCAAAAGCAAATGCATATAGGGACGGAAATTTTGATTAAGATTTAGTCTTTATGTATAAGAAAAGATTATTTCGGAACTCTATTTTTACTTAAAGCATAATAAAGCTCTTGTATTTTTAGAGAAAAGTAGAACACAATATGACAAGCAGAGTTAATGTCCAAAGATTTTGCTAGCATATTTCCATATGTTATGGTAGAACTAGCACTTGGTTGGATACATTTTAATTCCATTTGGCTATTATTATTCTGAGACCTGGGGCGAGTATTGTCATTCTTCAGTTTTATCATTCATAAAGAGAGTGAGATGGTCTTCAAGTCTCTTGTCTCTATGCAATTCAGGTTTAAATTCTCATTTTAACATTTAAGTAATGTAAACTCTTAACATTTAATCTAAACTCCAAAGAACGTGAACTAGATCATAATTTATAACTTTGAAAAATGAATGCTTAATATTTCTTGTTTTTTACCCAACCATATAAAGCACATTTATATTATTATTTGAATGAGCTACTTAATTCCTTAATCAGTTATTGACAATTTCTTGAAAGAGTATCTAGTAATCTTTTCATCTGTGTTTTCTTCCTCCTTGGGATAACCTTGAGGTATTTCTGGACTGCAGTCTTCATGAGTAACACATGTAAAGACAATGTGTTAGCCATTTTCTATCCAAAAAGCAGTAATTCTTCTCACTGAGAACTATGTGTTGCCTTAGATTAAATAAATAATTCATTAGTTTAAAAAGTCCTAGGCAATTCATATTCACTGTTTGGCTCATTTTATAGCATACAGCATATAATCAAGCAGTGATTAGTAAGACTTTTTAAACAAGTTTTCTAGGAAAAATGTTGGGATATCAGTCTTACAACAGACAGCAACAGTAATATAAAACTAAAATACAAAAACTGGGAAAAAAGGAAAAGAACTGCAAAAGTCTCATTTTTCAGTGTCAAGACATAATTAATTCAATTGCACTGTGGTGGAAATAGCACCATATATGGGTATGTAAAAGATTCAGACTTCTTCCCTAGTCACCACTGAAAAATAGAAAGAAATGAACCTGTAGATTAACTAAGTGGCCTTTCCTTAGCTGTGTTTGATAGGCGATGAGCTAATTAGCTTCCTACTTTCCTTCTTTCTTCCCACTTCCTGTCCTCTCCCTCCTCTCTACCTCTGTTCTTGCCTCTAAGCATTTTTCCAGTCGCAATTATCCATTGTGATAATTTCTAGAAAGATACTGAGTGAGAGGTATGAAAATAGTTCTTTTTTTTTTTTTTTTTTTTTTTTTAAAGATTTTATTTATTTATTTGACAGAGAGAAATCACAAGTAGTCGGAGAGGCAGGCAGAGAGAGAGAGAGAGGGAAGCAGGCTCCCTGCTGAGCAGAGAGCCCGATGCGGGACTCGATCCCAGGAAACTGAGATCATGACCTGAGCCGAAGGCAGCGGCTTAACCCACTGAGCCACCCAGGCGCCCCTGAAAATAGTTCTTATCTTGAGGAAGTCAAAGATGGAGGAGGACATGGACATTTAAATAATTACAATACAATATAATAGCTGCTACCATAATGATATATTCCATCATTGAGTATTTCAAAGTTACATATATTGAATAGAGAGTTACACATATTAAATAACCAATGATTCTGTATTTGCCTCATGTAAGGAAGTAAGTGTGTTGGGAACAGTTTTGGGTGATACCAGTTAAGTTCTGAGGCTCTAATTCACATTCCCAGTTCTACCATATTCCAGCATTTGACATATTTCCTCAGAGTGTTACTAACTATTCCAATTAATCTGAAAAATGAAGTTATTTTTGTTTGGTTTTAATGAGGTGCTACACTAAAGAAGTAGCAAAAAAGGACAAGTAAGGGAAAAGTTCAAAACTATTACAAAGAATGAATCAAATAATGTTTGATGATTGAATTACTTCATTCATATATGAGTGCTTATTAATTGCCAGGCCCTGTTCTAAATACATGAAAATTATTTTCTTTTAATTTTTTTTAAAAAGATTTTATTTATTTATTTGACAGTCAGAGATCACAAGTAGACAGAGGACCCTGGGATCATGACCTGAGCCAAAGGTAGAGGCTTTAACCCACTGAGCCACCCAGGCACCCCAAAAATTATTTTTTAAAGATAAATATCCTTCAATAATGCTGCTTTGGTCTTTGATTTTCTCAACAATTTTCAAGGTATGAAAACCTAATCTACATTTGTCTCCAGAAATATTGGATCAAAGAGGAAGTGCAAGTTTTCAAGCCAGTTTTCATTATGGCCACTGTGAAGCTAGTGTCCATTCAGCCCTGAGATACAAATTATCTAAAACTCTGAATAGCAAGGGATATTTACAGTTCTTATCTTGGTCATCAAGAAAAAAAAAAAAGTATTTTAGTGGCTTTCAAAAAGTAGAAAAATTTATAACACCACATGTATTTAATTTTATTAAACGTTAGCTCTCTAGAACATTCCCTTATTTCAAGTTAATTTTTTCTATAAATGTGTCTACTTTTGGCTATCCTAAAATATTGCCTTTTAGGTTGTACTTATTTTAATATAGAGTTACTTCAGAAATAACCTAAGGCGGGGAGTGCCTAGGTGGCTCAGTTGGTTAAGCATCAAACTCTTGATTTCAGCTCAGTTCATGATCTCAGGGTTTATGAGATTGAGCCTCATGCTGGCCTGCAGGAGCAGGGAGTCTGCTTAAGATCCTTTCCCTCTGCCCCTCCCTGCCCTCTAAAATAAATAAATAAATTAAAAAAAAAAAAAGAAGTAACCTAAGTATTCATTAAAGTAGAATAAAGTTGAAGTAAAGCCATTAATTCAACAAACATTTTCTGAGTCTCTTACTTGTCTCTGCCTAATGCCAGTGTTCAGCCCAGAGCTGGTATATACAGTATGCTTACTAGGTGTTAGAAAGAATGGATGGATAATAAATAAATGAAAGAATAATGTGTGTTGAATATAGTATTATGCTTAAGAGTACAGACTGGAACCAGAGTTCCAGGGTTTGAATCCTGGCTCTCCCACTTACTATCTTATGTGTGTGTTTGCTTTTGGGAAAGTTACTTAGCCTCTCTGTGCCCAGTGTTCTCATCTATAGAATTGCAATGATAATAATAGTTTCCTCATTGGATTGTTTGAGGATTAAATAAAATTAAAACTAGCCAAGTATGTGTAACAGTGACATGTACTGGTAAATATTGGCTAAAATAAACACAATGAAAAAGAAATACTAACTACAGCTTTAAAGGCAAATTGTATATGTGAAACACCAACACTTACAAAGTCATGCACTACTAACTTAAAATTGCCAGGAATGAAGGGTGTGTTGGTAAGTCAACCGCAGCCAACTGATACTGACCAGATCCGTGTTTCTCATTTGCAGGACTTTCTCTCATTGGTTGGTGTCTTGGGAAAAGGGGAAGGGAATTTGAATCTAGTCTGGAGTAAGCCTCAGGCAATTTGCTACAGGAGATCATGTCTTAACCCATCTAGCCCAATATTCCATAAGTGACAAATAAATATTTTTCTCTAACAAATGTAAAAGCTATTGAGCCACCGTATTTCCAACAGGTGAAAAAGGGAGGTTCTTTTAAGTTGAATGAAAGGATACCTACTGGTCATACCTGGGGAGATCCCCCCAGATGTGCCAGTTTATGGAGTGGGAATGATCTAGCCCTAAATTTGTGTTCTCCCCCAGTTACTATCTGATCAGCAGGGTCGTACTAACATGGTCAAGGATACGTTTGTCCAATTTCGTGGAGGGTATCTAGAAGTTCCTCTAGGCTGTTCGGTTGATATTTGAGTATCAAACAATTTCCAAGGGTGTCTCCAAGACCAATGATTTTTCAAAATGTTATTAAAAGACTACAATTTAAGGGCACCTGGGTGGTTCAGTCAGTTGAGCGTCTGACCCTTAGCTTCAGCTCAGGTCATGATACTGGGATTGTAGAATGGAGACCCCTGTTAGGCTCTGTGTTCAGTGGGGAGTCTGCTTGAGAGTCTCTCTCCCTCCCTTTCCTTCTGCCCCTCCCCATGCTTTCTCACTCCCTCTCTATCTCACTCTCTCTCTCTAAAATAAATAAATCTTTTAAAAAGTACATTTTAGATACTCAAATAATCAGCCATTTTATCTTCTAATCTTTGAAAAATTAAGATATAAAAATAGGGGTGCCTGGGTGGTTCAGTGGGTTAAATATACTTGTGATCTCTGTCAAAATAAATAAATAAAATTTTAAAAAAATATAAAAATAATCTCTTACGTAACAGAATAAGAAATACCGTTAGTCAGCTGTGCTCTATTTCATTAAAATTTTTATTTCTTTGATACGCTAGACTAAATTTTAAAAATATAGTTTCACCTTTCTTGGAGTGGCTAAATGTCTTCAATTTACAAGAAAAAAAAATATTTATTGTCTACAGAATCTTGGGCTACATGGGCAAAAATGGAAACTGATTTAGCAATTCCCGAACGTTTCCCACCTCTGAATTCCCAACTCCATGCTGGAATAAAATCTAATTTCTTTCTTAAATTGTGCCTTACATCCCTACTTTAAAAGCAACCGAACAGCAAAGTGATATATTCTGGATTAGGTATTTTTTTATACAGGGACAGAACTGAGACATAATGAGATTTTATAACAAATCAATTAAGATATTAGTTGAGGGCGCCTGGGTAGCTCAGTGGGTTAAAGCCTCTGCCCTCAACTCAGGTCATGATCCCAGCATTGGGCTCTGTGCTCAGCAGGGAGTCTGCTTCCTCCTCTCTTTGTCTCTGCCTGCGTCTCTGCCTACTTGTGATCTCTCTCTGTCAAATAAATAAATAAAATCTTAAAAAGAAAAAAGTTATGAGTTGACATCTCCCTATAGGCTTTAACTATCTGTGCATGATTGAAGATAGAACCTAAATATCCCATGTGGGCTCTGGAAGGTGCAAGGGTTAGCTTAAGTGGAAGGAAGAAGGAAGCTGCTGCAAATCCATGCGATGCTTTCTGTGCGAGCACAGAAGCAGATATGAGTGCAACAATAGGCCGCCTTGTAGCCACAAGGGATGGAGAGCTGTTGCAATGTGTACCAATGGACGGAGGAGACTAGTGGCATTCCTGAATTTATTTTCTGAAATTCTTGACTACTTGATGTCTTCAGTGTTTACTTGACACTTAAGCAGCTGTTGCCTCAGGTTCTGTTTTGTCTCTGTTTCATTTAGCAGAACTGAGTTACAAGTGGTTTTAGAACAAATACCATGTCTTCTGTTTATTTAGAGTTGGCGTAGCATTGACTCCAATGTCTTGTACACAGTAGGTATGCAAATAAATATTTGTGACTTGATTGGCATCTATAGAGTTCCAAAACAGGTATTAGGAACTGCTTTTTTTTTTTTTTTAAGATTTTATTTATTTATTTGACAGAGAGAGAAAGATCACAAGTAGGCAGAGAGGCAAGCAGAGGGAGAGGGGGAAGCAGGCTGCCTGCCGAGCAGAGAGCCCAATGCGGGGCTCGATCCCAGGACCCTGAGACCATGACCTGAGCTGAAGGCAGAGGCTTTAATCCACTGAGCCACCCAGGCGCCCCAGGGAACTGCTGTTTTATCATCAGCAAATATTTATTCAGTACCAAAATGACTTATGAAACTTACTAGATGCAGCTTACACGTTACTATTGGATTATCCCTGCGTTACTGGAAGCATTCATCCATATAATGAATTTACTGAATTCACTTATTCAGTAAACTATTTCTTTAGAGCTATTTAGTGCCAAATCTGAGGCGCTAGGCTGTTGAAGGACCCTGACAAAACAACAAAATGAGCTCTCCAAGTTCCTTGAGAAGAGAGCACGTGATTGTAATAGAATTTCTGTAATGGAGATCTAATAAAACCCTGAGCAAACACTATAGATTCTATCCAAAAATTTGTGGTGTCTAGTGGAATGTTGCCATGTCGTTAGGCTCACTGGACAACCTGGGTAAACCGGGGACAGCCAGCAGTCACGCCACCTGAGCCCAAATGCCCAGATTCCAGTTACATTTTGGCGCCCCCTGGCCACAGTTGTTTAGTGAAAACGCCAAAAATGAAGGATTCTGAATTCTGTGGCTGACAGAGACTTTTCGAATAGTGGCAGAGTCCAAGTATGTCTGTGGTGGTTTTTCCAGCCCATGGCAGAGGATCGGGAGAACTACCCTGTTTCTCCACATGGGCTCCTGAGCCTGGCCGTCCACCAGTGTACAACCACCAACCCCCACAGGAGAGAATTTGAGCCCATCCATTTGCTAGCAGGTGCTAGGCGGAAGATGGGACAAACTGACAATCATGTTCTATCTAATTTCACGTTAGTGTGGAATATGTTATTGCAAAGTCTTACCGTGTATACAGTTGACCTAGGGAGAGCACGTCGAAGTTACCCAAGCTGGTGGGTAAGAGATTGGGGAAGTTTTCACGGAAGAGTTCTTGTTCTGGCAGTGACTTAAAAGAAATGTGGTGGCTTGCCAAGTGGCCATGTGAAGAAGGATGTTGATGAGAGGAAAAAGCAGATGTCAAGGCGCAGAAAGCTGAAAGGATGTAGGCATTTCAGAAAATGACATGTATTTCTAGAGCGTAAAATTTGAAAGCTAAGGGAGAAAGAAACAGATGAAATGTTAGGCATGGGTCAGACCATGACTCATATGTAAGCCATGCAACGATTTTTGTCTTGTTCAATAAACAGAGGAGCCATTGGGGAAATTTTTTTCAGGGGTGCCTGGGTGGCTCAGCGGGTTAAGCCTCTGCCTTTGGCTCAGGTCATGGTCTCAGGGTCCTGGGATCGAGCCCCACATTGGGCTCGCTGCTCAGCGGGGAGCCTGTTTCCCCCTCTTCCTCTACCTGCCTCTATGTCTACTTGTGATCTCTCTGTCAAATAAATAAATAAAATTTTTTAAGAAAAAGAAATTTTTTCAGAAATTTTTTTTTTGTAAAACATAACTATAAGACCCAGTTTTCTCATCTGTGAAATAAGAGATAATAGCACTCATTTCATAGGGTTGTATGGATTTAGAGAGAAAACATGTGAAGTCTTTTGCATAAAGTCCAGTGTGAAGTAAGTATTAGATAAGCAGTAGCTATTAGTATTAGTATTAGTATTAATGTTACTATCATGAATGATTGGAGGGGAAAGGCTCCAGGCTCATAGTTAATAGTTTTCTAAATTCTTAAACATTTTCTATTTGGGTGACCAATTCATAAATACATTCGAATAGTTTTGAAAATTATTCATTTTCCTTTTCTGTTTCTTAAGTTAATATAATTAGAATGAAGCTAAATGCATTTTAATATATTTATTATTTTCTTAGATAGAATAATCACATTCTACATTACTCTAAGCTTATTGGCCTTAATAAAAACCTCTGCTCTGCACCTTTCTCTTTGGGTCATTTTAGAATTTCTGTCTTCCATAATTGAATTTTATTACCTTCTATAATATTCATCCCCTTAAGTTTATAGTCGAAGAACTGAGACCAGAGAGATCAAGTTATTTGTTTCAAGACAGATGCTATATGGTCCTAAAGTCAGAACTCCGGTTTCAGAAGCCTATGTCCTTACTTATTAACCTAATTTTGCTAATAATTTTAAAACATAGAACTATCTTTTTATGAGTGGAATACTTGAATTTCTACCCTAACTTTTCTCTGACCTACTACTATAGGAGAACATTAAAGCAAAAATGTTGCTTGGGTAAGTAGAAATAAAGTCAATCTCTGATTGGGGCTACTTCTAAGTATATAGTAAATGTAAGTCTTTTAACTAAGCAAAACAAAAGGAGTGACCTGAGTGGTGTTTACAGAACAGCAGATGAAGGCTTGCTGACTTTTCACATAAGATAGAGTTGTGCTGTATAAATCCTAGCCAGTGAGTCTCAAAATATGGTTGCTGGTTCTGTAGCATCAGCATCTCCTGGGAACTTGTTAGAGATGCAAATTTTCAGGCACTGCTCCAGTTTGAGTAAAAAAGAGAGTAATCTGTTTTTTGTTTTTAAGATTTTATTTATCTGACAGAGAGAGATCACAAGTAGGCAGAGAGGCAGGCAGAGGGGTGGGAAATAGGCTCCCTGCTGAGCAGAGAGCCCGATGCGGGGCTTGATCCCAGGACCCCTGACATGAAGGCAGAAGCTTAACCCACTGAGCCACCCAGGCACCCCTGAGAGTAATCTGTTTTAATAAGCCCTCCAGATTACTCTGATGCAGGCTGAAGTTTGGCCACCCATTCTCTAAGCTTAGTGGAATTTGCTTTCACCTTCTTGAAGTATTGGCCAAGTATGGTGGTTAAGAACATGGGTTGGAGAATCCAACTGCTGAGGTCAAATTCCAGCCTTATGGCTTCCTAGCAATGAGAACCTGGGCAAACCTCATAACCTTTCTGTGCTTCATATTCTTTTTGTGTACTTAGACTATTTCTATGTCATAAGTTATTTGGAGGAATCTTTCAAGTGGAGTATAATATATGAGAAAGTCCTGAGGTAGAGAGGTTCTTGGCATTTGTCAGAAATTTAAAACAGGCTTCTGTGGCTGTAAAGTATAAAGAAAAAGGAGATGAGGGGAAAGAGAAGGTCAATCACACACAGTCTTGTAGGACCTCGGAGAAGAGGAGGGGGGTTCCACTGCTACTTGGAGGAATTGGTGCTTTCGAGGAAGAGAAAACTTGTTGTTGTTGTGAGGGCAGAAACAGTAGTGTAGAAAAGCAATTAGGTTTATAGACTCTCTGCTGGAAGATAAGGGAATTTCTTCTGACAGCTTCTATTTTATGGGTTTTGGATTTTTCCCAAAAATGATGAGAAAACAATGAAGAATTTTAGCATATGAGTGACTAACCTAATATATGTTTTTAGAAAAAAAAAATCACTCTGACTGCTTGTGTAGAAAATGGAGTGTGAACAGCTAGGATGCTATTGTGGGAGAGTGCACGAGAGTGGCATGGACTTGAGCAGTAGAAGTCAGGACAGCAAGAAACAGAAGGTCTGAGTATATCTTAGAGGTAAGATCTATAAGACTTAGTGACAGATTAGGTGTGGAGCTGAAGGAAAGGGAGAGAGATCAAGGGAGTCTCTTGGGTCTCCAACTTAGGCAACTTGCTAAGTAGTTACACTCTTTACCGAAACAGGAAAGGCTGAGAGAGGAATATATTTGAGGAAAAAAAGGTTAATTTCAGTTTGTGAATTTGTAACATCCTGTGTGACATCTGATTGCTTATTACAAGTAGGCAATAGGATAAACCATTATGGAGTTTGGAAAAGAAGCTACTCGGCTAACTTAAATTTAGAGATGATTGGGATATTTATGTATGTGTATATACCTATGGGTATAAATATTAGCATATATATACTACTTTTAAGGTAAGAGAATTAACTGCTTCTGATATCTTCCATTTTTTCTATGAAATATAGGGAAAATAGCAAAAGGTAGAAGGTTTGAGTACCATGAAGAAGGGATCTGGTGGTTAATGTGGGGAGAGAGGGGAGCACATGCATAGCCTAACTGTTGAGGCTCACGACGGTGAATTCTAGTGGACCCAATGTGTCCTATTGAATTTCTGTTTTCAACAATCCTCAAATGTTGAGATATAGGCACAGAAGAAGCTCATGGTAGGGATTCATCAAAAGGTTCTGCCAGGGAGCACCTAGGTGGCTCAGTTGGTTAAGTGTCCAACTTCGTGTCAGCTAAGGTCAGGATTTCATGGGTCTTGAGATGGGGTCCTGTGTCGGGAATCCAAGCTCAGCGGGGAATCTGCTTGAAGATTCTCTCCCTCTGCCCTGCCCCACTCATGTGTTCTCTTCCTTTTCTCTCTTTCTTTCAAATAAATAAGTAAATTTTTAAAAAGGGGGGTTGCTGTGATTCTGCTAGCTGGATGCTGTATGAGGAGGGATACTAAAAAAAGGTGAAGGTACTTGCAAAAGAGTGATTGAAATGTTGGGCTATGGAGCGAGCCTTAGATATGAAAAGATAGTTGGAGAAAAATTGAGAAAATCAGAGTTCTCATAATACTGAAAAGTAAGAATGCCTGATTAAATGAGCTAGAAAGAAGGGAGACAGAAAGGCTTGCAGCAACGTTCTGAATAAGACTGAGATGTTATTATCCTCCTTTATATAAGAGGGCAACCGAGGCACAAGCTGTGTTGTTTACTCAGTTATAGCATGAGTAGTACAGCTACATCCTGAATATGAGGCTCTTGATTAAAGTCACCTGGCTTCCCACGAGATAATTATTTTTCTTACTAGATATGCAACTCATAGAGATTCTAAGATTAGGAATCATTGCCTTTAACAGAAATGAAGTACAAATGTCCAAATAAGTATTAAAATGGAAAAATGGAGTATTTGTTTTAGAGCCTATGTCTGCCTTGTCTTTATAATTTTTTTTTTGCTAAATATTCTTCTGCTTTCTGTTTTTCCTTTCAATGTACTTTCTTTATGTTTTATTTTGAATATTAATTGCAGTATAGTCTTAATATTTTGCATTAAGCTTAATGTTTTGTCAGTGATATCATTTGGTTGCCTTTATAAAATTTTTTGCTTTAGTCCATTTTATTCTCATGACACTAATTCCATAATTAATGTCAAAGGGAAAGCATCACTTACATAGGAGAATACATTTTATATCAAATATTTCTGCTGGAATTTATGCCATTTTAAACCATTTATCAACAGCATTATCTAATAAATATAATATGAGCCATATAGCTAAGTTTAATAATTTTAGTAGGTACATTAAAATAAAGGAAACAGGTAAAATTAATTTAATAATATCTTTTATTTAATCAAATATAGTCAGATTGTCTCATTTCAAATTTTAATCTGTATAAAAAATGAATGGTATATTTTATTTTGGGGAGGGGTATGTATACTAAGACTTCTAAACCAGTGTGTGTATTACACTTGCAACACGTCTCAGTTTGGATGAAGCTCATTCCACGTGTTCATTAGCCACATGTTGCTAGTGTCTGTAGCACTGGACAGTGCAGATGTGAAACCTTCATGAAGTATAATTCAACAAAATAAAATACTCAAAGTTTTGCTCTGTGATTTCTCTAGAGAGAGGCATAGTTTAAGAAATCTTGGTTAGAAAAGATATGTATTTGTTGGAAAGAAGAACGGAAAGATAGTAGTAGTAGTTAGTTGTTGTTTTTAAAGGAAATAGACTAGCAGTCAAATTAGTACACAGCCTGGTCTTTGTATAGTACAACAGTTTGATTGGTAATCCTTCTTTTAGAGCCATAGTTTTTTTGTATTGAACTTTTATAGGTGACTACTTGAAAAAATGTTATAATTGTGTTTATTTATATAAATCTGACTTTAAATGACTCATGGTAAATCTTGGGCAGTTTGATGGATCCATTGTGTAATAATCTAAAACGTACTCATTAAGAAATTCTGAGGATTTATAATTTCCATTTTTGGAACATAAGAACTTCTGAATGTAAGGATTTAATCATGTAGAATTTAATAAACATTTAATAAATACAAATTTAATAAGCAATTTACATATTGAAATTAAAAATTTAGGGTCTCCATTTAATGTTAATTAACATTTTTGGTTTCAGTATTTTAAATCAGAATTCTACTATAAAACAGGTATTCAGTACAATATAAGCTATAATAACAATATATGTTTATTTTATGCTTATAATTGAATTCTGTAAGAAATGTCAAGGTGAGGAATACCTTGTATTTATCTTTTTGTACATGCAGTTCATTATTTACTCATTCAAACATGAGTTTAAGTGGCAGGTTATATTCATTAACAAAAAACAACTTTGAGAAATATCCATGAAAGCAAAAGTAGCTTATAAATGTAAAAGAGTGAAATGTTTGAGACATGACATTTACAATTTGCTTAAATTCTCTTTATCTTCCTTATTCCATTATGATGAATAGATATTTATTTTCATTATTATTCATTATTTTCTAGCCTTTGACGTCACAAAATTCATTTGAAAATGGCACTGTATTAGTTTCTATAACAGAAAGAATAATATCCTTGACTTAAGTTTTGGCTGTTAGTTTTCAAAACAAACTTGAGAAAATAATGTTTCATGGGAACTCTTCTGCCACAAGTTAAGTGGTGACTCCTTTTTGATGACCTCTTCCTTGTCTTTCACTATGTTTCACTGACATGCTCACTGAGCATTTTTATCCAATCTTAATAACAATTAGCTAAAAACAATAAAATAGCACTTAAATTGGCATTCTTTGCAGGCAAAAAAGGTAAAGTCTGAGTTTTGGAGTTTCAGAGTGTTTTCAGGAGGATAATCTGTAAGCGGAATAAAGAGAATTTCCCATTGTAATCATTATTTACGAACCAAATAGAAGAGTACATTTATTCACATAGATTGTGTGTACCATTTCATTGAGTGCCCAAGGTGTATAATTTTTCATTCACTACCAACCACAGTATATGACACATGATAGTTACTCAGTAAATGACTGTTAAATTGAATTTACTTGTAAATGCATTATTAATTTAATATCTGTATATCAAGGTCATCTTATAAATATTTACATTGAAACACAATCTTTTTAAATTTGAAATGACTGAAGGTATGGGAATTGTTTACCTACATGAAGTCTGAGGGACCGTTTCTATGAGACCACAGAACTTAGCTGCTTCTTCAAATAAATCTAGCAAGTTTAAGTTTCTGTGCTTATTAAAGCCTCAATGTCCCTATTTAATTGTAAACATATATAATTTGGAGCTAACATATCTTAACCATATTCTAGACGTTGTGCTAAATGCTGTATTTTATTTCATTAACCTCATCACAAACTTGTGAGAATATTATTTTTATTAGATGAATTAATTCATTTATTCAATAAATATTTACTGAATATTTACCAGGCAACAGGCATTATTTTAAAACCTGGGATAGAGCAGTGAACAGCAGAGGTAATGTCCTTGCCCCATGCAGTTAGCTTCCATTCAAGTAGAAAGGTATATAATAAAATCATGAGAAACCTAAAAGCTCAGAACAGGTTAAAAAAATATGCTTAAGCTCATGAACTATTAATTGATAGAAACAGGAGAGGAAACCATGTGTGACTGCCTCAGAAGCTAAGTTTAGGTCTCACTTCTTGACAAATTGCCAGATTTTGTTGACTTGACTAAATCACTTTGGCTCCAGAAAAATCTGGCCGTGTTCTGATTTTTGTTTGTTTGTTTGTTTTGTATACCAAATAGTTTTATCATGTTATTCTTTATATCTTTCAGATTTATAATAATAATAGGAAAACTTCAAACACTGTATACTAGACTAAAAAATAGCTTACTAACTTCCTTTCCTATGTCAACTCCAATTCCAGTGAATTTCCTAACCTTCAAAGACTAGCGCTGTGCCTGCTCGGAGACGTGATTCCAGAGCAGAAGCTCCCAATCCTTGAGGGACTGATTGACTCAGAATTCAGGAAGGAAAAAAATAAGTTTAGATTTCTAATGAGCTGAAAGCCTTTCTTTAAAAAGTTCCAAAGAGGATTCAGTATGTACGACCAAGCACATCTAGTCAAAATATTTCTGTCATTTTAATCATTAAAGTAGATGACAATCTTTCTGTTCATGGTGATTTCTGAGCGACATATAAAACAAACTTATACTTGAGTAACATTGTCTACAGGCACAATTACAAGCTAAGCAATATTCTAAGTTAAATCAGATATCCACATGTCTTTACATGAAAGAGTAACAAAATGCTCTTTAGTGGTGAATAAAGGAATTTTAATATAATGTGTCTTATTAACACTGGATTTAGTCAAAGAGAAATTACCAGTATTCATCTAATTAGGCAAGAAAAGTATAGTTTAACAAAAAGTAAGGGGTTACCTGTCACATAAGTATGTTTTCCACACGAAATGTCTAAATTGAACTTAAAATATGCAAGTTTAAGTCTTAACCTAGATACAGTGCTGTACTGCACAAAATAATTTACACATTAAAGCTTCCTGGGAATTTTGTTTCCTAACTCTTCTAATTTATTACCTTGTTTTTCTAAACTTATTGACTAAGGCAAAAGACCATGGTCTTTGACAGGAAGTATGGTCATTTTATCCATATATACATTCATAGTCTCCAGTGTTCTGTGCCAAGGTCAGTCAGGAGTGGCCCCAAGAGGAGACACCGGAGGAGCTCAGGAACATGAAGTCAACGGTAACAGGTCCTAGGAACCAAGGAGGCGTGCCACGCCTTGCAAGGCCACATGGGAAAGAAGCATTGTAGGTTCAGAAGGCAGAAGGGGCTGGAATAAGGGAGGAGTTAAGGCCAGAGCCTTTTGGGGGAGTTAGAAAGCCAGGATCAGGCAGAGTAAACAGTTTAAGACAAGCAGATTTAAGTCATTCCTTCCAGCTGGACTTTGGGTTTTCGGAGTGGTCTTCTACTGCCTGGTACCAGGTCCTGGAATGATGTAGGGCAGGGAAAGTATGCGTTTGGTGTGAATAAGTCAAATAGAGCAGGTGTGGCTCCGAATTTTCTAATTTGCATATCAAAGACATGCCCTGGGCTGAGCCCTTCCCTGTCTCTAACAATTGGCTAGCCCCAGAAAGGGCAATTTCTTCCCAACCAGGAAGGTTTTTAAAGGTTAAAACATCATAATACACTGAAAATAAAAAAAGTAAACAGTACACATACATATGTATATATGCACATATATCACACATATAATCTTTAGATGATTTTTAATCCCCACTAAAATTAAATTAAGAACTATAAAAAAATTCTCACTTGGAGCTTTGTTGTTTAGATATTTTTAAATATCTGTAACTGTGGCCTGTTAGTGGGTACTTTTGAAGGAAAGACTCCTTCTTGGTCTTTTATTTCTAAGCCTAGAGCCCTAATTTTCTCCTACGGGAGCAAGGGACCAGATAACCGTTAACAAAACTGTCTCAGAGAGCATAATGTGCCAAAGTTCTTCTCTTCCCTGACATTTCCAAATCCTGTGGCCCAGGCTCCTGAGCCCTGCTGTAAAGAAGATAGATGATAAAAAATGGCTATCTTTTGCAAGCAATAATTCAGAGCTCATTAAGAAAAATAATGTGACAGCTGCCAGTTCAAGGAACATGGAATAGTGGTGCCCTACAAATCATTTTATCTGACTCTAACTGTTACTAAGAAAGGTAAAAGGGCAAGAAACTACTTGTCTTTTCAAGGTCATTGTTGGCCAAATATAAGGAAAACATACACAACTTGAATAAGAGCATCACTGTTCCCAAATATGAAAGAATAATGTATGGGCATATGTATTTGGCGTCTTGGAAAAATATTCTAGAATGGGTTTGGGGTTTTTTTAATCCCATAGGACTCCAGAAATTCTGGTAGAGTCTTCTGTGAATTTGAAAGATTGATTTGATTAGCTATGGAAGTTACATAGATAATGAGTAATTAGATTTCATCAAGATATGTAAGTTTAAAGCATGTTCTCACTCTCTGAAATGATGCATGCAACGTGATTATACAAAGTAGAGAAATAGTTAAAATTTGGATTTGGTTTGTAATCAAGTTTTCAAAAAATTAAAGTATCCAATATTTTTCAAAATATGGGACTAATATGTTTTGTACTTTATAGTCTGGGGAATTAATATTCTTAATATATAGCCATTCATACATTTGTATACATTTTGAAGTACAACATCTAGTCATTTTATATGGGTTAAAACTAATGTCCAGGAATATTTTCATAATGTATGATTTGATGTGGGTAAGTTATAGTCCAAGAATATTTTCATATTATGGCTTAGCTTTCAATATTAATTTTAGAAACATCATGTGAGTTTTTATGTAGTATAATCATTTCACGAGTGTGGAATAGTCATCATTTGTTAAATACTCTGCAAAGTTAGTACACTTATAGAGCTGGACAATTAGCAAGAATAAATCAAAGCCCTCAGCCTATTTTTTTAATTTTCACAAAACCTTAACTACTATTGTTCCTTTGATACTGATAAGAATGGTGAAAAATGTAAATTGATGCTCGGAGTTACAGGCCAGTGAGGATACTTTCTGATATTTGCCATGGACCTTTTTATAGATGGGGCAAATCTATAAAAATCAAAAGAAGCTGAAATGAAAATGAAATAGGGGGAAGTCTATTCCTGCCTGAAATATTTACATATAGAAGTAATTGTGTTAGCTGAAAAGTAGAGGAGAAACAATAGAACAATTTAAGGGGATGATATACACAATGAATTGCTGGGTTAGAATTGTGGAGTTTATCCTGAACACCTATGAAGAAGAAGATGTTATTGCTTAAAAATCATATACTAAGGATAATTGGGAGGAACAATAGCTGAATTAAAAAGAAAGAGTAAAGGAACCATGAAAATTTGAAAGGAATTAATTTTTAAAACCAGATTAACAGAGGTATTAAAGTCATAAAAATATGGAGTTTAAAGTCTATTAATGATCTCTAGCCTCCTCACGGACTGGATTGGGAAAAGGAGGCCCCTGAGCAAAAAAACAAAGAAATTCAACGTGCTAAATCAAACTTTTTCACTTGAGTTCTTAAACTCCTATATTTCTCCATTTTGAAGAAATATTTTGTATCAATTTTTGACTTTTTAATCTTTCTCTCTCCTCAAGTTCTTCTGATTTTGCCTTTAAAAAAAAGTAATATACTAGTAATCCTTGTTTTCGGAACTGTGCTATTTGGATACTCCCGTGAGTTTACCATTTCTTTCTTTCTCTTCAATTGCAAATCTGTCCAACATAGTCGCCTCCTGAACAGCTTCCTCTCCATTCCATCAAGTTCCTTTGTCAACTTCTTGGAAACTGAATTTGATCTCTATTTCAGTAGAGATCAAATTAACTGGCTTTCTTAAAGGCCAGTTGTGTGTCCTCGAAATTCCAAATCTAGAGCTTTCTTAACGTTCCTACTAATGAATTCTTTGCATCACTTGACCACCTCAACATTTGTGAACTCATCCTTCTCTTGTCTTCTGTGGGATTTAACCCTATTCTGTTTTTCGTATTTCTGAGAATGTCCCTCCTTTTCTTCCAAACCTTTGTAAGTATTCTGCAGAGTATCTTCTCAAACATTGTCATTTCTGTCTTGCTACATTTGGCTTCCTTATGTAAGCTGCCTCTTATCTTCTCTCCTCTCCTGTTCAACTTATATTTATTTACTCCATCTTTTTAGCCCTGACTTTTCCCTTGGGCCCTTGTCCTAAGTGTGCGGCTTCCTCCCATTGAACCTCTCCATCCGAAATTCCATTCTGTGGTGATCCCTTCCTAAACCATCACTACCCAGGCAAACATTAAGCTCTTTAAGGGTGTTAGTTTCCTCTTCCAAAAAAGTTGTGAGTGAATTCATATAAAGCACTTAGAGTACCCATTGGCGTATGGTAAATGCTTACTAATTTGAGTTCTTATTATATCTTATTTCCAGATGCAGATACTAAGCTATACAGATGGTTCTTTCCAAATAACTTTGACATTAGTCTTTGCTTTTTATTAGTAAGAGCAATATAGGAGCCTGGGTTTTTCTATTCTTCCCCCAGATTATTCCTATAAACTCTTAACTGATTTTCCTGTAGCCAGTCTTTTTTATTCCATCCTCTTTGTTAGTCAAAAACAGATGAGATTGTGCTGTTGTGATAAACAACCCTGATTCCTAGTGACATTAACCAACACACATTGTTTCTTCCCATTGTAGTCACTCAGGGTCTGATAGAGGGAAAGACAAGTTGGAGTTCATCACCATCAATTAAATGCATCCTCCCAGAAGCAACATGACTCATTTCCACTAACATTTCACTTGTCAAAATAAGTCAAAAGATCACTTCTAGCCTCGGTGGAGTAAGGCAAGATAACCTTACCTTGCCCCTGCCTGCAAGGAGGAGAACAGAATATTGTAAACAGCCTAATGACTCCTCCCACTAGGTTACGTAATCTTCCTTGTTTATCATTTGTGTGTTACTCTCTAGCACCATCAGCTTCAATGACTCTTTTTACAGGAATCCATATAACAACGTGAGTCTAATCTGCTTTTCCGGACTTCACTTCTGCTACTCTTAGCCTGTAACATCTTCTACTTCAGCCAAACTGCACTACTCATCCCCAAAACATGGCATGTTCTTTCTGCATTTAATGCAAAATATTCTCTTCTCTTTAGTATTTTTTCTTTCTCGCTACATGTAATCGCTTTTACCCAGTATTCAAGACCCAGGTTCATGAAACTTTCCAGAACTCTGATTTTTTTTTAATTTTTTTTTTAATTTATTTGACAGATCAGAAGTAGGCAGAGAGGCAGGCAGAGAGAGAGAGAGAGCAGGAAGCAGGCTCCCTGCCTAGCAGAGAGCCCAATGTGAGACTCGATCCCAGGACCCTGGGATCATAACCTGAGCTGAAGGCAGAGGCTTAACCCACTGAGCCACCCAGGCGCCCCAGAACTCTGATTTTTAATGGTCTCTTTCCCTCTAATGAAATCTCATAGTACTGCAAGATTTTCTCTACTACTTATAACATTTTTTAAAACTAATTTGCATAAGCACTTCTCGTCTTACTTGCATTTTAAACTATATGCTTCTTAAATAATGACTGTACCTCATTCGTTGTTTTTATTCACTGCCATGCCAACCGTACTGTAGGCTAAATGGAGCCTTAGCACTAATTGGAAAAAGGTGTTCCCCTGGTTAGATTGTTAGAAAGACACTTGTTTTGAGCAAGAGAAAATTCTCCTGTTGTGTGCAGAGTAAAAGTTCTCTTCCCATTAGTTCGGGCCCCACCGAGCATGAAGATAGAGCTCAGACACTCTTCCAGCCCCAACTTGCTCCTTTAGGACCTAACACCAAGTGGGTGTAACACAGTAAATATTTGCTAATGGAATCAATTAGTTAGCGGCAAGAACGTGTACTGTATGTAAATTAGCTGAATCCAGAAATGTGTGCAAGCCTAAAAATTTAAGGAGAAAAAGAATCAAAATATAAATTGGCTCTTGGCACTGAGGACCATTATAAAGAAGAAGCTGAAGTCAGAGAAAAGGAGTAGGTTTTATAAGGTACATGTTATAACGAAAACATTTTAAAATCGTAATTCTTGTATAAAGTTTCTTTACAAATTGTTTTCTTAATCAATAGTGAAAGCAAGTGGCGTGATGGAAATATATGTACTCTAAGTGTAGTTTTTGTGTTTAATTTTTTAAGGAAGACAGAACACAGCTAACTTAAAAAAAGATATTGAAAAATGATCATATAAGGATGGGCAAAATAAATTATTAGAAACCAGGATCACTGTGTGACAGAGAGAAACATAGACTTAGATTTGTAAAGTATTACATTTAAATTTTTTTCTTAAAGTAAGTTTCTTCATTCTCAAAGTGGTGGTGGTAGAGATATGTTACTCATCAATTTGATGGAGAACTTATAAAATTAAGGAACTGTGAAGGATTAATATATAGGTAGACTTTAGAGTTTAAATAAATTTAGGAATTTTCAGTTAGTAAATGAATATTCCTGATACCTTTGATGATCTAAGTCTTCATAAATTTGTCACTATTTATAGAAGACAGTCATGTTCTCTTCAAAATGGCCTTTAATGGTATATTTAGAGACAAAATATTGGTCTGGAGCCCAGGTTTCTTGGTGCCACCACCTGTGCAGTGTATGTCCGCACAGACTTAGGGTCGCTCTGATCTAATACCTGAACAGGCAGTTCAATAAGGGTCGGTAGGACAGGACGTACATTGATCCCAACAATTCCAGGTCCTCTTCTCTCTTGACCTCATCTTATGTCAGTATCTACAGCTTCACCTCATTCAATTAACACTGGTTTCATAAGTTCCCTCTAACAACCAGCTTGTTTTGGCCTCAGGATATTTGCACTTGCTCCCCTCTTGGTGCCCTTCCTTAGCATGACTGACTTCATCATTCAGGACTCAGCTCAGTTGTCTCCTCTTCAGAGAGGCATTTCTTGACCATGCTAATGTTGCCCTTCCTCCAAACTTTCCAGTCCCCATAATCATTTTATTCTACCTTATTTTCTTCAGATCACATATCACCATCTGAAATTGGCCTTTATTAACTTGTTTATTGCCTTTCCCTATGATGATCTGAATGAAAGCTCCATGAAAACAGGGACATTCTCTCCTTCTCTGCTGTACTTTTGACTCCAAGAACTGCCACGTAGTGGGTATAAAATAAATATCTTTTAAATGAATGATCAAAATCCTAGTGGTAGTGGCATATGAAAAAGGATCAAGCCTCAAACTAAGAAATCTTTTTTTTTCCTTAAAGAATATTTTGTTTTGTTTTGTTTTGTTTTTAAGAGATCTTTAGGGGCGCCTGGGTGGCTCAGTCATTAAGCGTCTGCCTTTGGCTCAGGTCATGATCCCAGGGTCCTGGGATCAAGCCCCACATTGGGCTCCCTGCTCAGCGGGAGCCTGCTTCTCCCTCTCCCCCTGCCCCTGCTTGTGTACCTGCAATCACTGTCTCTCTCTGTCAAATAAATAAATAAAATCTTTTTTTTTTTAATAAAGAAATCTAATCAAGCAGAACTTTAGGCATGAACAAGAAGTTGGCAGGGGAATTGGGGAGCTTACAGGACTTCCTGGGACTCCTTAAACTATTATAACTAAGCGACGATCTGCTCTGTCGACACTGAGGCCTTGAGACCTCTTCCTTCCCTGAGACCCAAGACCTGTACCATAAACACAGCTCTGTGACTAATGGCTCTCATCAAGGCAGATATTTTTGGCTAAAAATACTTCATTAATTAGGTCATTATTCCTCCCTAACTCTGGATATCAACTTTGTGGAGTAGACAAACACACATATCCCCTCCAATACATTCAGATCCTATACTAATAAATTATGGTATATTAATTGAATGCATTTATAAATCAACTTCAGTAATACTAAAAATACTTAATTTTAAATTTGTGTCATTTCCAGAAATGAAAGAATGAGTATAGGAAACTCAGATTTTACATGCTCCTCAGAGAGAGATTTTATTTGAATTGTTAACAATTCATTAAGGTTTCTTGATGTTAGAGTTGGTCACTGGAATTTCAGTTATAAAAGAAGACCCTGTCATTATGTAGCCATATTTGCATTTCTCATGCTGATATTTGCCAGTAAATTAATGAAAAGAAACTATGGCATATCATGTGTTTATCTTTATCCTTGTGGTGATCGATGTTAAATAAACATTTGTTGAATACATGATTACTACTTTCCAAGCCTAAAATTGCAGATGGTCACTTGAGTAAGTGAAATAAAACTTATTAAATCATAAATTAGGGTATTAATAATTTTAAGTTCCACATTTTAGGAAAGCCATAGTATTTAATATAGAGAAAAATTTTAATTAAGAGAAATTAAGACAGGAGCAGAGTTTGTGACCCCTCTTTCCCACACCCAAGAACATGCCAGAATTCAAGAAAAGACACTGTAATTCAGGCATCTGCCCAATGACTGACAACTGGTGCAATCAAGTATGAGTTTTCACTGTGATAGGTACATGGTTAGCCATTGTCACCTGCCTCCAGAAACACAACAATGGGAAGGAAAAGGAATCAAACCCTTCAAGGAGCCATACTGTTTGAGAGCTTGGCCAGTCTCACTGGGTGCCTTTTTCCCATTCTACCATTATTACTACTGTCTCCTTCCTTTTGAGCCCTGCAGGCCCTCTCTAGCACCACTTCCTAGCCCCAGATGTTATAAATACTTCCACCCCTGGAATTCTCTCTGCCTACTTCCTATCCAGAAGTATCTGTTCTGTTTCTGAGCTGCACACTCTACTGTAACAGCTGCTGGGCTGAGCTGTAGTTAAGACCACAAGGTTCTGAAATCACCCTAGTCTCTAACACTTTGGCTAAGTCCCTCCTAACCACCTTCCTGGTTCTCAATATGGTGAAGTATTTGTTTCAGCAAGACTGTATTTTTTATTTACAATGTTACTGTTGTGCCCATATTCTCATACACACAGACTTTGCCTTTGTCCTATGTTTGCTATTTATTACTTTAACCCAAACCACTTAGCTCTATTCATTCAAACTATGAATTAACACTTTTGGCCCCTTGGCCTATAATCTTCATTTAATTTAATCACATACTGCCATAACCCCTGATAGGCTATTTAAGTCTTTGAGGAATATCTACAAATATTTCACTTGCCGTTCATTATCTTTCTCCCAATGATTGACAATACTAAATTTCCCTTTTAAAAAAATCTTTCAAGATACAATTTCAACATTTATAATTATGTCCTAAAATAGATCACTTGCATGGGCAATTTCACATGTATTACTGTGAGAGTACTAAATGTATAAAGTTTTTCATTGTTTTTCTGAAGTCAAAAATTAGAAAAGATGAAAATGATATTCAGATATGTAGAAATGGCTGTATCTCTTTCTAGAACTGAGCATCCTATATCAATATCCAGTATTATTGTATGGTAATCTCTTGGGATTAGCTTGAAAGCCATGCTATACCTTTAGCCCTCAGAATGAACTATGTGGATTGAATAACTTGAACTATCTAAAAGAAAAAGGTATGTTAGTCCTTCATTGCTCTTTTCATTTGTTTTAAATATTTTTTCTTGTTGCCGTGTATGCTGGGGGGAAATTGAAAAAAAGAACACTTTTAAAACTATAATTACCAATCAGAGAAAATTAAAGCTATTTTTAGTACACTGTGCACAGTATATCCTTCTAGATCTTTTGCTGTGTACATTTATACTTTTTCCCCATAAGAACAGGAACATTCTGAACATATACTTTTATTTTTTCATATTCTATTTATATGCCCCTTGTGCAGGGAAATGGTAGATCATTTCACAAATCCAGGTTTCTCCAACCACCTAGTTGAGCAAGAATAGGTGATAGATAGCTATGGATAGACAGACAGATGGATTAAAGAACGGATAGCCTCCAGGGTTTGAATTTATGTGTGTCCCCTATCAATAAGGTAAATCCATATTTGGTATGAGAGCCAGCCAAAATTAGGCTGCAAGCAGAAGCAGATGCTTCTGCCCCCCACCATGTCAAGGACATTTTTATGTCAATAAATACGTATTTATAATATCATTTTCAAAGGTATAGTCTACTTTATTGATGAACATAACTGATTTAAACACCCTCAACTATTGGACATTTATGAGGTTTTCTCTTGTGTGTATGAGTATATTGTTATTATAATCAATTCTGTGGTAAATGCTATTGCTAAATTTGTACACGTTGCTAAATTTTCCTTTAGGATATACCTAAAAGTAGAATAGAGAGGTTAAAAGCTCCTCTGGGCTTTTTTAAAGGCTTTTGATACATATTGCCAGATCACCCTTCAGAAGTCCATCACTGAGACACCCCCTCCACACACAGCTGCACTGGAAATTTACCAGACCCTTAGAAACACTCTCTTTTGCAATTGATAGTGTAATGGATCTGTGTTTTCTTAATCACCTTGAGCATTCCAAATGATCACCCATGTTTACAGATTTATTTTACTGCAAAGTATTTCATGAATCCAGAGTCATAAAGCTTTAAAAATTTTGGTTAATAGCTTGTTTGCTTACAGCATTGTTTGCTTATAGTTTTAAGTGATGACGAGCAGGAAAAGTCAAGGAAACCTGTAGCAATACTCTAGCCTCAGTCTCCCTCTTGTCAAAACACAGCACTGGAGGGTAGCTATTCAAAACTCATCCCTAGTGATCTCGACGGTTCTAGAAGATGAAGAGTAGATCCATCTTACAAAGCTTTTTTTTTTTTTTTAATTTGACAGACAGACAAGTAAGCAGAGAGGCAGAGAGAGAGGGGGAAGCAGCTCCCCACTGAGCAGAGAACCTGATGAGGGGCTCTATCCCAGGACCCTGGGATCATGACCTGGGCCGAAGGCAGAGGCTTAACCCACTGAGCCACCCAGGTGCCCCAAAACTTTTAATGCAGATAATGCATTATCCAAGTTGTTAGGCTGAAGAGAATATACTTCTGTAAAACCAAAATGTCATTAAATTTATCTACAAACTGATTTATCAGTTATAGTTAGTATTTTATTGTATCCTGCTTAATTTTGGGTGAGTTCTTTATGGCTTTAATAGCCAACCATGAAAATTAAGATGCAAAAATCATAAGGTACATTAAATAATATTTTGTGAGTATGTCTTTCACTTCCTTGGGTGGGAATGACTTAAGAGGTTGTTTTCTTTTTTTTTTTTTTTTAAGTTTTTATTTATTTATTTGATAGAGATCACATGTAGGCAGAGAGGCAGGCAGAGAGAGAGAAGAAGGGAAGCAGGCTCCCTGCTGAGCAGAGAGCCCATTGCAGGGCTCCATCCCAACACCTTGGGATCATGACCTGAGCTGAAGGCAGAGGCTTTAGCCCATTGAGCCACCCAGATGCCGCAAGAGGCTGTTTTCGAAAAGTATTTATTTGAGGGAAAGATGCCTCCATGACAGGAGTACTGGGGTTTTCTGACGTGTTATATGGAGCACGTTATTCTTTTGAAAAACCTTAGTTTCAGCTAAACTTTAGCTTTTCTAGGCTTTTCTGATGACAACATACAGTGAAAATTGTATGTTGCATTTCCGTGTTTATTTGCCCAGAATCCATGGGATAAGAAATATCACAGGGCAGCAAAGCATATCATAGTTTGAGGGGACCTTGCAGAAACTCCAGTTTAAGATGTTTAATGACTGCTGAATGGAAATGGCAGCAGTGGTGGTGATGGTGGTGATAATGAGGAGAAGGTAGGGGAGACTAATTCTTGGAAATCTTATGTGGCTGGCATTCTGTTTAGTGCTTTACTTAACATCTTCTCATTTACTGAGAAAATTAAGTATCAGAAAAGGCTTAACTCTCCCGAATGAGCTAGCCAAAGATCAAACCCAGATTTCCCGACTCTCCGTGATGTCTGCTGTCCATTGTGTTAACGGTGGCTATCCTAAAGAGATTATAGACATTTTAATTTCGAAAGTTTATAAATTTATAACTATAAATATCATTTCTACTGGTGTTGTTAGGTATTTATATGATGCATGTTGAAGGGCTGTAGCCTTATTCTGTCTGTTGCCCATATTACTTAATAAAAGTATTGTGATTTCACTTTATTAAATTTTTACTTTAGAGATATTATCCCTATTCTTTAAAAGAAGAAGGGAAAATAGAGTATTCTTATGTTACAAATGAGGAATCTGAGGCTCAGAGTAGAGCAATTAACTCTTTCAAGGAAGTCTGTTAAGTAACAGCAAAACTGGGAGTCCAGCCCGTATCTTTTCGCCTCCCAAACTCTTTCTCTTTTATTCTATTGTTGTTTATTAAAGAATAGCAAAATCAAACAAGCTTGAAAATGATTAATTTTGGGTATTATAGAAACATATACACTGTTCTCTCTTTTGGCCAATTTATGCCTCATTTCTTCTTAAACTAATGTGAGGAGTAAAATAGTACAGTTTACTGTATTTTTTTAAAGATTTCCTTTTTAATTTATTTGACAGAGAAAGAGAGTTTGTGAAAGCACAAGTTGGGGGAGCAGAAGGGGGAGGGCGGAGAAGCTGGCTTCCCATTGAGCAGGGAGCCCAATGCAGGGCTTGATTCCAGGACCCTGAGATAGTGACCTGAGTAGAAGGTTTAACTGACTGAGCCACCCAGGTGCCCCTAGTTTACTATATTTTTAAAACAGTGTTACACTAGGACTTTCCCCTCTGAAATACTTGAAGAAAATAAACATAAAATTAACATGTGGTCCTGGCCTTTTAGGAGATTTTACTCTAAGATGAAGTAAAAACAATTTTTTTTTTTTTTTTTTAGGGAGACCAAGAAATTAAATTAGAAATAAGAGCTTATCTCAATAGATCCGTTTTCTAATTCCCATTCTTTAAATGACATCTAAAGATATTTCTAGGGCTCCTGTGTGGCTCAGTCAGTTAAGTGTCTGCAGACGCTTTGGTCCTGATCTCAGGGTCCTGAGATGGAGCCTCACATTAGGGCTCCCTGCTGAGCGGGAAGTCTGCTTCTGCCTCTGCCTCACCTCCTCCCTGCTTAGGCTCTCTCTCTCTCTCTCTCTCTCTCAAATAAATACATAAAATCTTTATGAAAAAAATATATTTCTAATGTTTCTTGATTTTTTCTTTTCTTTTGCTGCTATAATTATGTTATTCACTCATACTATCAAAACCAAATTAAAGCAGAAGTTATTACTCTAATCCTGAGTCAGAATGATATGCGATTAAGTCTTCCCATTCCTGCAACACAGACCACTTCCTTCACGTTCTCTCAGGTTTTGGGGGCCAGCTGGATAGCCTGCTTCGAGATTCTTCAACCTCTACTATTTCCCGCCACACTCCAATGATCACAGAAAAATCAAGGGTCCTGTCTTTAGTTACTCCCATTGGCAGTGTTAGTCTACTGACTACCGCCAATGGAGTAATCAGTAATCAGTGCTAACACTGCCAATGGGAGTAATCAGCTAATCAGTAATCGTCACCAGTAATCAGTAATCGTTAATCAGCTCACATGCTTCATTGAGACATTGATTGCTTTCTGACCACATTGCCTAGAGATCTGATAATGAGGTTTCCTTCTTTCAAATGAATGCAAGAGGGAAATCTTCCTTTTCTTTATTTTTGGAGAATAGAAAGCAATAAATATGAAATTCTGTTAGGTGAAGTAACTTATTTTTAATTCAAAACTAATGAAAACATCGATCTCTGTTAGAAAATTTAACCATTATTAGATAACTCTTAAAGCTTAGGAGACAGAGAAGAACTTATGTTGAAGGGCCACTCTTAGCAGTGGGCGCTGTTATTTTTGTTATTTTTTCGAAGAATTTTACCACTCGTGTAATTTCTTTTTGAAGGCAATAGGAAAGCAGACTGGAGAAGAATGCTTTTGGAAACGTCTTCCTTTGCTGTACAGCTTTCTCTGCAGCATACTTGCCCTTGCTGGACAGTATATTATCTTAAATAAGCCCTCTGATTTTTTGTGAACATTTATTTTTCCCTCTGTGGCCACGCAAACCGGTGCCTTCTGTGACAGCGGAAATGAAATCATGATTATTAGTTTCCATAGTTGTGTGAGCTTGACCCTGAATCGTAAAGCCCATTCAAGACCGTGGTACTTGCAAATGGTTAAACTCTAAAAATAGATCCCATAAATGATATCATTTCGTTAGACTCCGGACATTTCATCTAAAATACATTTTCTGTCTTTTCCTTTTCACTCTTGCCGTCCCTTTTAACGATCCATCGGCCTACAGTGTCTTTACATCCAAAATGCAAAGCAGACAAATGGGCATCTCTGGCAAGAACATGACCAAAAGCACCAGCATCAGTGGAGACATGTGCTCGCTGGAGAAGACGGACGGCAGCCAGTCGGACACGGCGGTGGGGGCGTTGGGCACCGGCGGCAAAAAGCGGCGCTCTAGCATTGGGGCCAAAATGGTAGCTATTGTTGGCCTCTCCCGGAAAAGTCGCAGTGCTTCTCAGCTCAGCCAAACGGGTAGGCATTTTTATGTTACTTTTGACTTCGTATGTGAGTTGTCATTAAAGTACATATTCTTTTCTCCTGCTCGTTATCTTGCAGTCATTAGTGGAAGATGACACGTTCCAGAGAGATAGGGGGCCTTTGAAACCTGTTAACCTTTCTGAAAATAAAGCAATAACTTTGTTTTTCAGTGACGAATGAGCCTTCTTTGAAGCGAACCCTGGCCCCTGTTCTTGAGAGGCACAAAATGTCTTTCCTCCTCAGGGAGGAGTTGAGCTGTGGGAGCTGGATTACCAGTGGCTGGCCCTTTGCAAAGATGATCTGCTCTGTGAAATACTTGCTTTTCTTAGGTTCCTCAAGAGGGAACCAGCCAAATCAATTTTCATTCTCAGCAAGTTACCGTGATGAAGATGACACCTCATCTTTTGTGTGAATCATATAGATCTTTTATTGCTGATGACCTAACTTTTTTTTCAGGTTGTAAGGAGCATTTACCAGTAGTATCAATTTTCTTACTGCAGTACTTATTTCCCTGGGAAAACTTCAAAGCAGCAATATTCTCCAGCAGCAGGGATGGAGGAATTTTCTGCTGATAGTGAAGATATTCAGAGCTTTGCTACTTTAAAATTCAGTTTCTAAATCACATCTGCAAAAATAAATTAGATACAGCGCTCCTACTCCTGCTCAGAAAAGCCACAGCTAGCAATTAAGAAATTTGTGAGTCAAAGCAATGGCTTTTCAAATGGTTGTTGATAATTAAACATTAAATCCCTGGTATCTTGGAAATAATAACATATCTTCTACTTAACAAACAAACAAAAGCATGTAATATGGTGTTTCTCTTACAGCAAATAAATTATAGGCAAATGGGTAAAATCTCATTTGTGTTTGAATTACTAGGGTTCTTATACACAGAAATCAGGACAAAAATCTGCAATCCAAAAGAATTTAAGGATACATTAAATTCCTGGACCCGGCTACTCTTGATTTTATATAATTATAATAGCAATTCTGGAATCTGAGCCTTATATAATAATATCATATTGAAATAGTTATTTGATGGTTTTCCTTATATTGTGGTTGTAGGTCACTATGTTCAATGTGGCTATTGACAGGTATTTTTCATTTGGTGTTTTAAAATGTTATTTTTCATTTTAATGTACAAATAAAAATTTAATTTATGGACATAGAGAATATATTTCAATGATTTTTAAAATTGCTAATATTTATACATAATTAGCTACATTACATGATAGATGGTGGCCTTTTGAAATTGAGGTCTTTTTTATATATCTCTAGCAGTTAGAACTTCAGTGCATTTTTTCCCTTAAAACTTATAGGTACCTATAACCTGAAAACTGTTCTAAAAATAAAGCCTATAAGTGAAAAAAAATACAGAACCTAACCTAAAACAGATATTCATAACTTTATATAAGTTAGAGAATACATGGTGTTAAACTAAATAATTGTTTCCACTGGTTCAGGGTTTTGGGATAAATATTGAGCACCTACTATGTGCCGAACACATGGAGAAAGATGGTATTTATCATCGTAAAAATAAATACCACTGTAACCAGAATGGGTTTTCAGACAAGACTGCTTACTTGCCTTCTAAAGAGTAGAATACTCAGCAAAATGGGATCTTTCTAAAAGATAGTGAAATTATTGCATATGATATCATCACAATCATATGTAAACAATAACTGTCAAAAGAGAAACCATTTATTTGAAGGTATGTTGTCCAGTACATATGCTGCTAAGTCATAGCTGTCTTCTGCCATGCTATTTGGTGGGCTGCTTTGTCTGTTAATTCCAAACTCACCTTTAATGTCACCATTTCTAAAGATTAGATGTGACTTGCTAGACATTATTACTCAGCAGAAAACACATGGAAATAACAAGGACACTTGGATTCCATTGCTAACTTTGAGTTATATGAGATAATCTACTATAACCTCTTTAAAAACCTACCTGACATATCTGAGCCATAGAATGTTCATCTGACAAATCTAACAAGGATTTTTTAAAGATAATATTTTAAAATGCATAAGAATATGCTTTGAAAAGTTAAAATCATTTTGTAGGTTTAAGCTATCAATAGTCAATTCAGCCTCACAGGGGAATCAAGAACTCTAGTTTAGATATGTTGACTTTGAGATGTCTGTCTAGACATGTAAGCAAGTTGTTACATGGTTAGTTGGAGTCCAGTTAGTATGAGTCCAGTTATTATGAGTCCCAGAGCCTAGTAGGTCAAGACTAAGGATGTAATGTGGGAGTGATCACAGGTAGTATTTAAAGCCACAGCACAAGATACGATTACTTAAGGTAACTTTAGTCAAGAAGAAAACTAAAGGGTGAGCTCAGGGATACTCCAACATTGGAAAATCAGAAGACAGTTCATCAAAGAAGGCTCAAGGAAGAGCAGCCATTAAAAAGAGAGAGAGAGAATGAGAAGAGAAGGAAAGAATATGGGATCTTGGTCACCAGATGAAGGAAATATTTTAAGAAAGATTATCAGTGTGTCAGGTGCTTCTGACAAGTAAGATGGAAGGTCAAGTAAGATGGAAGACGGAGAACTGACCATGGACTTGGCAAGATGGGGAGTTTGGTAAACCTTGACAAATCTTGCAGTGGTGGACAAGACCTTATTGGTGCAGGAGGGAAAGGGGAGGTAAGGTAGAGTCAGTGAGAAGAATATCAAGAATAAAAATAAGAATAATACTTATTGAACACTTTTGTGTGCAGGCACTATTCTAAGCCCTTCACATGTAAATCATTTAAACCTCACAATAATGTGCTTGAAGCAGGAAATAATTACTACTATCCTCATTTTACAGATGAGAAAACCAGAGCAGTGGGGAATTAACTGTCCCAAGTTTACTCAAGTAGTGAGGGTACACGTTGCGATTTGGATCCAGGCGCTATGGATTTGGGAGACTTCACTCTTACTCTAGTGTGGTGTAGACCAGCACTGTCCAATAGAATTCTTGGCTATGTGGGCAATTTTCTGTACCTGTGCTACCCAATATGGTATGGTAGCAATAGCTTCACATAGCTACTGAGCATTTGAAATGTGCTACTATGATGGAGGAACTAATTTTCCATTTTTTTTTTGCAATTTTGATTTAATTAGCATCAATGTAAATAGGTGCATGTGACTAGTGAGTATGGAGTTGGACAGTATAGATGGAAACAGCTCTTTCCAGGATTTTGATTAAAAAGGAAATATAGGAATAGGACTGTAGCAGGGTGTTTGGGTGGCTCAGTTGGTTAAGCATCTGCTTTCAGCTCAGGTCATGGTCTCGGGGTCAGGGGATTGAGTCCTGCATCAAACTCCCTGCTCTCAGGGAGCCTGCTTTCTCCCTCTCCCTCTGCGTCTCCCCCCGACTTATGCTCTCCTGCTCTCTCTGTCTAATAAACACATAAAAATCTTAGGAAAAAAAAAAAAGAAATAGGACTGTAGCTTGGGGGAAATGAAGTAAAAAAAGAGTTTTGCTCTTCTGATGACAGACGGGATCCTTGTGGGAATGACTGAGCAGGTTGAAGATGTTGGATTCAGAGCTTAAAGTGGAGATCAGTTGTTATGACCTGTGGTCACTCAGGAACCTATGAGTGATTTTCATCTTCTTTTCATCTTGTGATTTCTAAGCTGACACAGGACTTTATATTGACTCTAATGATAACACTTAGTAACTACCATCATTTATTTATTTCTCTGTTTTCTGGCTAGCCTGTTTTTTCATATTTTATGTGTCTTTCTCCATGTCTGGTATAGTTTCAGATGTAGTACTCTTCAATGAGAAGCTCATGTACTTTTTGGGATGCATGATTAAGTTCCCTGGGAAAAAGAAAAGAAACTGATAGAACTTATTTTTATTTTTTAACCTAAAAGATGTAGAAGAAATTAAGCATTGTTAATATTTAGGACATATTTACCCCCTTGTGTTCTTGGTTGGTCTGGTTGTCAGATGGTCAATGCCGTGTGCTTTTCTGGAGCCATTAGTTTAGTGAACCACCAGAAAGTGGCCAAGTGGCTTGAAAAGATCACTGCAGTAAAACTGTGGATTGAGTGTAATTCTAATATTGCAATGGGGACAAACAAGGTAGACCTGAAACTTCTTTTCCTATTTTAGCTTTTCATCAGCCACTGACGAAGTAGTTAGAGTGCAAATCATTATTAATGCAAATCATTATTCCTAATGATAAAGTAAGACTTTATATTCTCAGTAAGAATGTCTGAAGTGATGTACATTATAATTTTCCAAACTATTGGTATGCCCACCAAACTCGCTTCTCCTTTCTCCTGAGCACTTCCTAGCCCGTACTCCCCAGCCTCTGTTTTCCAGCATCAGTTTTGTGACGGAGTTGTAGACAACGGAATACAAGCACATAAATAAATTTTAAAGAAATCTCAAATCAACGCTACAGGATATAGTATGTTAAGGATTCTCACAAAGAATATGCATTGAACCCTACGTGCAGGTCTTTCTCACTTTCGAAATAATGTTTTAGCACTTAAAATACTATCAGCCACAATTAATTACAAGTATTTATAGTCATGCCACTATTTGTACTAAGTTCAAGTGGTTCAAATATAACAGATAAGGTAGACAGAATATTTTGCATAAGTGAAAACTATTATAAATATATTATGGATTTTTAAAATTATGTTATGTTAGTCACCACATATTATGAATTGTAGTAAACCATTTCTATAGCAAACTGGGATGAGCAAGTAGCTAAGAACAATAGCTTTACTGGTAATGGAAATTAATTTAACATTTCTTAGATTTGGATTGAATTTTATACTGTTTGTTCTAAAAAAAAGACTCATTTTTATTTCTGTAATTGTGATAAAATGTACAAAACATAAAATTTACTATCTTAACCATTTTATTTTTTTTTAAGATTTTATTTATTTATTTGAGAGAGAAAGAGAGAGAGAGCATGAAAGGGGGGAGGGTCAGAGGGAGAAGCAGACTCCCCAACAATCAGGGAGCCTGATGTGGGACTCGATCCTGGGACTCCAGGATTGACCTGAGTTAAAGGCAGTTGCTTAACGAACGAAGCCACCCAGGCACCCCTTCCTCAACCATTTTCAATTGGACAGTGCAGTGACAGTAACTACCGTCACATCCATCTACAGAAAGCTTTTCATCTTGCATAGGGCAGATCTGTACCCATCAAACCCTCCCCATTTGCCCTTTCCTCCAGCTTCTGACTGTTCTATCCTCTGTCTCTGAATTTGACTAATCTGGGTACCTGACATAAGTGGAATCATACAGTATTTGTCCTTTTGTGACTTAGTTATTTCGCTTACCATAATGTCCTTAAGATTCACTCATGCTATAAGCGTGTGTTGGAATTTCTTTCCTTTCTAAGGCTGAATAACATTTCATGGTATAGATGTACCACATTTTGCTTATCTATTCATCTGTCAATGGACATTTGGGTGGTTTCCACCTTTTAGCAATTGTGAATAATGCTGCAGTGAAGAACATGGGTGTAAAAATACCTCTTCAAGACCCTGCTTTTGAATCTTTGGGGCATATACCCACAGTGGAACTGCTGGGTCATATGGTAATTCTGTTTTTAATTATTTGAGGAATTGCCATGCAGCTGTCCCATTTGACATTCCCACCAGCAGTACACAAGAATCCACTTTCTCTACATCCTTGCCAACACTTGTAATTTTTTTGTAATAGCCATCCTAAGGGTGAGGTGGCATTTCATTGTCGTTTAAATTTGCATTTCCCTAATGATTAGTGATGTTGAGCATCTTTTCATGTGTTTATTGACCATTTGTATATTTTCTTTGGAGAAATGTTTATTCAAGTCTTTTGAAATCCATTTCCTAACTGGGCTATTTTGTGTTGTTGTTGTTGAGTTGAAAAATACTTTTTATAATAGAAACATATCAGCCTCTTTTTCAGATTTTTAAGGGTTACCTCTGTATGTATTGTTATTATTACATATTTGTATTTTTCTGAATCCCATTAGGCCTATAAATTCCTTGAGGGGAGGAACTATAGCTCATTCATTTTCATATCTGTTATAGTTGATGTCTGCTAAGTACTCAGGATTTGCTACAATGAATGAATGTACAACTCATCTTTGTTATAGACAAGGTAACTTAAAAATGTGTTCCTCAGGGGTGCCTGGGTGGCTCAGTGGGTTAAGCCACTGCCTTTGGCTCAGGTCATGATCTCAGGGTCCTGGGATCGAGCCCCGCATTGGGCTCTCTGCTCAGCAGGGAGCCTGCTAACCCCCCCCCACCACCTGCTGCTCTGCTTTCTTGCAATCTCTCTCTCTCTCTGTGTCAAATAAATAAATAAAATCTTTAAAAAAAAAATGTGTTCCTCAGTATGTTAAACTGGCACAGTGAGGTTTTAAATAAATGATCACATAAATATATGTCAGATATTTCTTAACATCTCATATTCTAGTGTTTTGTTTTTATTATTTATAGAAAGAAGAAATAGAACACTTGAAAGCGATTGTTAAGGAACTATCCATTTACATCTACAAAAGCAAGTTATCTTGCAGTATCCTTTCCTAAAACTAGAGATTACACTCATAATCAAATTATTAAAAATTTACTAATGAATTATTATGGTATTTTAATCATCACCCTATGTTTATTCATCTCACAAAGTACACATTTTTTTTTTTATCAACTACACTGTTTGCAAGGAAGGCATTCTGGTAGGCGCTATCAAAGGCAAAACTTGACAAAACATAGTCCTTACTCTCCTAGGTCTTATACTGGAGGATCTTAATATCTATTAGAAGAGGCACCTGGGTGGCTCAGTGGGTTAAGCCTCTGCCTTCGGCTCAGGTCATGATCTCAGGGTCCTGGGATCCAGTCCCGCATCAGGCTCTCTGCCCAGCGGGGCGCCTGCTTCCCCCTCTTCTCTCTCTCTGCCTGTCTCTCTGCCAACTTGTGATCTCTCTCTCTCTGTCAAATAAATAAATAAAATCTTTAAAATACATATATCTATTAGAAGAAAGGAGTTTTAGGCTGGAGGAAATTTAAAACAAGGTGGAACATGATAAAAACAAGCAAGAGAAACAAAAAATATCCTATAAGGAAGTGCAGCAGAGTGGAGAAAACAGATATGAGCGTTTTAGAGTTCTAATCCCACCTCTGCTATATGCACAAGATATCTAATGTCTCTAAACCTCCCTTTCCTTGGCTGTGAAAATAATGGACTCTGTCTTCCTATTTCATGAGCACCGTGAAAGAACTTAAACAGTGCCCAGTATATGAAAGTTCTTTACAAATGGCAGCGACTGCTGTTAATATCATTACTAACATCAGTTTAGATGTTAATATTATTATATTGCTGTTAGTGTAGCCATGGAAATGACCACTTCCAACCCTGATGCCAAGGGAAGAGTTGATCTAAGCCTTAAATTATGGATAATGTTTAAACTGTGAGGATGATGATGACAGGAATGGACGTTTCAGACATGGGTGATAGTAGACCCAGAGATACGGAAATGTTGTTTACGTAGGAGCAGAGCAAGATCACCTCCATAGTGGGAGGTGAGACTGGCAATGGAGGTTGGGGCCAGATAAGTAACTTAATGTCAGGCGAGGGAGTCGGAGCCATAGAATTGGCAGTAGGATGCTACTGCAGGATTTGGAAATGGTCATGACAATCAGAGCTAGAAAGGTGTTGTCAGTAAGAAAGTCTAGAGATCAATAGTAGGAGACAAATTCAGTAAGACAGTTTAGAACAGAGAGGATGAGGGGCTGATCAGTGATGTATTATGTTCTATTGCTGCCATAACAAGTTACAACAAACTTAACAACTTCGTGCAGCTTTACCATTCTGTCAGAAATTTGGGTGATCTTGGCTAGTTTTTCTTCTCTGTGTCTCACAAGACCAAAACCAAAGTGTCATCAAGGCTGGGCATTTATCTAAAGGCTGAAGGGAAGACTCCATTTCCAAGTTCATTCAGGTTAGAATACTTGACCTTCGTAGGACTGAAGTCCCTTCTTTGACACATGACGCCTGTCATCCTCCAGCAAACAGTAGCATGTGAATATTTCTTGTGTTTCTCATCTCTCCAAGTAAACATTTTGCATTTAGCTGTTCTCCAGCTAGAGAAAGGTCTCTGCTTTTAACAGCTCATATCATTATGTTGGGCCCACTCAGATGATCCAGAATAAATATCCCTGTTTTAAGGTCCTTAACTTTACATCTTACATTCGCAAGGTACCTTAACCTAACCTTACATCTGCAAATGCACCTTTTGCCATGTAACATAACATATTTTGAGATACCAGAAAATAGTGTATGGACATCTTTGGGGGGGACCATTATGCCTACCACAAATGATAATCGTAGAAGGAGATGGAAAGGATGGGGAGGTTCAGGATATATTGTAGATATGTTTTATAAAAATTATCATGTACATCCATCCTATTATATACTTCCTGGGAGTAAAGTAAAATAGACATAAATGTTAATCTTCACAGTTTACACTATCAGACCAGAGTGCATATCAGTTATAAGAATATGAACTTTTTAAAATATAAAATTCAGAAAATAATTTACCGTTACTAAAGACATCATTAACAGTAGCATGAATTTGTTCATTTTAATTTTCACAACCTTAGATATTTGCATCATCATTCCCATTTTACATATCAGAAAACTGAGACTCAGAAGTTTCATAGTAGATGAATCCACTCCAAAGATGGTACTCTCTATGTGACCTCACTATTGCTAAAAGTACGTCTTTATAAATTAGTTCTTTTCATATAATTAGGGGGAAAAAAACTTTCCCTTCAAAATAAAAATTCTCAGGGAACTCCTTTTAATTTACCATAGGTTTTACTTAATTTAATTGGACATAATTTTAAGATATTACTAGCCAAAGGCATTGTACAGTCTAGTAATCAGTAAAGGCTTAGGAAATCTAAATAACGAAACCATTAAGAGTTTAATGGTACGCTGAGAAGTACATACTAAGGAAAAGAAGTCTTTTAGTTTCATTAAAAGTAAATGTTTTAAGATTTTTGAGCGTGAGAGTAGAAACATACATTCTGCAAAGGTAGATGGGGCTAGTAGGTTTTTTTTTTTTTTCCAAGCAAGTCCCATTCCTTTTACCTACTAGGAAAATTTCCAGAGGCAGTTGCAGGTATTTGTCGGAAATTTAATAGAGCCCTAGGTAAACAGTTTAAGATTCTACTAGGAGTAACATCAGCTCATTTTTCCAACTTAGAAAAAAAAAACGTAGACGTGTTGGCTCATTGTCCCCTTGGGCTTTGAAAGCTATTTTGTATTGCAGACTTTGTGGAATGAAAAAACAGTGAGGCAGAATCCATCTTTCTTCTCCGATGCTGCTCTAGATGGAAAAATCCTTTTTATTAAAAGATTTTTTTCAAAATTGACACTCTTACCCACTAGTTAGAACATGTTACCATTATATTTTTATTCAGTAAATATTTATTGAATTTCTACTCCATGGCGTGTAGTAAATAGGACCCTCTTTGTAGGATATTTATGCTCCAGTGGTAGAGACAGACCTTAAAAAAAAAAAAAAAACATAAAATAATAATTAGTCAAAATTCCAAAGCTGGCCTTGATGGAAAAGTACCAAGTGGCGTGAAAGTATATCACAGTAGATAACTAAACTAGTCTGCTTCATCTTTCTGCCCATTCCAGCTCTTACCAAATATTTCCCACACCATAGAGTTTCAACAAATGGTGGTCGAATGGCATAAAATGTTGCATGTTATTAGTAGAAAATGTCACACTGCCCTTCTGTCTTTGTGTTCGGTTTGTTCGGCAATCTCTGCATTTTGTGAGTATGGGCCACAAATCTCCCAAGGGGGTCAGTGTTTGTGTGTTTGTGTTTTCTGTTAAAAACAATTGAAAGCCAAATGGCCTTTGGAAAAGAGATTTAAAAACCATATATATAGGTGGTTCTGAATTTATATACTATAAATGCCACGGGGGACAGAAACAATAGATTCTAGTATAACTTAGAAGTGCGCTTGATGTTGAAATAGTGGAAAAACAGATCTGGTATGCTCTTAGGCAAAAAAGTTTTGCATTCACAGAAAAATGTAATTTCTTTCATTTTGCTTTTCTCCGGGTATCTGAGGATTCATTGCTTTTTACTGGAAGCTTCATAATCGCTTAGGAAAATCAGAGTGGGACAAGAGCTGAGAAGTCTGAGATGAGGTGGGGACATATTCTGAGGAGGAGGTTGATGGTAAGGCAGCATGAAATGCAGAGAAAGGTGGAAAGACAAAGAAATAATCATAGAAAACCACAGAGAACCCCAGGAGGCTGTGCTCATAACAGACATTTCTGTAACACCTTCCAACCAAAACCTTCTTTCCAAAGGAAAGATTTTGCAAACTGACTTATTCCTCTTTTTAATCCTTTCAATCATATATGGTATTCCTTGGATGTGGCCAGAGGTGGGAAGTCAGTGGCCACCAGCCTCCCACCTCTTCTCACATGCTTCCAATCCCATTGATATTTGAAATACCTCAATTGCTTGTCCCCTTTTGTTTTCTTCCTCCTTCTGCCAGCAGTCATTTTATACTGGAATTAGAGATATCTATGTCAAAGGGAAGATGGATGACCAAAGGTTTCTGACTTGCTCTCAGCCAGACTGAGTTTTTCTTCATCTAACCAGTCAGTTGTGAAATTTTCTTAATGGAAATGACAGTTGGGTAGAGTTCTGACTTGGTTGAAATAGATTTCTTAAAAAAAAAAAAAAAAATTACAGACTACTTAAGAATCTGTGTTCATTTGGCTTAGTTGGCAAGTTTTCTCCCCCAGATTAGGACAATAAGAATAGTTTTAGGGGCTCCTGGGTGGCTCAGTAGGTTAAGCATTTGACTCCTGCAGCTTAGGTCATGATCTCAGGGTCGTGAGATGGAGCCTCTCAGTAGGGTTCCACTCTCTGCGAGAAGTCTGCTTGAGATTCTTTTCCTTTCCCTTTACCCCTCCCTCAGCTTTTGCACGCCCCCCAAATAAATAAATAAATCTTAAAAAAATAGTTTTACACAAATGAAAATACCTGTGTTTCACAAACAAAATGGTAGATGAAATTAACAATAAGAAACATGGCATACTGTATAACTAAATGCATACTACTCTATGATTGAAAGTCTATTTCTTATTTCTAACCAAAATGGAAGACTGAAATTTTTTGCTTCCTCAAGGAAGTATAATAATTCTGTTTTCCAAATCATACAGCACTATGGACAATTCTAAAGCTACACAAGGTCCTCTTTTGACTTGTGTTCTAGAATTTAATACTACTTACAGTCAGATCTTTTTTGTTTTATGTTTTATAGTGTTGAAGACCAAGTGGTTCACATTCTTTGTATATTCAAATAATCTTTCATATATTTAGATATGAATCCTCTTTTCTGAGTTGTACAATCTCAGCTTCAATAAAATTTCCTTACAGATTTTGCATATTGAATTATTCCTCTTTTTAATCCTTTCAATCATATATAGTATTCCTTGGATGTGTATTTATTTTACATTTATCGTAATGTGTAGAAACTTATACTGGAAAAAATATAAGCATGTCATATAAAGATACCTATTTTTTTCTGACCTTTTAAAACATGCAATATTATGTGTATCAGTAAAATCTTATGTGTCTTTCCTTCATTTTGAATAAGAGAACTAGGTAAGGAGAGCCTAGGTGGCTCTGTTAGTTAAATGGCTGACTCTTGATTTCTGATCAGGTCATGAACTCAGGGTCCTGGTGTCGAGTCCTGCTATCAGAGGGGGAGTTGGCTTGAGAATTGTCTCTCTCCCTCTCCTTTTGCCTCTGCCCTGCTTGAGCTCTCACTCTTTAAAATAAATAAATAAATCTTTTTAAAAAAAGAGAGAACTAGGTAAGGCCAGTTAGTTTTAATCTGCCTTATCTTCTTGGTCTTTTGGTTGCTCATTCTTTATGTGTTTTTGGTGCGATTTGCTTTTTGTTCTTAAAATAGTACCCATTGAGTCTCAGTCTATTTCCAATAAAACATTCTAATATAATACGGTCAGTTAAAATTCCATTGTACTTAAATATTGCTTAAAAATTTAAATAGACTATCAGACTAGCACTGAACACTTTTTAAAAAATTATAAATTTAAGATACTTACTCACTATGGTTAACTGTGCTTCCAATAAAGAAAATGTGTTGTGCAGGCACTATGGACTATTGAAAAATTATGCAAATCATAGACTCAGTCTCAAAAGCTGATGATCTATTAGAGCAGATATGTTAGATAACATATCAGAAGTACACAGTGCTGCAAGATTTCTGAAAGTTCCTTCTGGTGGGAATGGGATTTTGGAATGGTTTCTTGGGAGATTTGTGATTCAATTTGAATCACAATTTGAAGACTTAGTAGTATTTCAGTGAACTCAAAGAGGCATCCATGTCAAGCATAGGAAACTTTAGTACTATAGGATGAGTTCAAGAAAACAAAGTATGAGTCAAAGAAAGATCAAAGATCCAATCTGAGTAAAGAATTGGTTTCCAAAACTTGTTTCTAAGCAATTTGGGACCCTTTTCATATTTGGAAGAGTCAGACAATACAATCTGTAAGTATATTCGGGGGGAGTATGGCATGTAGAAGAAACTGAGCTATGTCCTTGTGCCTGAAGCATAGAGAAGAACAGATAGACTTGAGATACAAAGCTAGAGAGTTGGCCTGAGGACAAATCATGGCATCTCAAAAGTTATGTCTAGGAAATTGGATTTTATCCTAAGATTATTGATAGTGGTGCCAAAAGGAGAAAGATTAGAGGCAGGAAGAATCTGCTAGAGCTTTGTGGTGATCTTTCAAAAGGGAGAAGTAGTGGTCTGGACCACCAGGTAGTAATGGGGAGGGAGAAATGAGGGTGTATCTGGTTGGACTAGATGGTTGGTAGGAGGGGAAGGGGAGAGACGAATCAAAGTGAATTTCTGAAAGCCTGGCTTGAGCAACTAAGTGGATAAGTGTTTTGTTATTTACAGAGATAGGGAGAGGAGCAATGAGAAGCACAGGGTTACTTTGATGAACACAAATATGTGTTAGTACTTCCTATGTGCCAGGTACTATGACAAGTGGTTTATATGCGTTATCTTTAGTGCATTATCTACTAATCATCTTCAGTGCATTGCCTAATTTAATTCTTATTAAATACTAGCTTTTAAGATGTGAAGAGGACAAGATCATCAGGGTTTCAGGAGGACATAATTGGTAGAAGTTGGAGGTACCAACCAGGGAAGCAAAGGGAAAAAAACTCTAGTTTAGGGGCTGGAAAACCATAGACCACAGACAAAATGCAGTGGGCTGCTATTTTTTTTTTTTGATAAATATATTTTTTATTTGATAAAATTTTATTGGAACACACCCAAATTCATTTGTTTATGTTTTGTCTGTGGTAACTTTCATGCTATAGTGGCTCAGCTGAGAGGTTGCCAGAGAAAACCTTATGACCCACAAAGCCTAATATATTCACCATCTGGCCCTTTACACACAAACTTTGCCAAGCCCTACTCAAGCTTGATTCAGGTGGGGATCCAAACATGATTTTACCCTCCAAGATAAGAAAAATCTTTTGTTTGGACATAAAGGAGAGAAGTGATTGAATATATGAGAGAGGAAATGAATAAGTGTAAAAATAGGAAACCAAATGTTTTATAGGATAATTTCTAGATATCAAAAGATTAAATGTCACTTAGTCCAGCCCGCCTTTTACCTCATGCTTAATTTTCAGTTCTTTCTAAACTCCAAAAGGAGCTCTCAAATCTAGCTAAGCTGATCCCATCAAGATTAGCTAGTCAGGAAGTTTTGCTCCACTGTTTTGAGAGACTGGGGTTTTTTATCAAAATAGCCTTGAAATTTTATCAGTGTTCATCCTTTGGCTACCAAGCACGTTGATTGTGCTCTGTATAAAATGACAGCTGTCCTGTTGACCACCTCTCCTTTGGGTTCCCTGAACAATGCTTGCTGTCACTTTTGGTTTTCTTGTTTTATTTTTGATTAATATGACATAACCATTTAAGTTTGTAAAACAAGTGTAACAAACTTAATATTTGTACATTAAAAGAAAAATTACTTGCAGTCAATGTTCATGATCATTTGTCCACTTTATCTACAATGCTGTTGGAAGACCTGTTCCTTACCCTGTAACCGGGGTTTTGGTTGTCTTTGAGATTTCAGCAGTCTTTGAGAAAAATGACATGGGCCCACTGGTTAGGCCATGCTTCTTCTAGATATGTACATTTTGGACAATGCTGTTCTTTGTGGATAATTTTAAGTTAATGTTGAATGCTTCTGTTTATTTTAATGAATAGCAGGTTATATTAGTAAAGTAATATTCGAGTTTTTTTATTGTTGTTTAGTCACAAGAGTTTCTATAATGTTATGAAACAAAAGAAAAAAGTACAAACTATTGCTTTCTTAAGATCTTTACTACTGTAGCTTTTCTGATTTTTTAAACTGAATCCAATTCTAGGACTTGGAGTCTCATGGTCTAGAGACATCGGGTAACATCAAAAGAATATGTTGTACACCTGAAACTAATATAACACCATTCCTTTTTTCTAAACTTTTTAGCTGTGGCTAAAAGATTCCTTTTTAAAAAAAAGTTTTTAATTTTAATTGCAGTATAGTTACCATCCAGTGTTATATTAGTTTCAGGTGTGCAACATGTTCTAAGCCCAGGCTCTTGGATTAGTCGATAATAGGTTTCCTTGAAATCCTTTTGTGGGGAGGAAGGTTAAGTGGCAAGTTAAGAGTTTCTGGGCTTAGAAAGTCACACATGGATAAAAAAGATATATATTTTATTGATATCTTTTTATTTACTGTCATAATCATTGAGGAGAAAGTGCTTTTTTTCTTTCAGCCAAGTGAAATAGACAGGAGTTGCAACAAGAGAGTAATGGACATTTCCCAGAGGGCCAACCATTTTATTAACTCCACAATCCCCATATTTGCTCTTTGAAGAAGGGATGTGATCCCTACTCTTCATTTATTTCATAGGGAAACTGAAGGCAATAATAGAAAGAAGGGTGTTGGGGGAAGAGGAAGGAGAGAAGACAAATGCTTTGAGCAAGTCCTACTCAGATTGCGAAGCTGGGGAATCGCCCCCAGTCACCTCCCCTTTGTGCTCCCTTCCGTTCTATTGCTGATCCTCCTGGAGTATTTTCAGGCTCTTTCGCCCTTTTCTGTTCTTAGGAAATAATTGTTTAACTCATTCCTATTAAGATAGAGAATCGTTGGAAATGCTTAAACCCTCAACAAGTATTTGTATCTTCGGAACTGGAAAGTTTCAGACCTCAGGGGTGAAGCTGTCAAGGTGGGATTTTAGGGATCGGTAAGTACAGAGCAAAGTTGGGAGAGGCATAGGGTCTTCTTCCCTCTCCAGTATCATTCCCATAAGGGAACTCTGTAATCTCCTTTCCATACCCAAGGGCACTTTTGGAGGGCTGCCATTTTTGTTAAGCTAAAAGATGCGTTGTTTGCTAAGATATCATTGTTTTAACATAATGACATAACTTTTTAAGTTGTAGAACAAACACAGAGACTTCTGTCTTCACATTATTGGAAATTGATCCCCCCCCAAAAAATACAGAGAAACCTGTTTTCCATGAAAGATGGTTTTGAAGAGCAGAAATACGAGGAGAAAGAACCAGAAGAGAAAAGTGTACCATCAGTCGTCATATAAAGCGCTCATAGCAAGGAGAATTCTTACTGGAATGCTTAAAGGAATACCAGCATTGGAAGCATACTGAGCAGTCTCAGTAATCTCTAGAGGCCTGTGGCATGACTTCTAAACGTGGCCAGTCACTGGGGGCTGTTCTCTTCTTTCCCCCAAAGAGCAAAGGAACCAAGCCAAGCTGCGCACTCCTCTTTCTTCCAGAAGAGGTATAAAATCTGGAGCTATATTCCAAAACCAGCCCAGCTTCTCAGGACAGCAAATTGATTCTCTCTCCGTTTCTCTTTGTGTTGCTCTTTCTCTGATACTGTTCAAGCTACAGTTCCATCTGAGGCAGGAATTATACGAATCTCGAGAGTTCTTGGCCCCATTGGTTCATATCTGCTAGTCTAACTTGCCTACATCTATGCTATCTTGAATTGGCCCCGGCAACATGTATGCCCTTATTTTTGGCTTCTTGGCTCGTAGTGATTCGTGGCCTTGACTCTTACTTTCAGCTCTCCAACTCTGGCTTCTTTTCCTGTCTTCCGTTCTAAACCATCCAGAAAACTAAAGTTATGGGTAGATTCCCTAAATGTTTCTTCTCCAGTTGTAGTAGCGCACTGAATCAAGAACAGTGGAGAAAACTTCCCTGATTGTAATATAACCTTGACCACCTACCACCACCAGTACTACCACCAGCACCATCATCGTTCTTGCCAGTTTCTTTCTCTGTGATTAGGCCCAGCCTGGCTTTAGATCATAGTGGGCAGGGTTCTTCTCTTAGGCTTTAATCCTGGTGCTTGAAGCTATTGTTTTACTTATTCTCTCTTCCTTGCCGTGAAATTATAGACCCTGTTTTCATGGAAACAGTATCTCCATAGCTCTAGAGAGACAAGCCTTTCCATAATAAAAAAGAAAACAGACAAACATTATATAATTGTTTTCTTTTTAAAGAAAAAGATTAAATAGAAATAATTGAACGACCATCATATTACTTCCCCCCAAGCTTTCTCAGTATTTCTGTACTATGGTGGAGGTTATGTATACCTTTCAATTTATACCTGAAGAGGACAGATAGCACATGGTTATGCATTGCTCTTAATTTATCATTAGCAACCTTTACAAATATTTGCTTATTAAAAGCAGCATGTTTGACATATGTTAGAAATGTGATGAATTCAAAAAGTGAAACTATACTGAACTATGGAAGGCTAATATACACATAAGCATGGAACAGTTCTATTAAGTGACTCAACTATAATGTATTTAAATATAATTTACTATAATTATGATTAATAATATACTATAATTTACATTTGGTTAATAATATACTATCATTGGCATTTAAAGGAGGTAACATTTTTGAAAACTTGAATTACTTGTCTCATTAAAAGAATAAGACAGGTATAAGATCATTTCATGAATGTGAAATCAAAGCAAAAAATATAAGGTGACTTTCTTGAAGTCTCATAGTAATATTAATAATGAACAAAGGTACAGTTTAATTCATTGCTTAATAATGTGATTGTGCTGCCTTTGTACTAGGAAGTTTCTTTTTATTTATTTTTTTTTTCATTCATTTTTTAAAGATTTTATTTTTAAGTAATCTAAACCCAATGTGAGGCTTAAATTTATAAACCCTGAGATCAAGAGTTGCATGCTTCACTAACTGACCCAGCCAGGAGCCCCAGAAATTTTCTTTTTGAATTTATAACTATATTCTATATGGTAGCTGTTTTCATAGAGAATACATGAGGATAGAAATTTTATATACCTTATATATAACATTTTTACTTTTTTCAGAACGAAGCAGACTCCTTGCTTAGTAAAATCTCACAAACATATGCTTAATAATTTCTAGCTTTTATATGTCAGTCCAGAGGAAATGCTACTGGAAATTTTCCTAAAACAAGTGATTATAAAAGTAAAATAAATGCACGCACTTGAAGGCAGTCTCTTCAAATTGACCACACAGGCCAAGAAGGGAGAATCACACATTGTGAGCATAGATATAAAGTAGTAACAGACCAAGGCAAAGTGGCATTTAGTAATAATGTCTACATAATGCACTTCTTTTGGGGCCTCACTTTCTTGGTTCTAGGCTTAAAGGAAGATATCGAAGCCATAGGTAGGAGTTCTAATGACAGACATAAGATAGTAACAGACTGCAGCAAGTGGTACTAGTGTCTCCATGTGCATTTTTATTTTAAATATTTTATTTATTTATTTGAAGACAGAGATCACAAGTAGGCAGAGAGGCAGGCAGAGAGAGAGAGAGAGGAGGAAGCAGGCTCCCTGCTAAGCAGAGAGCCCAATGTGAGGCTCGATCCCAGCACCCTGAGATCATGACCTGAGCCGAAGGCAGAGTCTTTAACCCACTGAGCCACCCAGGTGCCCCTCCATAATTCATTTCTACTTGGAACTCATTATTCATCTTCAAGATGTTATCGGCTAAAGTCTCATTTCTTTTTTTGAAGTATGGTTGACACACAGTGTTACATGAGTTTCAGGAGTACAACGTAGTGACTCAACATCGCTGTGTCACACTATGCTCACCACAAGTCTAACTACCCTCTGTCCTCATTCAGTGCTATTACAATACCATGGACTAAATTCTCTAGGCTGTACCTTTCATCCTGTGGCTTACTTATTCCATAACTGAAAGCCTGTACCTCCCGTTCCCCATTATCCATTTGCCCATCCCCCCAACTGTTATCCTCTCTGGCAACCACCAGTTTGTTCTTTGTATTGATAAGTCAGTTTCTGCTTTTTGTTCATTTTGTTTTTTAGATTCCATACATAATTGAAATCATATGGTATTTGCCTTTCTTTGTCTGCCTTGTTTCACTTAGCATAATACCCTCTAGGCCCATTCTTGTTGTTGAAAATGAGAAGATCTCATTCTTTTTTTATGGCTGAATAATATTCTATTGCATATACATACCACATCATTTTTTATCCACTCATCTGTCAATGGACACTGAGCTTTGCTTCCATATCTTGACTATTGTAAATAATGTTACAGTAAACACAGGGTAACGTATATCTTTTCAAATTAGTGTTTTTATTTTCTTTGGGCAAATATCCGGTAGTGGAACTACTGGATTATACAGGAGATCTATTTTTAATTTTTAGAGGAAACTCCATACTGGTTTTCACTGTGGCTGTACTCATTCTCAATCCCACCAATAGTGCGTGAGGCTTCCTTTTCTTCTTCCTTCTCCACATCCTCATCCACATTTGTCAATTCTTGTCTTTTCTATAATAGCCATTTGACAGATGTGAGATGATAACTCATTATAGTTTTGATTTTCATTTCCCTGAAGATGGGTGATGTTGAACATCTTTTTGTGTGTCTGTTGGCCATCTGTATGTCTCCTTTGGAAAAGTGTTTATTCAGGTTCTCTACCCATTTTTAATTGGATTATTTGGGTTTTGTTGCTGTTGAGTTGTATAAATTCCTTATATATTTTGGATATTGACCCCTTCTTGGATATATCATTTGCAAACATCTACTCCCATTTAGTTGGTTGCCTTTTTTGTTTTATTGATGGTTTCCTCTGCTGTGCAGAAGTTTTTTATTTTGATGGAGTACCAGTAGTTTATAACGAATTTTGTTTCCCTTGCCTTAGGAGACATATCTAGGAAAATGTTGCTACAGCTGATGTCAGAGGGATTGTTGTCTGTGTTTTCTTCTAGAATTCTTTTTTCTTGGTAAAATCTAAAGTTAAAATTGCATCAAACTGTGGACTAATTTGGGGAGAATTGGCTTCTTTATAATATTGACTCTTCCTATTCAGATTCCTAGTAGGTCCCCCCATTTAGGCCTTCTTTTCTGTGCTTCAGTTATGTTTTGTAATTTTCATCCTATGTCTTCTAGGCATCATTCATTAATTTTATTCCTAGGTATTTTGGAACCTATATTACTATAGTAAATACCATATTTTTTTGAATTACGTTTTCTAAGTGGTTATTTTTGGTACTTATTTACTAAAACTATTAATTTAAATTGTGTTTTAAATATTCTGTCAGTCCACCTTATTAAACTCTGATTGGTACTAATTTTTTTCTCATTAATTACACTAGTTTTCTCTTTAGTTTTTCTGGATACGACCCTAGATCTTCTGAAAATAGTGCTTTACTCTCTCCTTCTATGTGTACTTTCAAGGCGCATCCGTTGAGATTTATCACAGATTAATTGGAGCAGTGGCTTGAGAAATGTTCAGAAATGTTATTACATTTGTTCCCTGCTGTTCTAGAAAATGGCTCACCACAAGCTCTGCTTTTTCAAAAATGGAGGGAGAAGAAGCAATATTTTTCTACTTGCTAACTCTAAGTCGTATATAAGTCATGTTGTCAAATAAGAAAGCAAAATTAAGTTTTCATTCGTACTGTTTCCTCTGTAGTTCTTTGAAGCATAAACTTTCATCTATGAGTCAGTGCTTTTTAAGGTCCCTGCACTATTTAATGTATCAATATGACATTGGGGCCGTTGCCAATCGAAGATCTATCTCTAGCTATCAATATTTTCAAAAGCATGCAAAAGTAAATTTTAAAAATGAATTAACAGAGTGACAGGAACAAGGGCAAAAATAATCAGAAGCAATATTTAGTAAGGGCTTCTAGGACTCTGGCATTCCCACTTTGCTTCTGTACAAGTGTCCCTGGTTAAAAATGGACAATACCAGACACCGTGAAGATAGGAAATTGTTTCACCAAAAGGAGCATTTCCCAAAGTGCATCCCACAGAGCAATAGACCTTTGGATGTCAACAGATGTTAAGTGGAAAAACAGGATTTCATAGTCAACTAAGTAGAGAAAATGTGGGCTAAACAGTTTTTTGTTTTAATGTCGGAGTAGAGTTGACACACAATGTTACATTAGTTACAGGTGCATGACTTCGTGAGTCAGCATCTCTCTGTTACACTGCTCTCATCCCAAGTGTAGCTTCCCTCTGACACCATACAGTGTCAAGAAAATATCCTTGATTGTGTGGGGTTTTTTGGTAATTGTAGGGCTTCACAAAGTTCTTTGTTATGTTTATGTGCTTTGTGACTTTTCAAACAAAAAACAGAATGTGTAACTTCCCTCCAGTTCACTTTGACCCAGTGATAACCCTTTGTCTGTGAAGCATATCTTGAAATCAGTATTCCTTGGACTACTTTAGAAAACAGCTAAACATCCTCACACTTAAATGGCAGCATCTGTTTTTAAGAAAACAGGGTTAGAAGAAATAGACAAAAAAATTTTCTCTATTTGGTTGCATCTCTCTAGTTGCATTTCTCATTAAATGGGTGACAAAGGACTGATGTGGCCTTCTTAGCCATGTTATGTATCCCTGCTCCATTCGGTCACTGAATCATGAAGACACACTGTAGAACTGGGTCGCTGGTGAGTTAAGAGGTGTGGTAGGAAGAAGGAAGATGCAGTGATGGAGAAAAGGAGTCAGGTGGGATAAAGGTGCAGTGATCTAGCCCAAGACGAGTTGGTTTAATCTAACCTGTGGCATAAATGGGGCTTGGAGATTTCGAACACATTGTGATGGTAAAACTTAGTATGACTGCTGTGGTTATTTTCAAATGTCCCAGATGTTGTTTATCTAGAACCTTCGGGTTAACTCAAAGGACACAGAGGAAGATTTATGCCACAGAAAATGAAGGCTGCAGCTACCAAAGACAGCAGCTGAGAACATTTTACCAAAAGGACCGCTGATATAAAAAATAAAATTATTGATACACATATGAAGGGTAAACAATATTGGGAAAGAGTCAAATAGGGCTCTGAGATTTAGTTTAGACAAGAGTATCCAAAAGAAATGTGAGCCACATCTATAAATTTAAATTCTCCAGCAACCCTATTTAGACAGTAAAAAGAAATAGGTGAAATTAGTTGTAGTAATATATTATATTTAATCTGCTCTATTCAAAATATTGTTTCCATATAAACAATAAAAATTATTAATGACATACTTTATATTCAGTTTTGAATGCTGGTATGCATTTTATATTTGTAGTGCATTTCGATTCATGGCCACATATTAAGTGCTCAGCACGTTGTGGCTTGTGTTTGCCATGGGGACAGCGTAGCTTCAGTCCCTGCCACTCTGCAGATCTACAATGTCTTGAGCCTTGGCATCCTTTTCTCTACAATGAAGATAACATCCATTTCAATGGGCTACTCTAGGGTTCAAAATATCAAATGTATGTGAAGGTACTTTGTAAATTATTTACAAATAATGATGAGTTTTTACTTGCAAGTCATGGAATGGTTGCAGCTGTTCTAAATATGCAGCTGGAAGTCCGTTTTTCCTTAAGCCTCAGAAAAAATGAAATAAATGACTCCTTAGCAAAGAATCCATGAAAAGATAGAAGTAACTACAATTTTTACCCCATATTGAAAGCTGTTTTGCTGTTCTACTTTCTGTTCTGTCTGATGAAGTACAACTAAACAAGATAAACGCTTTCACATGCTACCTTCCCAAAGAATTAAATTATCAAAATGATTGTTTTCATGGAAGAGTTGATACATTTTTTTTTGTCTAATTATTTAATTCTGTACCAGTTATGATTTTGGCTGCCAAGCAATTCAAACTTAAGTTTGAAATTCAACTGGAACAATTTAGTTGGACTTCAAGTTGTATATGTCTACTCATTTACATTTTATTATTTTTCATTCTTTTTTTCTGCTTTATTTCACCATTTTCCATTTATTCTTCTTCTATAAACTCATATTTTGTAAAACCATTCATATAAATAAAACCAAAAAAAAATGAGAAAAAATAAAACTGAAGGTTGAGCTATTTTACAGATTTTTAAGATTTTTAAGATTAATAAGATTGACATTCAAGTTAGAAAATTCTGAAATATCATTCACACCAGAAGGCAGAAGTTCCAGAATACCATGAAAAAATGAACATTATTTTGCAAATAAGCTCTGACTTTATTTAAGGAAAAAAAAGATTAGTTATCAAAGAATATAGAACTGATAGTGTTAGAAAATGCTGCATTATTCCTTTAACCAAATTGAATTCTGGACAGCTCATGAGAATATAAAAGAGTATGATTTTGCTTGTGAGATCCGTAATTTTTACCGTAACTAACTTTTGAGGTATAATAGAATTAAATTTGTGGTCTATATTTGATAGTTTCATTAATTATATGTATTTTTACCATTAGAAGACTATTGGGGAAAACAGTAAGCAGATACAGATATAAAAGAATAGATATTTTGAAAAGTCTAGACTAGAGTTAAAAATTGTGAAATCAATATACTTTTGGTAAAACTTCCTATAACATTCAATACAGTCTTACATGATGGAGATCTACAAGGAGAAAACGGTTTCTTTAATTGACACTGAAGTACCTTTTCTTTTTTTTTTTGGTATGGACATGACCTATAAAGATTATGAAAATTTGGGAAATTTCTAAAAAAAAAAAAAGGAAGCCGTGTGCTATCTATGTCATAACTTGTATCCTACCTCAATTATGTAGAAAAGCTATATGATGTAGTTTTTTTTTTTTTTTTTTTTAAACAGCTCATCTCTACACAAGAGACAGTGTACAATACTATGACATGAAGCTTAGGCACAGAGTTCCTGGTGCCCTGTGTTCTCTCAAGGACATCATGTCTACATTCACCTTAGATTGCTCATACTGCGTTGTTATATGCTTCTCAAGTTCAAAGACTTTATCTTCTCCATAAACTATTATGCTTAAAACATCTACACTTAACCTCACATTAATTACTTTTTGTGTAATTTGAGTTACTAGTCACCCAGCTCCATTAAAAATGACTAGAGAGAAAGTGCCATTTATTATAATTATTTTACCTACTTCATTATATCAAAAACAGTATATTTATTGCATTGTGTGAAAGATATTTCTTGGTTGATGTAACTACTCTGTCTGATAGTATCTGGACAAGAGCTCTCTCTGGCTAAATTCCTCAGTCTCTATGATCTCTCTTTCAATATCTGGGTTTGGAACTGTTTTCAAACAGATCAATGAAATATTCAGTGGTTATGAACAGTTGCTATTAAATGACTTTTTATTATACTTTGGTTATTTCTAAAAGATTGAGTAAAATAATTAAGATAACATGATGTACTTCCTAGAAATCCCAGGAAATCAGAGATTGATTCATGGAAATAAGGAAGAACAAGTCAATTGAGACTCATCTACCCCTTTTAAAAAGTACTATGTTTAGGCAACCTTTTGGTATACATACATACACCTCATGGTGAAAAGTCAGATTCTAGTAAAACTTTAAAAGAAAAAAGGAAAAAACCCAGCAACGTCATGATCTATGGAATAGTTTTTTGTTTTACTTCTATTATTTTGGGTATACTAGTAGTACTAGCTAGCATCTGTTCTGACTGGTGGATTGTAAAATATTTTCAGTGTTAACCCTGGTTTGTGTGAAGCATAATTGCCTTCATTATATCTTTTTATGCATATGAATAAATGAAAATGTGTTTAAATATCTCCAGTTACATTTACATTTCACACCAGGAACCTAATTTCAACTCAGTAACCCCTGAGAATAAAGCATAAAATCTTGCTTAAGCCAGTAATTAGTTACATTTCATAGTAAACAAAAATGACTCATTAAACTTTTATGGTTTTCCTTGCTGGTAATAGCGGGTTATGTATAAATTTTTAAGTATCCTTGATCTCTGTAGCCTTCGAAGCTGTTATTTTAAGTCTTCATTTATTTCCTGATTAGAAATAATTATTAGAAATCATTATTTCCTGATTAGAATGAAGAGCCATTCCAAAGGGCCAAAGGCCATTCATCTTTTCTGGGTTTACCTGGATCAGTATTACCTGTAGCCCCAAATCCTGACAAAGACACTGAGGCAAGTAGTGAACATTACACTTAAAGAGAGCCTTCAGCTTTGGAGATACAAATAGAAATTAGAGAAATTCGTCATTGAAACTCCAAATGGTATGTATAATCAACAGCTCAAAGTTCAATTGCATTCTTTCCTCAATAAATATCTCCTTAGTTATCATTTTTTCTACCATTCTTTACTCACCAGGGTCTGACTTCTTACATTGCCAGGATGGAGAGTAGGGATAAAGAAAAAATTGGGGGAAATTAGTGATTCTCTTTGTCCATAGGGTTGATTGCCCGTGTTCCTCCATTTTTGGAAATTTAAGGGTTCTCCGTGGCCCTTCATGTTAATATTCAAGTCACGTGGCCTTCTGTGTTAATGCCTTCCCCCACTGACCTCCTTTTGTTCTTTTAAGCCTCATCTACTTGTGGGCTGCTAAATTGTAGCGCAGAAATGTTCTCCACATAAGGCCGGATTGTTTCCCTTATCTACATTAAAGAATATTTGCTACTCCATCTCTTTTGCCTTTTATCTAGTCTGGGACCAAATCAGGATCCAAAAAAAAATCCCTCGTAGCCAGAAAAGGTCACACCCCCAGCGTGATTCCAGCAATCTGCTGGTGTCCGCAAAGTGCAGGAAAGGACATTATTTCAAAGGAAAATATGTGAAGGAAAATAGAGGGAAAAAAGCTATTTCCACAAGGAGGTCTGAGGAAAAGCAAAGGATGAGAAGAAATAGTGGAAAATATGTTGTTCTTGTAAAATCCAGAAGAATTCAGTGTAGGCATTAGTCCTTTGATTTGTTGTTTGGGATTAGGTCCTCTTCACCGTGAGAATTTCTATTCAGTGCTTATAATGTGAACAAAATAATGATGATGATCTATAGTGTGTTTATGAGTAAGTCTCAGGGAACATAATGATGTGTCAGGCAAATTGCTTCCTGCTGCTAGTGAAATATCAATGCCGAGTTAAAATAACCTTAGAAAATGAATCTGTAGGTGCAACTGAAATATTTCAAAGCTGGAGTCTTTTATTCTATCACTGTGTTCAGATCTAGCAAAGAAATGTTACTCTTTTCATTTAGATATGTACCTACTTGAAAACTTGATCTCTTGCCTTCCTTATCAAAAGCAATACATTGTATAGTTCTTAAAGTTTTATTTGGGGACATCATGTCCATTTTATTTGGCTAAAAGTTTTTCTTTTATTCCTGAATCTTTATTGAATTAGATAAAACTATTTTATGAGTAATTAAGGAAGTAAAATGTAATTGTGCTTTAGGTATAGAATTTATTATTTAGAAATCATGAGATTCTGTAGAAGTAGACCAGTCAGACTCTCTAATAGAGGGTCATTTTCATTTTTATAAAAGTTATCAGGTTTGAATACAAAATGCATCTCTTAACAACAAATACCTTCTAACATCACAGATAATTCTTTGTCTGAAATTCTTCTTACTAGAGGTTGAAATGATAGCAGGTTTTTAAAAAATTTTTTAATTGTGAAATAATTACAGACTCACAGGAACCTGCAAAAATAATACAGAATGTCTCATGTTTCCTTCATCCAACTTCTCCCAGTGATGGTAATATAGTTTATAAATATCGTATACTATCAAAACCAGGAAATCTAAATTGGTACAACTGTTTTAACTAGACTGTGCATCTTAGATGTGATGAGTGAATGTGAGGAAGAATCTAGAAAGTTTTCCATATTCGAGACTTATATGATGTATTTAGTGGTTGCCTTAGTTTACTTGGGCTGCTGAATCAAAATTCCACAGTGTAGGTGGCTTAAACAATTGTAATTTATTTCTCACAGTTCTGGAGACCGGGCAGTCTGAGATCAAGGTGCCAGTCAATTTGGTTCTCTCCTAAGAGCTCTTTTCCTGGTTTTCAGATAATGCCTTCTCAGTATGTCCTTTAATGCCTCAGGTGGTGGAGGGGGTAAAGAGATGAAACAATATTTCTAGTATTTCCTCTTATAAGGCACAAATCCCATCATGAGGGCCCCACTCGTGAAAACCTAGTGACCTCCTGAAGGCCCTATCCCCAAATATTATCACCTTGGGGGCTTAGTGCTTCAACATGTGAATTTGCATGAGGATACAATTTATTCCAGAGTGGAAGCATTTATCAAAATAGGGAACATAGGTGAGGAGAGAAATACCATTTCCATCTTGGGAATGATGACTTGTGAAATGCCTGTGGAGATAGGTAGGAGGCAGCTGACACACCAGTCTAAAGTTTAGGGGTTTAGGTTGAGCTCCAGATAGGAAATAGGAGATCTAGGAGTCATAAAAAAATGAGAGTGTCTACAGGATGGGAATTGATGGAACTTAACATATCTGTTCAATAGAATAGTTCCTGGTTGGTAATGGAAATTATAGAAAGGAGCACTCAGCTTGGGTACCCCCATGGATGAAAAAAGATTTCATTAAAGAAGTAGGACTTTGAGTTGTTTATTTAGGTAGAGTGTGTATGTCTGTGTATGTATAAAATCTTCTAAGAAGTATAGAGGCGATTTATCTAGGTTTTTATCTAGAGATATCTTGAGCTAAAAATTCTTCAAGATTCCCAGTATCCATTTCAAGATTTTTCCTTTAATCAGTAGGTTAATTTTAATTGCTATGTATTCAATTCACAAAGAGTAAATAATAGACATATCTAGTGTCCATTAAGTGCCAGACATGATAGAAATCCTAGGTAGTCATATAAGTAATATTTATAAATTCACTATGCATGAAATACTCAAAATCTACAAGGCAAGGCAGGTAGAATGTGTGCCCAATCTGAGAGGTGTGAAATGATTAACATTTTTCGTAGGCACTGGAGGGTTGTGGTATACAAATGAGAGTTTACTATATATGCATGGGGAAAGGCTCACAATATGTACGTTTTTTTAAAAAAGGGCACAAAATTACAGAGTAAGATTCAATTTTCATTATAACTTAATTACAGATAGTAAATATACCAAAATATAGGTTCCTTCATTTAGGTATGAAACTATGAGGGGTTTTTTTTATTAGATTTTTTAATATTTTCCTACTAGTTTTCTACAATAAGTATATCATGTTTTAAAATTAAACATTCTTGGGGCACCTGTGTGACTCAGTCAATTAAGCCTCTGACTCTTGATTTCAGCTCAGGTCATGATCTTGAAGTCAAGAGATTGAGCCCCGCTTTGGGCTCTGCACTCAGCACGGAGTCTGCTTGTCCCTCTCCGTCTCCCTACTTGGGTGCTCTCTCTCTCTCTCTTTCTCTCTCTCCAATAAATAAATATGCATTATGTTACATTCTTAAAGAAAAAAACAGCAGTTGAAGGGACTAGGCTTACCTAGTGCACGAGTGCTCTTGTGAATTACAAACACTGACCTTTCATAAGTACCCGCCACTGGTTTGCTCATGCCGACAGATTCCTCATTCTTCATTCACTTTGCTTTTTGTAAATTAAATTGTGTTTTTTGTCTTTCACAACATAAACTGTGAATTGGATTTTTAATGATTACTTATTTTAAGAACAGTTAACCACAGACTTCTCTGTAAGTTATCCTATAAAACAGCTGTTTCTAGGAGAATCAAAGAAAGAGAAGCCTCAAGTTAGTTTTCAAAGAGGAAATGGAAAGAAGGCCCTGGAAACAAGCATCTTCTCTCTCTCGATACTGTTTAAAGCTTTTGGCATTAGAAAAACATTCTAGCACCAAATGCTTAGGTCTCTGACAGTGGATAAATCGTTAGGGTTTTGTCATCAGGTCACTGATCTGTCTTCCTGACCAGGAGATGACACAAGACTGCACTGCCTTAGGTGCTTCCTTTTACCTCTTGTGATTGGACTGGGTCCATTATTTCTCTAGAGGTCCAGAAGAATGAAATCACCAGAACACCAGACGATCCTAGCATAAACTCTGGAAAGTTCTGGCTAGATGTCAACATGGAAACCAAGAAATACATATGTGTGTGTGTGTGTGTGTGTGTGTGTGTGTGTGTATACACACATATATATATATTCTGAATGTATTCCAAATACATATTCCAAATATATATTCTAAATATACATTCCAAATGTGTGTTACTTCAAGTACATATATATACACACACATTTAAATTTCACGTATTTTCCCCAAAGTGCTGAATAATGGCCACAGAATTATAACTTGAGGTAGTTATATTTTTTATTAATTATTGAATTATGAAACAAGCCAATTTTAATACAAAACTCTGAAGACAAAGAAAAAACTCATTAATGACTTTGCTCCAGGGATCACAGAATACCAGAACTGAAAGGGACCATCTAATGCAACTACCCATTTGTTTCTTGAATCTTCTCATATCATCTTTCAGGGTATTTGACCTATGCTAGACACCTCTAGGGACAGGGAATTCACTTCTTAAGGATAAAGATACTCCATCTTTCCAAGAGCTTTGATTATGATCCTGTCTGGCTCGCTGCGACTTCGTCCATCGGTTAGTTGTCCTCTTTGGGCTCATGTAACTCTTCATATACAGATTTTCCTATTTTTAAAGAAAGTTTTGATGTCCTGCCTGGCAATTTTCCTTTTTAGTCTTTACCCTTTTTGTCTTTCCTGTTCAAGTTTCCAAATACCTTGATTCCTCTCCTCCAAAGGTATCTGTTTACACAGAGAATGGAGTGGGGTCCTGAGCATACGGGACTGCTTTGGTGCAGAATGGACTATCACCCCCTTTCTTGTAGATCTGAGAGTGTGCATCTATTTTGGTAGATCAGAGCATGTGGACTCCTTTGGGCAACTCCTTAACAGCCCCCTCATTTCACAGATTGTATCAAACCATCAAAAATAAAGATGCAGTTGCCGTAGTCGGGTTTTGAGTTGTAGTGGGTTGCAACTAATTTGAAGGCCTGTTGCTTCCTTAAACATTTGAGGAATGTTAGATTTAATCTTTCTCTTTTCTTTTTGTGAGTTTGTTTTAAACTCTTTCTTTTCTGGGGTGGGAAAGAGATGGGAGAGGTGGTCACACGTAGGAATAAGCAAAGATATGTAGACATTTCTTAAGAAGTACTGAAGGGGGCGCCTGGGTGGTTCAGTGGGTTATAACCTTTGGCTCCAGTCATAATCTCAAGGTCCTGGGATTGAGCCCCGCATGGGCATTGGGCTCTCTGCTCAGCGGGGAGCCTGCTTCCCCTCTCTCTCTGCCTACTTGCAATCTCTCTCTCTCTCTGTCAAATAAATAAATAAGATCTTAAATTTAAAAAAAAAAAAAAGAAGTAGTACTGAAGGACACAAAGAGTTTATTACCTAAAATGCTCTGCTTTTTTGGGGAGGTGGGGGAAGTTCTTTTAGCAGGATCTAATTTTCATTATTTGCTCTAAAAAATAATTTATCCTATAAATTGAAATGTAGTCTCTATTCCTATGAGATTTATGGTGGACTTCTCAAGAGAGTGAAAAGTAAGCCTATCATTTCAACTCTTATTTTTTAAAAGATTTTGCCATAGCTTCTGACTGTGAAATGAAGAGACTTTGCAAAAAAAATACAGCTGTTTGTAAATTCTCACTTTTATGAATCACCATACTCGACCTAATAAGTATTTTTGTGGTGAAATTAAACTTCTTCTAATTCGCCTATTTAGTGTATGTGGGTCTCGGGGACCTTGTTTTGTCAGACCAGATTTAGTGAAGTGAGGCACCACGAGTACTACAGTGAGATCTGTGCTTTTTGGGAAACCAGCTGAGTTTAAGACAAAAGATAAAGAGGTTTAGAAGGAAGTCTATTGAAAATAACACATGACGTAAAAGCCACAAGAAATTATTTAGCAGTTTCAAAGAAGCTGTCATTTACCTGTAAGTAATCTAGCATTGCCCAATCTTTAACCCTGTAATCTTCCACTGTTTCTAATCTGTAAATAATCAGCAACCAAATGGTGCAATGAGGATTTGTTGGTTTAGAGCTGATCGGCATAGTCCTCTGGCAAAGTCTGCCTTTAGTAACTTAGCCTATGTCCTAGAAAATACATTCGTTTCCCAAGAAGAGAAGCTATCCCAGGAAAATGTTCATTCCCAGAAGAATTAAATGTTCTAGTGAAAATGTTCACCCTAATACGTGTGAACAACAACAAAAAAAATGTGTAGTTTTACTGTCAGAGAGAAGCTATGATGAAGTTAAAGATTCCTTCTTTGGTAAGTTACTTGGTTGGTAAGAGTTCTCGCACTTGCAGGCAGGAGTAAATGGCCATCATGGATTCTGGCGGGAAATCCAGGAATGGTGGTCTCTGCCCTGTGAGGACAGGGGCACTTGTTCCGCCTTCTGTGCAGCGGAATACCTCTCAGGCAGAACGTGGTTTAGTGCTAAGGGAAATACTGCGCAAGTGCACGCTTTAGGAATATGATAGGTAAAGTCCCATTCCAAATGGTTTTGTGATCTTACATTACAAGCTGTAGGAAAAGTCCTGATAGAATTTCTAAGAAGTTCCAATACAAGAGGCATAAGGAAAATTCTAATATGCAGACTTTATATTTTGAAAGAGAGAAATATTTCTTGCCCTTTTGAACAGTAGTACTTCTTTGTCTTTCTGTTATAAAAAATCTGAAGATAAACATCTTCATTCATCTCTCTGTTTTCAATGTATTCTCTGAGACAAAAGTGGTCCAGCTCTTGCCACATAGGAGTATCATGAAAAATAAAAATTTCTGCTCTGTCTGCTTCACTTGAATGAAATATAAGAACTTAACCTCTCTTGCGACGAAACCTAGAACTCAACACTGGAAAGAGCCATGTGAAAATTTTTTCAAAGATCTTAAATTCAGTTTTTGGTTTTCCTCTCTTTTATGAGTCAGCCGTATATGAAAATGTGCATTTATTCATTCCTTCGACAAATATTCCTTGAATACCTAGTGTGTGCAAGCACGGTACTGGGTACTGAGGATACAGCAGTGAATAAGACCAAAACATGGGACCCACCATCATGTTTCCCTCTCTCCTTCTTTAATCCCGTTTAATCATTTTCCTCCTCCATCTGTTCGAATGGTTATTTTACCATGTTTAATGTGTACCTTCAGTGTGTACATATAAATGCTCTTGTAAAATGTGCAGTTTGTTGTTTTATATGTATATATGTATATATATATATATGTAATTTACATATGCATTTTAATTTCCATTCTCCTTTTCCTTTTCTCATTGAGCATTGTCATTTTCAGAGCATATATGTGTGCATTCAGTTGTGTGTTTCTACCTGCTGCTTAGTTCTACATGTTAGGCCTTCACCACCTTTGTCCTCTCTGTTCTTCTGATGCTGGACATCTAGATCTCTTCCAGCTCCTGCCACCCCAAATAACACTGACATGAGTGTCCTCCTGTATCTCTCCTTAGGAGCCTGGGTGAGAATTTCTAATGTCTATCTATATTTACCCAGAACTAGGTTTGTCGAGTTGTTCGGTGTGCATCTAATCAGTCTGGCCAGCTTCTGCCAGCTACCTCACCAGATTGCCTACTCTAGCCTACTTTCCCACCAAAGCATGTAAGCGTCTCTAAATCCCCATATCCATGTTGACAGTTAGCATGGCCTCCTGATCTTTAATCTGCTAGTATCAATATGAGTGATGATTAGCGTGAGTGATGATTAGCAATGAGTGATTGCTCATTGTTCTATTAATTTGTTTCTCTAATAAGTAATGAGTTTGAAAATCTTTTTATACCCATCAATCTTTTTGTTTGCTCTTATGTGAACTGACTGGTCCTAACCCTTACTTGTTTTTTTGTTGAGGTTTCTATCTTTATTGTTTTGGTTTTCAGAAGTTTCTGACATTATTTCCTTCTTAAGTTTGAAAGATTACAAAACTCTCCCTGTCATGTGGAAGGGTTTTTTCCCATTATGAATGTGCTGGGGATAACATCTAGAAGAATCCAGAATACCCCAAAGCAAGACTCTAACCTATTAAGCAGTGTAGACATAGTACTTACACCCTGTGAAGATTTTTAAGATTTCACAATGGCTGTGTTATTTTCTAGCCTGCTTAGAATGAATTCTTGTATCAAATATCAATCTTATGAGAGTTTTCTCTTTTTTTCAAGCTGTCAGAAGGCTCCTATATTCCACTTTTATATTAGAATCTTTACTGAGTATGATTCTTCTTTAACCTTCAGACATCCTGACTCCAAAATTCATTTTCTGGAATAAGCTTTTGCAAATAGTTTACCAAAATTAATGAGCTGATAAGATTTCAGAGTTTACAAATATTGGGCATTATTTACACTATAGGATCATACAACTTAACAAAATCTTCAAGGTGATTTATAATCAATGCTCATTTTTTTCTCAAAAACATCCTTATGTCAAGACTGACTGTAGAAATAAAGTGAATGTTTTGGAGCTATTACTGCATAGATAATACTGTACTAGACTTAAGGTGGAGACATGAGGGTAAATGAAAATAAATTCAATGAAATAAAACAGAATAGTGTTTCTCTTAAAGTTCAGTTGGGCATTTTCACACATTTATTAGAAAAACTCATTTATTGAACATTCAATACATGGTACAAAAAGTGTTTGGCCCTATCATAGATGGTCGATGAATAGTTAAAGATCAGTGAATGAACGTAATTACAACACAGTGAACACAGTTTTTAATACTATCTAGGAGAGACAGACTCCAGATACCATGGAATCTTAAAGAAGGAGCATCCACTCCAACCTAAGATTAGAAGTTGTTCCCTGTATGTAGAAAATGTGTAGGTGAAGAGACCAAGAAGGAGGCGTTCCCGGTACCCCACTTTCACAAACATGTGGGTGGTAAGAAGTAGTCTGGAATGCACAGGGCAGCTCACAAAATCCGGTGTTGCTGGAGCTTGGAGCAAGAGACAGGAAGAAGCAAGAGATAGAGATGGACAGCAGGCATGCCCTTTATGCCAAGGGAAGGGAAGCTACTGAAAAGTTTTTTAAGCAGTGACACGGACTGACTTGCTTTATAAATGATCATCTGGTTTCATGAAGGATAGGTTGGAAAGCACTTGGGCTGAAAATAGCAACAAATCAGGAATGTTTTAAATGATGGAAATGAGAGATGATGAGGTCCTGAACTAGAGATGAAGTAGAATCTGTCTGGTAGATATTTAAGAAGGTAGGAATTAGGGCTTGATGATTAACTGGATATGAATGGGGATAAAAAAAAGAAGTTAAAGATGACTCACAGTTTGCTACCTTGGGGGGCTGAGTGAATGAAGGCATTGGAGAGGGAGTATAGAATTTGGAGCAAGTTTGGCAAAGAATAAGGCATTGAGGATTTGATACATCTGGAACTTTCAAGTAAAGATGTACAGTAGGCAACTGAAAAAGAAAAGTTCAATAATAATGTGTAATAATCACAAGTGCCCAAAGCATGAAGGAGATAAAGGTATTTCAGAAAGAGGAAGGCATGATGATAGTGGATTCAGGAAGTTGGTGGAATTGAAGCTGAACCTTGGAGGCTGGGCAGCATATCAGTGAGCAAAGATCTAGGAGAGCATTCTGTGACCAGCACAGAGACTTTAATAGGCTCTGTATATGCAAGCCTACTGGGTCCTTGAATTCACAAACCTAGAGCTGGGAGGATGGAAACTTGAATGGGGTAGTTCTGAAGATGCTATAGAACTGGGCCCTTTTGTTAAGACCTCCTAACTTGCAGTTTAAAATGTGCTATAGGGGTGTGATGAATGTGGGTCCTCCCAGGTCAAAGGATGTAGGAGGAAATGACAAGAGATCACATAGAAATGGCAATATTGATAGTCCGACTAGTATATCATGATTCTGAGGCTCCAGGCTGAGGGTATGGGATATCAATACCTTCCAGCCACAGGATAAAGGAATATTCAGGGTAGGAGTTAGCTCTGGCACATCAGACAAAAGACTTTGGACAAGAAGATGTATTCCACACCCTCCTAAGGGACTCAAACGAAAGGAAATAAAAAATGAGAAGCAAAGATGTGTGCTGAGTAACAGAGAACAGGGTAGCAAAGCTTGATTAAAGCTGGATGTTTTTGAAAAGCGGGAATAATATTGGGAATGTCTTTGGGTTGGAAGCTCTGAATTCCAAGATTGGTGGATTGTATTTTGTCTTACCAACCACTGAGAGTTTGTTGTTTTCCTTAGAAAAAGACTTGGTAAAAAATAATTTATTCTAGGAAAATGAATCTGGCAAAAATGTGCAGGATGGACTGAAAGGGGGAGAAACTGGAGGCAGAAATGCCAATGAGCACATTGTGAAAGAATCCAAACATAAGGTCAAGAAGGCTTGAAAAAAAGAAGTATGTACCATACATATTTGTAAATCTGAATTGGTACCAGCATCAGTAGGTGTTTGTGTTTTTTTTAAGATTTTTATTTATTTATTTGACAGACCGAGATCACAAATAGGCAGAGAGGCAGTCAGAGAGAGAGGAGGAAGCAGGCTTCTTGCTGAGCAGAGAGTCCATTGTGGGGCTCGATCCCAGAACCCTGGGATCATGACCTGAGTGGAAAGCAGAGGCTTTAACCCACTGAGCCACCCAGGCGCCCCTCAGTAGTTATTTTTATCTAAAAACTTTATCAATGTGTAATGAAACAAATTGTAATTCTAATACAAAAGTTGATTTCTGAAATAATTTCTAGAACGTAATGAGGTATTTTAGCTTTGTTTTTTTCCTTTATATATGACATAGGTTCAGATCATAAATATATACTTAGATTTATGGGAATTTTTTGTTGCTTTATTTTTTATTTCAGGTAAAATTAACATACAGTGTTAGATTAGTTTCAGGTGTACAGTATAATGATTTGACAATTCTGTACATTACTCAGTGCTCATCACGATAAGTATACTTTTATCCCTTTTACCTATTTCACCCACCTCCCACCCACTTCCTCTCTGATAACCATCAGTTTGTTCTCTGGATTTAAGAGTCTGGGTTTTTGGTCTCTTTTTCCTATGGCCATTTGTTTTGTTTCTTAAATTCCACCTATGAGTGAAATCATATGGTATCCGTCTTTCTCTAACTGACTTATTTCACTTATTTCACAGTGTACTCTAAAGATCGATCCATATTGTTGCAAATGGCAAGATTTCATTAGTTTTTTATGGCTAGGTAATATTTCATTTATCTATCTATATATCCATTCATGTATGGATATACAGTTGGGTTGCTTGCATATCTTGGCTTTTGTAAATAATGCTGCAGTTAACATAAGGATGCATATATCTTTTTGAATCAGTGTTTTTATTATCTTTGGGTAAATATCCAGTAGGGGAATTAATGGATCATGTGAGAATTCTCCTTTTAATTTTTTGAGGAAACTCCGTACTGTTTTTCATAATGGCTACATGAGCTTGCATTCCCACCAGCTGTGTATAAGGGCTCCTTTTTCTCCGTATCCTCAACAACATCTGTTATTTCTTGTGCTTTTTGTTTTAGCCATTCTGATGGGTGTGAGGTGGTATCTTGTTGTGGTTATGATTTCCATTTCCGTGGTGATGAGTGAGGTTGAGCACCTTTCCATGTGTCCATTGGTCATCTGTATGTCTTTGGGAGGATATTTACAAGTGATATATTCAATAAGGGTTTAATATCCAAAATATATAAAGAACTTGCACAAGTCACCACCAAAACAAACAAATGATCTAATTAAAAATAGAAAGAAGGCATGAATAGATTTATGGGAATTTTAAGTTTCTATGTAGATGAATGTCTCCCAGCACAAATGTAATAACAACTCAGGGTTTCCATATTCTTCCAGAGCTATCAAAAATTCTCAAAAGGGTCTCAAAATAAACTTTAACTTACATCAATTTAATATATGTCACTTCAATTCAACATATGTCACAATGTCTAGGGGAAAAAGATGGCCATGAAAGCAAATGAACAATTGAAAAATACAAAGAATTCAATATCACAGGTTTAAATGGGTGACATTGGATGGGACATTTAGAAATGCAAGATTTTACATTTCTACTATATTTAATTAAGTAGCTAGAAAATGACACAGTTTTTAATGTATTCAGTGCTTTAAAAATTACTGAACACCTCAAATGATAAAAGTGAGAAATATATGTTCAACTTTGATTTGCTTTCTAATAAGTAGAGGCATAAAAGATGTGTTCATGGCATCCATTTACTTTAGTGAATTGGATAACTTATCCTTGCATTTTGTAGCGCTTTTTAAATATCAAAAAAATATGGTTTGTAAGTAAAGATTTAGAATGTGAAGGAAGAAAAATCAAATTTAAAAGCCACAATTCACAGTAATAGTCATCAGATTAATCATTTACATTCACCACAGAAGCTGGTATTATCAATTTTAATTTTGAAATATTTAAAAGGATGAACGAAATAAGAACCAGAGTGTGGCTATTGGTAATGAACAACTCCTTTATTAGAATTTATTTAAATAAATTAGTGTCCTTAGAAGCAAATCAGTGAGCTAAGCCCTGGTTATTGTGGCAGGTAGACCCTGTGAATTCAAATATCATAAATAAAATACAGTTTCTGCCCTTAAGAAAAGTGACATCTTACTGCATAAAATGGTAGTGACAAGTGTGCTTTTAAGAGACTATATAAAGGGGCGCCTGGGTGGCTCAGTGGGTTAAAGCCTCTGCCTTCAGCTCTGGTCATGATCCCAGGGTCCTGGGATTGAGCCCCGCATCAAGCCCTGCGTTGAGCTCTCTGCTCAGTGGAAAGCCTGCTTGCTTTCCTCTCTCTCTGCCTGCTTCTTCGCCTAATTGTAATCTCTGTCTGTCAAATAAATAAAATATTTTAAAAATAAAATATTTTAAAATATTTTATTTAAATATTAAATATTTGATACATTAATATATTTATTATATATAATAAACAGTTCTATTATATATAATAAATATATTAATATATCAAATATATTAATATATCAAATATATTAATATATTTATTATATATAATAGAACTATTTATATATAATAATAGAACTATTTATTATATATAATAAATATATTAATGTATCAAATATTTAATTTATATATATTGAATATATTAATATATCAAATATTTAATATAAAAATATTTTGTTTAAATATTTAAAATATTTTAAAATAAAATATTTTTTTTAAAAAAAGAGACTGTATAAAAATTTTACCTTTGTTTAAGCTGGACATATCCTATCCACCATTGGTGTAGAAACACAAGTTTTTAAAACAATAGAAGTAATTAGAAAATACCATTTGATTAGTGGAGATTCACTTTATAGTTTGATTCACTTTATAGTTTTGATTTTTATTATACAAAGAGATATGGTCTGTTGGAACAGCAAAATTGTAACAAGATATTAAAAAATTTAGAATAGATATAAGTAATCCTAAGTAAATTACTTAAACTTGTAGAAAAAAAGACAGTTAACAGCTTGTGAAAGCACTGTAAATGATGAAGATTATAGGAGACTTAATTTATCTCAAAGTATAGTATACGACTTTGCTAGGACTACCATAATAAAATGCTACAGAATGAAGGGGCTTAAACAACAGACGTTTATTGTCTTACAGTTCTGGAAGCTAGACATTCTCTCTCCTTGACTATGTTCCATAGTCAATATGGCAGAAGTAGTTGATATAGAAGGATATCAACTGCCTCCCATTCAACCCACAAGAAAATTCTATGTAAAACATAGCGAAATAATTTGGAGACATAAATTTGTCTGTGGTCCATCTGGCCACTTGAATAAAATAAAACCTGTGGGCAGCCTCTCACATAGTTGGGTGATGGGCATTAAGGAGAGCACCTGACGTAAGGAGCACTGGGTGTTCTATGCAACTGCTGAATGTCTAAATTCGACCCCCACATTAGTAATACACTATAAATGAACTTGAATTTAAATAAAACAAAAAAATACATAAATATAGTATACAGTATCTTATATCGTAAATTTGCCTATACATGCAACATTATGGGAAAATTCTGAACTTTTGTAAATAACTATTACATTTTAGTAATCTTCATAATATTCACATTATAGTCATGAAGTAATACAAGTAGGTGATAAACTTTTATCCTAAAACTGGAATTAATCATCTTGAGATGGCTGCTTTGTTAAGCTTTGTTTTATTTAATCAAGGACTTGTCTTGTTTAACATGATACTGTTATATAAATATTACATAGGGTCTAATATTTGTGTATAGAGTTCTTCATCTGTATCAGAGGAGTGTTGCACAAAGACTGATGTTAAATTTCTCTGGGGAGTATTAATTAAATTTTAATATATTAAGATGTAAATAGTTCTCTAACATACTGACTGAAAAATTGTCTTCAACCCCTCAATGTCTGCTTCTAGAGCACCCAATTTGGGAAAAAAAAAAAAAAAAAAAGGTACTTGGCCATTTTAACAAATCTGTGTTCAGTTTTTGGGAAGAGACAGTAGCTATACCAAAGCTTGAAGTCAGAAGAACTGAGCCCAGAGAAGAATCTCAGGAAAGGCGTGTGTGTGTGTGTGTGTGAAAATTTTCCAGTCCCAAATTATAAAGCCTCCATAAATGTACCTACAAATTTTTAAAAATCATTTTAAGACTGCCTAAAATTCCACCAATTAAGTTAATAATAGTGTTTGAAAATAATATCTCTAAAAGACAAGTCCATTTCACCAGTCTGTCTCTGTCCTCACAATGGCCAGAGATTAGCAATACTTACTTGGAGAGTAATATTTTAATTGGAGAAAGGAGGATAGGGAGCTGATGATTTAGAAATTGTGAGCTTTTTATTCACTACTAAAAGAGATAATTCTCACAACATCCCATGAGGCCATTACTGCCATTTTCCTCCCATTTCCAGATAAGAAAACTGAGGCATAGAGAATTTAAGCAGTTGCCCAAGGTCCTACAGCTGTGAAGTAGAAGGGCTGGGAGGTATATACTCCAGCCTAATTCCAGAGTTAACACCATTAGCCCCCGTGTCTTCGTGTCTCCTTAAGGATAAGCAAGCATCCAACCAGGCTGTTTGAAGGATGCTCCAAGAAATAAGGGGACCTGGCTTCCTGCTGTTACATGTGTCCCTGTCCCTTTCCGTGGAGGGGATGCAGAGCAGGAACTGTCTCAGGGCGGTTGGGAACCAGGCAGAAAGCTTCAAACTATAAACTGGCAAAGCTGGAAGGAGCTCAGTGACTCTGTGTAGACAGTAGAGGGAAGCTATCTGACGGCTTTTTAGGAAAGAAATCAAGAAACAGAGAGATTAAGGAACTTGCCTGAAATCACACATCTGTTCCAAAGATATCTAGTTAATGATAGCCTCAGAATTAAAAACAGACTTCCTTTTGGACATACAAGACTTGAAATGTCTGCCAAGGCCCCAAAAGAGGAGATGGGGCTTAATGTTCTGTAGTTTCTCCTGTCTGAAGAGGAAGAAGGGCTGAGCCTGCCTGGCCATTTCCACTGGACCCACCCCGTCTTTCCCTCATGGATAACCAAGCACTTTGTCCAGCTCCACAGCTAGCAGAGGGGACCAAACAGGTTTGATTGGAGGGGACCAGCGAGATGAAATTAAAAATAAATTTTTAAATTATAAAATCCAATCTAATGTATTCCTAATGGCTATGTAGATGTAATCAAATACTATTATTAGATTGTTAAATACTAAGTAATGATGACAGTGTTTGACTTCCAGTATCATGATGGTGAGGTTCGACGTCCACCCCCACTGTTTTCCACATAGTGATATGATGTGTTCTCACCAGTAATAGCAGCTCACTGCATAAATGAGTCACAGGTTCTTCAGGGAGGCAGGTGTAAGTTTGAAAGCCTTGTTGAGCAAATTAAATAATCACGAATTATGATACTGCTATGAAGAATTCCTGGCCAGAGAGACCATGTATTTCATGAAACTTCAGAAAATATGTGTGGTAGGAATTGACTGACCTTTATATAGTTCTGTTTAAGCTGAAATACGAGAAGTAAGGAGGAAAAAAGGTCTATTTAAAAATAAAGAACAGTTTCTGTGGTGGATATCAGTGTTTTGTAATAAGGAAGACCACCGTGGAGAAAGGCACTCAGTGATCTCTTGGAGAAACTAACAGAAACTGGGTACCACAGGCAAGGAAAACCTCTGAAGTTTGAATGGAAAGAGGTAAACATAATTCCAGAGGAAAAACCAGGACGTAGGAGGATCATATTTGGGACTGAAATATCAGGAAATAATGTATCTTTCTCAATATAAACAGATATGATAGAAAGAAAAAATGAGGAAAAGATGCTGTCTGATTAAAAGATATTTAAATGGACCTGAAATTCCATGAACTTGATAAGACAAGCTAAGCACAGAACATTTAAGTGAAACTGAAAAGAAAAATAATAGTTTTCCGATTTAGTATAGTCCAGAGGACAAGATGCTTTCTTAAAAACAGACCGTAAAACTATTACAGAAACAAAACGGCATGGTTAGAAAGATTCAAATATCTGAACATTTGTAGAAGTCTTTTCAAGAGAATTAGGATAACTATCCTTCTAGACTCCACATTTGGACAACAAAGAACTATGAGGAAGAGCCAGAATCCTGGGAGAATGAGGCCGTGTTTTCTTAGGGTTCAAAACAGCCAGCTTCCAATTCTGATTTGTATCCACACGTTGGTTATAACACTCAGCATCTAGGGATGTCTGTTTCATGGTTCTGCTCCCACTAGATTGTGAGCTAGTCATGGACATAGTCTCTCCTGGACCTTAGAGTATCCAGGACCTGTTATGGTTATAGTTATAGTTACTATACATTATAGTTACTGTATTATAGTTACTAAATAAATCTGTAGGAGGAAAGTGGTAATTTAATAAAGGAAGAGGAAAGCAGTAGGCTCGGAGGGAGAAGAGAACTATCCGCAAGGCTTTGTTCAAATACCACGGTCTTGCGAGGAGCACCCTAACGGTCCCCTGTCCCCTTCCACACTCTTGGTGCCTTTACTCCCTTACTGTACTATGCGAAGTACTGTTTGTGTGTGTGTGATAACCAAAGTTATTTATCTCCTGATTTTCCCTCTTGGTTCTATTTTCCTCTTGAATACTGGACCTTTCCAAAATTATGTGTTAGAATGTGAGATCGTCTTAAAATTTTTAAAATTAATGTCCCATGATCTGAAAGTGTGGCGTTATTATGGTCAAAGTAGGAATACTTAGCTCTCTTGGTTTGCTTTGGTGCTGATATCTTAAATGCGTTTGAGCTTCATACACATGTGCCAGATACATTCTGGTCTATTATTATATCTTTATTTTTAATTATGTAGCATTACTTGATCTGTTTCCTTAGCTTTTCTACATTTATCAGTTCAAATAATAATTGAATGAAAGTAACAGATTTAACTAATGGTCAGTTACTTAATAAATGATACTATATACTACTTTTTTTCCCCTTTTTTTAAAAAAGATTTATTTAGTATTTGAAAGAGAGAGAGAGAGAGCACAAATAAGAGTAGCAGCAGAGGGAGAGGAAGAAGCAAGAAGCAGGGAGTCTAATGCGGGGTTCGATCCCAGGACCCTGGGATCATGACCCGTGCTGAAGGCAGACACCCAACCCGCTGAGCCACAAAGGTGCCCCATGATATACTACTTCTGCTTAGCCCTGTACATGGACATGATGGCATTCAATTATTATTTACTTAAATTGTTTAATAAACAATGGTTGAATGGAATATTCTAATAAGCTAACAATCAGTTCTCTTTGTTAAACACTTTTTTTTTTAAATATTTTATTTATTTATTTGACAGAGAGAGATCACAAGTAGGCATCGAGGCAGGTAGAGAGAGAGGAGGAAGCAGGCTCCCCGCTGAGCAGAGAGCCCGATGCAGGACTCGATCCCAGGACCCTGAGATCATGACCCAAGCCGAAGGCAGCGGCCCAACCCACTGAGCCACCCAGGCGCCCCTGTTAAACACTCTTAATAGATTACTTTTTCACGGGTTTATATTCATTGGCCCTTCACATATATTTTTGCATGTAATTATTCAATATACAGAAATGCAAAAAAGGTGTTTTTTTTTATTATAATGTTCAGTTAGCCAGCATATAGTACATCATTACTTTCTGACGTAGTGTTCAGTGATTCATTAGTTGTATATAACACCCACAAAAAGGTCTTAAACCCACAGGATATCTCAGTTTCACCAGATCTCCTACTAATGATGTGTAACGTTTTATCTTCTTTATATGTTAGCACATATAAAATGGGGCCTAAACTAACGGATTTCATGTTTTAGAGATGTTTTAGAGATGAATATATAGGTTTTTCAAAAGTATTTAGGAGACAGTTACTATATAAAACAATTATTATGCATTAGACAGATCCAATATCTAAAACGTGAGAAAATTAAACTATGCGAAATGCCTAGTGCAGGTGCTAGAAAAGATTTTAATCCCTATAATATGTTACACTATTGTTGACATGCTGCTAATAACTGCATCATTGGCATAAATTTCTTAAAATTGGCATGTACAGAGAATATTATAGAAAGCCTACATAATTGGAAGAGTTTTGTCTTATAGTCATTGTGGTCATTATATTAAGAAATACATGTTGATTCTTATTGGATTATTTAGTTTCCAATGTTTTACATTTTTCTTAATAAATTCCATTGTGGAAAAATATACAATCTTTCTCTGTTAAGATGAAAAGTTGTATTAAAAGTGATGGAATGTGTGGAGACAAGGGGAACTTCAGTTTTAGGGAGCTCTTCCCTCTGGTCATTCAGGTCCAACGTTCATCCACAAGGCAAGGAAGCAGAGGAAAGTTGATGGTTTGATGGACCCCAGGTGAGCCCAGAATCAGAGCAACAAAGAGAGATGGAGAGCTCAGATATTCTATACCACAGTTTTTCTATGTCCAAATGCTGATAAGTAGTGGCTAGACTATAAATATTTTTGGAAAAGCTTTTTGAATGGTGTCGCCAAATTTTAAATATATATATTTAGATGTTTTTTAGACTGTAAATCATGCATCAAGACTTGTGGCTCCTCCCCAAATACCTTTTCCCAATTTGTTGTCAAGTATGGGAAAGGAAGTTGGGATTTGAAACATTGCTCTATTAAGGGGTCGAATGGCTGGAGTTGCCAAGCAGAAGGATCCAAGTTATATCGCAGTGTTCTAGGAAAAGCATTCTAGAATATTCCCTTAACTAGAACACATAGATTTGCTTCTGTTTATAAGTACTTGTTTTTATGAGAGTTTCTGTATGACACTACAAATTTCCCTCTTACCGAGACTGTTTTCCCTGGGGAATAGTCCTGTCTTGTTAGACCTGAGCTTTTCACTTGATCGTGGGACTATACAGATGCATGGGAGGTGGAATCAGCTTGAATTGAATTTTAGGAAGGAAACACTTTAATCTGGATTGTTATTTCCTATTATGAAGTTTCAAATCAACAAGAGAGACAAAGTGTTACTTCCAGAAACCTCTGACACAGAGTGTCTGAGATGGGAGTCTGCTGATGATTACTTGCCTAGTTGGGTTTCTAAGTTCGCTTAGAAACACACGGTCTGGACTGTTTACCAAATGTACTGAGCTGCGCAGAGACCTACCTTCAGGCAGCAGTTCACTTATGCCTAATCTAGGTGATGTTTGACCTGGATCTGTAGAATCTGATGGTTTTCCATAGGCTTTTTTTTTTTTTTCCCTCCCCAATATGCTATTGAATATGCAATCTTTAGTGCTTGGACAGAACCTTCATTCTTTTCTACTGCCTTTGGTTTTTTACAAATAAATGACTTCATTGCAAATCTTCTGCCTTCATATATGATGAAAAATAATTAAGGTGACTACAATGAATGGGTCAACTGGATGGCTAGGTCAAAACATCTGTGAAAACTGTTAAATTCTCCATTTTTCTGTCAGCATAGTATCAAGCCGTACAAAAATGTAGACCCCGTATATCTAACCAATATATGACAGTTAAACGAAATGCTAATTGGAGAAGTCTTTACTGCCATGTGTGTTGAGGTGAATACATGAAGCTTAGCCAGTGAAGAAACAGAATCAAGAGGAACAAGTAGGAACTGGATTTGCTTGTGATTAAGGAAATACCTCTGTTTTCCAGGCGTAGGTTGTATTACTCGCATCACACTGTGATGTGAGTAAGGAGGAAATGAATAATTAGTAAAAGAATAGTGAATAAATAAATTAGTGATGAATGAATAAGACAGCTTAAATGCACATACTTTTAATAAACACTGCATAGTTTGGAGCATTGGTACCTGAAACTTACATAACATTTTTTGATCGTGCTGTATATTTATGCAAATGTTAATGCTCACAGAACCTTACAGTGCTTTTAATTTCATAATGATACGAGACATTGCCGGGTAATGTTCATCTAGAATTCCAAGGGGGTTAGAGTAGAAGAAATACTTCCCTCTTCTCCCAACTGTTTGAAAATCTTCTTCTAACAGTACTATAAAGACTTGGTGTAAATTTCTCACAAAGCCAGAGCATGGGGCGAAATTGTAGGACAGAATACGAGATCAGGGAGTTTTTCAAACATGGAAACCATCCTTGCCACTACCACCACCATAAAGGACTAGACAAAGAGAGACCCTAACTCTTACCCATTTTCAAAGATCCAAAAGAGGCGTGTATAGTAGGTGGTCAGGGTAGAGAGACTTCTGTCTTCAATGCTGTTCACCCCATTTTCTGCCTACCAAACAGCCTTCAAAATGTCCCTGTTGTATGGCACCAGAGTGCCTAGAACCCATCATAAATATACTCTGTATTCCACTGCATTGCATTTACTTGCCCTTCTTGACTCTGTTATCCTCTCTGTCCCCTATGACCAGACTCTGAGCATCTTATGGGGCAAACACATGTTTGGTATAATTCTTACCCAAAGGTCCTAGAAAAGAGTCTTACATATGGCGCCTAGTAAATATCTGAATGAATGAGGAAATGAAGGGAAGCGTGAAGGCCATCACACATTAGAAAGAAGCTGTCTGAGTGATTGAAACGTAACGATAGTTCATGTGCCTCTCTTTTTCCTGGCCCTCAACAAGTTTTGGTAAATGTCACTCTTTGTAGTCTACCTATCAGTCTTTAACTTATCATTGGATCATGCGTGGCCTTATCAGGGAGATAAAGTGTTTCCTTGTGATACGAATATTTTAGTTTTTCTTTGAAAATGGCATTTCTCATGACTGTTTCAGAACTTGTATAGAAGGTCTATAGAAAGTGTATGGAAGGCATGAGCATTCTTTTTCTAAATTTTGGTATTATCTATCCAAAATGCTTAGCTTATGATTGACTCCATTTTATTTTGGGAAGTATGCTTTGAGGGGTGGCCAAACACCAGTAAGTCACGATTCTTACGAGAGTCTATTTCCTGTTTTCTCTGAGGCTGAGTTCTATCTGAAGTCATCCCAGTACACTGACTCCTAAAATTGTTGAGGACATTTAGGAAGAGTTTTGGATTCCTGGCGATAGCTAAATGAAAATTTGCATAAATATGTCATATAATGAGACAATTACCATGCTAAAAGTTCTTTGTTATGAGTGGAAAAACAGTTCTTATTGACAGCACCATTGTCAGATATAGATATAAGAAGGTCCTCTCAACCCATGTTACTTAGCTGTTAATAGTGCAAATTATAGGGGCACCTGGGTGGCACAGTTGGTTGAATGTGGACTCTTGGCTCAGGTTGTGATCTCATGTGATCTCATGACTGATAGGTAGACTACAAAGAGTGACATTTGCCAAAACTTGTTGAGGTCAAGCCCTGAGATCAAGCCCTTCATGGGACTCCATGCTCAGCAAGTAGTCTGCTTGAAATTCTCTCCCTCTGCCCCCCCCCTCACCCTACTCTCTCCTCCCCCTCTTTAAAATAAATAATTTTTCTTTAAATAGTGTGGATTATGGAGTCATAAGACCTAGGTTCAAATCCTAGATTTGCTACTTTGTGACACCGTAGAACTCATGAGTGTGCATCAAACCTCATGGACTTTAATTCTGGTTTCATTTCTTAATACCCTGTGTGACCTTGGGCAAGAGATTTACTCTCAGCATCTCCCAGTTTTCTCATTTTTTTTTCAGTTTTCTCACTTATAAAATGAAGATATTAATAATCTTGTATCTTTCATAAGATTGTGTATTTATTAAGTGGGTTGATGTACTGGTTCTATAACGTTGTTGAGGAAAAGGCCTGCCGTATCGTAAGTGGGATATAATGTTACGTTATTCCACTACAATGCCAGCTGCATGAGGAGCTCATTGTCCATTTTTGTTCACTGCTATATCGCCTATAGCTAGAATAGTGTCTGGCATGTAGTAGGCATTTAACTCATATTTATTGAATTAGTGTACATTGCTTTTCTTATCTATGAAATGAGAATAATGAGATGGGCTTCTTTATAGAGCATTTATGAGCGTTAAAGGAGGTAATGCTTGTGAAGAAACATAACACTAACTATTATCATCATTATTACTATATGTAAAGGGCCATAAGTTATTAGAATATAAATATTTGTTCTTACCCTATATGATCTAGCTATTCTGCTTTTATGACTCATAACTTCGATCTTTAGAGTTGAAGAAATTAATTTGCCTACTTTCATAGATATTTTCTGTCATAAGATGAAGGCAAATACTATCCTAAATCTCATTACAGAATAATGAAAATGCTGATCGTTTAATATTTCTTTTTTATCTTCTCGTACTCTAAACATTCTTTGACTTCATTAAACTTTTGTGAAAGTTTCAGGTTGACCATCTGCTCAAGTGCACCATTTGCTATTCACTTTGTAAATCTGCTGAGTAGACACCAAAATTATGTTGGAAAACTAAAAATCACAAAAGCTTACAACTTATTTGTACTATATTGACATGAAGCTGCAGATGGGAGAAAAGGATGTATACTTTAGATTTCATACGCAAGTCAAGGCTAATTGCCCAAGACTATTAAATACTTTTAGCAATGTGAAGTCAGTAGAAAATGTTGACTACATGGATTTGATCTTTCATGACTTAAATGCAAAGTTTTTTTGTGACAGCAAAAAAAAGTATATATTTTCGGATTCTGAGAGTTGGTTTTGAATCAGGAAAAAACAAAATATATCCATGAATATTTTTATTTAGCATAGACTCACTGCTGTAAGGAGGATTGGTTCACGGTAGCAAGAGTAATTGACATCAATTGTAAAGACCGAGAGAGAAGTGAATTTCAACGTCATCGAAAGCAAATGTGTGTCAGGAGGTTAGTTCAGTCTACAGCATGAGTCTATGACCTATCCTGAGCAATTCCTGTTTCTTCTAGCAACCAGCCGTTTTTCGTTGGTTAGTGTGTCTGGATAGTGTCTGGAAAACACTATATGGTAACAGAGTAGCCAGAGGAGAACTTTTTCTATTTCTTTTTAGCATATCCACCACTGGACCTTGCTACTTGTTTTCTCCACTGCTTCTCTTAGGGACTTCCTTCCTTTTCCTCCCTTCCCTTTGTCAGATAATTTACATTCTCATCATCCTCACCTACATCATCTCTAGTGTAGGGAAGGGCAAGGCTGCTAAAAGGCACAGCTATGTTCCTGACTGAACTCATTTATGGTCTAGACACCATATAACTATGTCACATAATAACCGTTTTATATATCTACTTAAGTGACCAAGTCTCTATTTCAGGAACAAACTAATGTAACATACTTTAAACAGCATGAGTCTATGACCTATCCTGAGCAATTCCTGTTTCTTCTAGCAACCAGCCATTTTCTGTTTAAAAAAACAGAAACATAAGTCACCTGTATTCTGGACCCATTATAATTGATGGCTATGATTTGATTTTAAAAAAAAAAGAGGCAAATATAAGTTTAAAATTGGTATACAATTAGAATAAACAATAGGGTTTTAAGGATATGTTTTCAATATTTACTTTCTCGTGTATCAAATAATTTACTGTACAATTTATACTCTATCGATTGTCTGCTTTTGCGTAAGTATACATGGTATAAGACACCCATGATGTAGTACACAGGGCATTGAACCTGAAATCTGAGCCTCTGAATTGGAATCTTGCTCTGCCACTTTCTAATTAGACAAATGATTTAACATTATTGAGTCTTTACTAGGTCATCCATAAAGAAGAGCTAATGATGGCATTCTTAGGGTTGACATAAGAATTAAGGGGCATGACCAGTGTGATACGTTTCATATTCAACAAATAGAATGCTATAATAGTCTATGCAAGCTGTATTTATATAACTTTTCTTCAAAAAGATAATTTTCATATTTAGTGGTAGAATATTTTCAAGACCACATTGTGCTTTCAGAAGGTAATTTATTGTGTATATTTGTGACTCACGTTTTCCCCTGATTATCTTTGGATGAATAAGAAAGTTACAAATAATTCAGATTCTGGATTATGATGATTCTGGAGTTATGCTTAGTTTTATACAATGAAACTACCTAATGACCCGTCATTTGAAATCCCATCCTAAGCTATTTGAATATGTAGACTTTGGTACGGAGGAATGACATGTGTCATCTTTTATCAGTGGCTTGCTTTTTATGTGCATTTTTCAATTACTTTGGGGGTAGTAGTACATCTATCAGAATGGAATAAGAAATAACTTGCTGAAAATATATAAACCAGAAATATTATTTATGTAACATTTTTTTAATACATAGGCAAGCAATTGCACATAGGACAAGAAGAAGTAGAATTATAATGTTCTCAATAAGTTCATTGTATGTCACAAGCTATCATTCAAGACTAGAGGTCTCTTGCTACCTTTGTGCCTTGTCTTTTGAATGCCCATGAGCCAGCATTCTGCTTTTTCCTTACAGATTTCTGCCTTGAAATAAGGTGATTTTCTTGTTTCCTCTTCAGTGCCCCTACTTCTCCTTATGCCATTCTTCCGTCACTTATCTATATCTCTAAGATTCTAACTATAAGGAAGAGTATCAGAAAGCTTCCCAGGACAACCGTGTTCTAAAATCACAAGAGAGAAATGATTCTCCTATAGAAATAGAAGCATCTGGATGATTCTAGACTAACTTCATCATGGTGAAGAAAGCCAGGTCATTAACACAGAGAAGGCAGGGCCCAAGCATCTCGGGCATTACCACCATTTCAGGTTTTCTATTCCCTATCCCCCTGTGATCTCCAGTAAAAAAACCCAGCTATTCCCTTCCAAAGGGACTTTCAGCTATTCTTCTGATGTCCTTGGATGCCAAGACAAAAGTTTCCACTCCTGGCCAACTTACTTTCCTAGGATTTCTCCACTCAGTCCCCTCTTCCTTGATACTACCCTCTTGACCACAGTACAATACACACCTGCGTGTGTGTACACACACACACACACACACGCACACGCACATACACCTGCACACAGACATATTCCTAAAATAATACTACAATCGATGCAGTAACTAAAGGGGCTAGCCTCTAATATTTTATTTCATTTTAGTTTTTAGAATGTTGATCAAAACTTAATAACTGATTTTCAGGACCCACTAGAAATTTGTGACCCATAGTTTAAAAAAATATATTAGATGACTTTCAGTAGTGTTTTCAGTTTGCAAAACTTTATGATTGCCTTTATTCTTATGGTGAAAATTTCATTTAAAAGGTATCTGTTCTCTGAACAAAAAGCAATACAGGATGAAAAATTGCTCTTGGGGATCCTGGCCTTATCAATGTTCTATTGAAATGCTGATATTTTAGGAAAGTGAATAAAGAACAGGAAATTGAACTAAGAAGGAGCTGTAGGAATAATAATGAGAAAGGACTACAGCCTATCGGAAAAACTGAAGCAAGAAACCTGAATAAGAAGAAACTAAAAGTTTCCCAATTTCCAGAAAGATTTGAAAAGATTATTTGCCTGAATGCATTTTTAATACCTTCTAAATTTCAGTGACCAATGGCCAGAATCATTAACATACCTAGAAGGCCTGGTAATGTTTCTTCCTCTGCCTCTTCTCTCTCCTGACCTCCTTGCCTTCCCTCTCACTCATCCCGCTGCCGCCCAGCCGTGCTGGCCCCTTCTCAAGGCCCAGGACACATGGCGGCGAACCTTCCTGCTGGAGGTTCTTTTTGCCTCTAACTCACTCTCCTCCTCACATACTGGAATGGCTAACTTCCTCAACCTCTGAAATATCTGAAATGTCACCTGGGCAGTGAGGCCCACTCCAACAGACTTTTTTTTTTTTTTTTTTTTTTAATTGCAGCCTGACCCATCCCTCTTAATATTCTCCCATTTGCATTTATCCTAACATTTATTGTGTCTGTCACACTGCTAGAATGTAAGCTCCATGAGAGCAGGGATTTTTTACCTGCTCTGATCATTATTGTATCCTACGTGTTTGCAAAAGTATGTAACATACATGAGGAGTTCAAGTAAGATTAACTGAACAAGTGTTTGAATCTACCAGCAGGTCAAGCAAAGAACTTGTACAGATATACTACTGAGGAAACATGTATTGTATGAAGGAATAGAGCTCCCTTACATGTACCCAAGAATCAAGCTGTGACATGGTTAGGACTGGAATCATTGTACTCTACCTTCCCACCCCCCCTAGATAAAGAGAGTGAGAGGTTGAGTGGCTTGTGTAAGCCACAAAAAGTGGGGCAGTCTTCCAGCTCCTATTAAAATGGAATTATGGTTGCTTCGTATCCTGGAATAGGGATTTGCAGTTTCCAGAATGCGACATGTTATGTTACTTATAAACTGTTTTGTTTCTTGTATTTGTATTGTGTCCAACTTAAGAGGAAGCTTTCTTTTATTTAGATGTTTAGAGCCTTCCAGTGTTTATTGTCATCCTTAGTAGCATTAAGTAGCGGATTATTTAATTTAGAGAAAGAAAGCATTAAACATTCCTGAAATTAAAGCAGAGTTCATAAGCAAGAGAAAGTACTTTCTTAATGTCGGTGCTTTTTCAGGTTCTTGGTTTCTTTATAACCTTTTTTCCTGATTTTTCTTTTTTTTTCTTTTCTTTTCTTTTTTTTTTTTTTTTTAAGGCAGACGGTAAAAGACAAAGCTTTAATTCTAGGCTTCCGTGGAATCTATTAAAAATTGGGGAGGCTTGTGTTGGGATTTGGAGAAAATTTCAGTATTTCCTGCCTATGCTTGAGGAGCGTTACCAAATGGTTTAAGTGAAACTGAGGAAAGGGAAAGTGACTACCAAAAATTTGCCCGATGCGTTACCCCCTGCGATGCCTGACGTAGTGCTTGTAATTAACACTGTCCGGCCCTAAGCACGCGCGCAGGGTGTGGAGCGAAGGAGCTAAGCAGGGGCTGCTCTGGGTCGCAGGTGCCCAGAAGCTGCAGCGCGCGCTCCGAAGCCGCCAGCCCACCGCCACCACCTCCCTCCTGCGACTGCTGATTGGCGGGGACCACAGCATCAGCAGCATCTCCCGGCGAGGGGAGGGCGGCGAGACTCCGGCAGCCACTGCCTCCGGGATCCTCAGCTCCCTCCCGGCGAGACCTCGGACTTTTCGCCGCAGGCAGCCGCGTCTCCGCCCGTCACCGTCGCGACCCCCTCCTCCCGACCCCTCCCCAACAAAGTGGAGGCACCCGGCAGCCGGGACAGCCGAGTCCGGGCCGGTCCGGACGGGGTCGGCGAGGCCGGGGCCAGACCCCGCAGGGTCCCGCCGCACCGTCCCGGCCCTCGAAGCGCTGCGGTCGCCGCGCCCCAGCCGCCAAGACGCCTCGTATCTTGTACCGCGGGAAGAGTGGGTCTTCGTCCAAGATGGGCCGGCAGGGCTTGGGGGGCGCCGGCGCCGCGGGGCGCTCCATGCAGCGCTCCCAGAGCCGGAGCAGCCTCTCCGCCTCCTTCGAGGCGCTGGCCGGCTACTTTCCCTGCATGAACTCCTTGGAGGAGGAAGAAAGAGGTGAGGCCGTCTGTAGTTGCCGTTTCTGCCTGTTCGCCTCTCGCGTCTCGGTGGGTGGAGGGATGGCAGGGGAGGGAGCGCTCCCGGTAGCTGTGCCCCTGCTCCGCTCCGCTCTCGGGCACCGCGCTGGGGCGAGAGACCCCCAGGCGCGCTGGCCGAGCTGCCAAGTCTGTTTATTGGTTATCCCGAGAGCTCCACCAGCGCTGGCTTGGGAAGCCGCTTTCCTGATGAAGTTCATGATCGGGTGCTTGAAAGTGGAGTAAAGATGTGGTCTGGTGGGAGGCAAGGCAGCAGCCGCCTGGGGGGCACCCCACTATGTTTTGGTTCACTCCCGCAGTCTTCAGTATTAACATTTGGCCTCGGGGACAGAAGTATTCCAAAATTAAAGGGGGAGGCAGCAGCGAAAGTTTGAAACAGAAATCCCCGCTTGTGTAAATTCAAGATCCAGATGAGGCGAAGGGGTCATGAAATGGACAGGTCAGAGGCTGACCATGCTGAAGGCGGGTGGGTCTGTACTCTGGACACTGGACACTGGTCACAGGGCACAGTGCTGTCAACCTGACCATTGGTTGTCTATCTCCGGTGTTAGGAGATCCCATTATAATAATTAAGCTAAAGAGAAAAAGCGAGGAAGAGAACTCATTGTTTTAAACTTCTCACCAAGTGGTTTCAAGACCTTCATAAAGTTTTGAATAACACAACAAAGGTTTTCCTCACGGAGAACTTTTCATAAGATTTAACAACTAACCCCCCCACACAAAAAAATGTACTTTGTATATCAAAGTAAAAATTGGCTGCTAAAGAATGGCATCCCAACATTTGAAATACTGTTCATTAATTTGTTGATACGCTAGTTGCAAACCATGTTCATCTATACTCATAAATGCAGAGCGGGTTAGTTATTATCATGTTAACTCTATGTATGGTAATAGAGTTTATTCTGCTTTTATTCTGTGACAGTCTATGACCTCTTATCAGGATATCTGCCCTGAGCCCTGATTTAGAAGAAACTACCTGCTGGGAGAAGAGGTAGAGATGGATGCTTTCCCCCCTGTTTTTCCCAGTGGGGGGACAGGGAGCTGGAAGTTGGGAGGATGAACAGGCACATGGTCTTCAAAAGAATTCACCGGTTAGAGCTATCCAGGTTTCTTCTAGCTTATTGCTGAAATCTCAGTTTGCAATCTCACTTTGCTATAGATCACTAAAGGTTGAGTAGTAGGATAATTCCCTGTACAAACACAACTTTGAATTTTCATACTAATGCTTTGCTGGTTTTGTTTGTACATTTACATTTCATGTGTTTTCTGTAATTAAATGTTTAAAATCTCAGAGAGTGTAAACAGGTCAAGGAATTAGAAAATCCCATTGGGTAACTGAATGATCACAATTGTAGCTAAAACTTTCAGTGTTAATTGTGAGCCAGGCACTGTTCAAAGAACTTAGCTGTATTTACTCTGTTAGGCGACAACAACGTTATGAGGCAGTATTTTTATTTGTATTTCACAAAGAGGAAACTGAGGCAGAGGGAAGTTCAGAAACTTGCCCATGGTCAACTTGGCAGGCATAGTAGGCCATAGAGTTGCATGTGAACTCAGGCAGTCCACAACACAACCTACACACCAGCTCTGGGCTATACTAGATTATTATTTGCATATACTTGGCCATACTTGGCCACCGTCACATACCTTGCAAGCGGTGAAGCTAGAACTCAAACCCAGCTGTGTCTGAAAAATCCATATTTAAATAAAAGCAAATTATTGTAGACTCTCAGTTTTTAATTTTTACACCAAGTCTTCAGTCTTGAGTTTGCTTCAGATAAACTACCATCAGTCCTCCCTAAGTTATAACCAGAATTGTTGAATTTATAAAATACCATCCTTAAAAGACAGGCAAAGCTTATATAAACATGAGAATTTTCAAAATTTAAAGTACAGTCATTCAACCTTGGCTTAGACAGACCTATCCCAAAGGAAAATCCTATATCTACACATGGGAAGTTGGAACAGATTTCTGTCCCACAATATGGCTCACTGAGTTGGCCAAGACAAAATGTTTCATAAGGAAGCCAGTGTTTCAAAATTAAGCATATAGTTCTCTACAGGTAACTAGAGAGGGAGTGCTCCCTGTAAATGAACGGTCTTTCTACTGGGCTGCGCGGTCACTTATACAGCCAAGAGAAGAGATCCTGACTTTCTTTGTCTTGTAGTATTTCTACCATCCCTGAAAAACACCCTGAGGTGTTTTCGGGTATACTACTGTACTCTGCAGAGTTGCAAGAGTTGTAAAAGTTAGAAATCACTGCCTGGAGCAGTGCTTCCTTACTTTTTTTTCCCCCCACTATTGAGTCACCCACAAGGGACATATGAAGTTCAGGCAGGTAACATACTCTCTTAAGCTTGTTCAGGAATATGTTATTATAGTCATAACTGTGAGGCCCATTCTAATGTATTAAGAAAAGTAAATCCATCATAACAGATGATTTTCACACTGGCTGAGAACAATTTGTCTAAAGAGATAAGGGGTCTACTAACCCGTGTAATTTGACGAGTGCAACTGATTTTATTTTTTATTTTTTATTTTTTTATTTTTTCTTGTGCAGCTGATTTTAAATTAGCCTGATTTTAAAGCTCATCTCCCCCCCGCCCCCTTTGGTCTTATCAGACATAGTGCAATAACTAATTCAAATGTCCTCTGCCTTCTAGTTCCATAGTCGCAATTTGTTCTTATTCTGCACATCTGGACATCGTCATTCCACACAAGAAGTACCAAAAAGTTTATTGAGAAACCATATTCTTCTTTATTCATTCGTTCTTTCAAACATATTTAGTGTGGCTCTTTGATGTGTTAGCATCAGTAGTCCTTGAAATAGTTGGATATGCTCCCCACACTTTTAGATCTTCCAATCTAATGGAGACATATTAATAGGAACAACCTTGTAGTTAGAACTGACCAGTGTTAGGAAGGTGAAGTACTGAGTACAGTAAGAAATATAAGAAAATTTAGGAGTTAGGGAAGGGTGTTCTAAGAAGGTGAGAGTGAAACTTGGATTTCGGCCTCGGTGACAGCTCCCCCGTCCCTCACCTCGGGGGTCAGGCCCTCCTGCTCACCTGTGAAAGCAATTTGCTCAGAGCCCATAGCTAGGAAGTTGCTAAACTGGGATCTAAATCCATAATTTGGCTCTGGAGTTTATAATCCTAACTACTCTGTGTATTGTTTCTTCCTTATTATACTACATTTTCTAGTAATATGCTGTGGAGTTGATGACCATGTACAGTATATTATTAGTAGTTGGCATTTATTGAACACCTGTATGCCACATTCTTTTGGTTTCATGATTCTCCAAAGGGATTATTATTTTCAACATTTTACACATGTGAACACTGAGACTCAGAGACATTAAGCAACTTGGCCATGGATTATAAATTTCAGTGGGGCTGACTGCATTGAGGATGAAAGGAACATTCCTGTAAGCAAAATAAGATTCCTGATTGGTCTTTATAGCAGCTTTTTTGTATGCTTATAGTTCTTTGTTATGTTATTTTATTTGTGCTTCTTTGTCACTGGATATATACCAAATAACAATTCTCCAATCTCTGAATAGCTTTTTTTTTTTTTTTTAAGATTTTATTTATTTATTGGAGAGAGAGCGAGCATGAACCGGGCGGGACAGGGGCTGAGGGAGAAGGACAAGCCTACTCTGTGCTCAGCACAGAGCCCGACGTGGGGCTCGATCCCAGGACCCAGAAACATGACCTGAGCTGAAGGCAGATGCCTAACCAACTGAGCCACCCAGGCACCCCAGCATTTTTTTTTAAGTAATAATAGTAGCCCCTTACATGTTACTTAACAGTGTATGAATTATGTCTACTTATTTTATCATTGAATCCTACGAGATATATAAACTACTTGCCCTCAACATTGATTCTGTGAGTCTGCCTCCCTAAGGTGGAATATTATTGTATGTAGAATTTTTAAACATTACAAGTAATTCTAACAAAGAAGGCATCATTTCAAGGAAAACTTACCATTCTTAATAGGAGAAGCAGCCCCACAACTTCCTACCCATAGAGTCAATGGTAAGTGGTTATGGTTTTATAATGTAAGAAAATGGCACATTTTCTAACACTTGGCAGATCTGGTTTCTCAGAGGCTATTTTAATGTTGTGACCTGTGGTTCGGGGCTAGTGATTCTTGTTCAGTTATGTACATATAATGATGTGATGAATTCGGTTTACTTGATTTTATGGCCTGCCTTCTTTGGTTAAAATATGGCTTGGTGATCTTACAGAAGAGAGCTTATTGACTTAATGCTATTTAACTGAATAAATTAATTCATTTAATTTCTTTTACATGCACTAGGTTGAAAATTAAATTACAGGAAAACCATCCAAGAAACAGGAATAATTTTAAATCACCAGAAAAACTGGGGAAAGGTTTTTTGCATACAATAGTGACACTATGAGGAATTAATATAAAAGGAACTAAAGAGACTAATAGAAAAGACCTGTTTAATTCACCCCCACTCTTTAAGAGGTCATGCAACTGATAAGAAGAGTATAAAAAGTACTGTCTTAGTCTAATCTTTGTATATGGTAAATGATACACTTAATTCTTAATAAGTAGTCCCATTTGATTATGGGACTTTGCCCATGTTCCACTGGAATAAAAAAATCTCCATACACTTAAATGTAATCCTCCCAAGTACAGACATCATGGCTAGCAAAGTATCCACTTAATGTCTATTAATAATAGTATATAGTTCTACCATTCTTTTCGAAGTAGATACCATTTTATTTATTTTATTTTTTTTAAGATTTTATTTATTTATTTGACAGACAGAGATCACAAGTAGACAGAAAGCAGGCAGAGAAAGAGAGGAGGAAGCAGGCTCCCCGCTGAGCAGAGAGCCCGCTGCTGGGATCAATCCCAGGACCCTGAGATCATGACCCAAGCCAAAGACAGAGGCTTTAACCCACTGAGCCACCCAGGCACCCCAGTAAATACCATTTTAACTGGCTGCTATTGTTATTTATTTTATTTATGTTAATTTTAAATTTAACATGTGATCTAGACTTTTTAAAATTCAGTGATCATAGTTTTTGCACATCCTCACAATGACAGTTTTAGTCTGAATTTGTATCTTTCCTTAGGAGATATTATTTTTCCTAGATGATTGATTATGTATTTTATGTGATTTTTTGAATTGATTGTATATAATTATATAATAAATCATTTCATTAATGAGTCTATGCCATATTTAAAAATAGCACAATATTTTAATATTAGGTTTACATTCTAGGCAGATAAGTGAAGCAAACGATTTTGAAATTAAAGATAAACAAAAGAACAGTTCCATTTGGAGTGCTTATTAAATACTACCTTGTTATCTGAGAGTCAGAATTTTTCACTGGTAGGTGTCCGAACAGGATCTTTAAAGCAGCTTATAACTCTAATACAAAAGTAACGTTTAACCCCAGTTTGCTTTCATCCTTCAATAAGTTCACTAAATTCAGAGATAGTAACGGGGATGAGCTTCCCTATGGAGACATCCTTGTGTATTATTACGACTTAAAAAAGAAACCCACTAGAAGGTGGTAATGGCAGCATCTCATTGCTGCCAAGGTCTGTGGTTTAATATAAGTACCCTCTGTTGTTCTTAAGTATACACTTATTATTGATCAGACAAGATCATTCTATACATTTGCTCTATCTCCTAACCTAAGAGTGTTTGATGAAGAGGAGGGGGACTTACCTAGTGCTCTGTGTATATAATATTATTTGAACAACTGAAGAAAAAAGCTATTATAAAAATGATAGGGTCAGTGTAAGTTTTGAAGTACTATTTCTTAAGAATTAGATTTTACCTAAGGAGACTACAATGAAAGGACTGTTTATTTTAGCAATTTTCATGATCAATTGCTCCCTTACTATCCTGTGACTCGGGGCTAGGCAGGTAACATACATCAGTGAGGTAGACCAGATGTCATACAAATGGGAAAAGCAAGCACTCTGAAAAGCTTGAGAAATCCTATCCATCCAAGAAGGAATGACGAACACTCTGTTCTAGTTAGTTGATGCCAATTGAATATCAGCCCAGGGTTGGCAAACTTACTCTTTTTTCCATAAGAGAAAAGCTGTAAATCTGAATGTTTACTTCAAATCTTTAACTTTTACAATGTTGGCAGCTAAATGAAAAATTATAAACATTATTTGAGCCAAACGAAACACAACCTGTTGACCAAATGTGTGCCACCAGTTGGTAGCCTCAGCCGAGGAACTGCTTTCTTCCTTCCCATTCTTATTGTCACCTGGATAGTTTAGGGCCACGTTTGCTCCCTTTCAGAATCTTCTGAGAGTCTCCCAGTCTGCTCTCTACCTGCTGGGTCTCCCCTCCAACCTACCTCCATTGCCTCTGTGTCAGTTCCCTTAAATATCATCTTAATGTTGACACTGGTCTTCCTCCAGAAACTTCAGTAGATTCCCATCTCCCAGTAGGTAGTGTCCTTTGGCCTGACCTTCAGAGTCTTTAACAGTCAGGTGCTTCTATACAGCATATCTTCTAAGGCCCTTTGGGAACCCAGTCATTCAATAAAACTAGACCTTCTTGCTCTTTGCCTCCAAATTTTTGTTCATGCTTTTCTTTCTATTCTTTTTCTACCACTGCATATGCATCATATCTAATTACGCTTCAAAGCTCAACTCATATCTTATCCACGAAGTTTTCAGAAACCATAGAAGCTTCTGTAGGCAGAGGAAAAGGTGAATGGGCTTTGAAATATTAGCTCCATCTTTTCCTAGAACTAAGCAAGATACTTAATGGCTTTAGTTTCCTCCTTTTATGTGAAATGTTTGTAGTAATACTTATCTTGGAGAGAGGTGTGTGAACTGCATTGTCATGGTTATTATTCCCTTATGATCCCATATCAAAATATGTTTACCTTTTTCTGAACTAGATTTGTGCTCTCCAATACAGGAAGCACTAGTCATTTGGCTATTTAAATTTAAATAGATCGAAACCAAATTAAATTGAAAATTATTTCCAGAGTCACATTAGCCACATTTTTTTTCAGTGTCCAAGATTCATTGTTTATGCACCACACCCAGTGCTGCATGCAATAGATGCCCTCCTAAATACCCACCACCAGGCTCCCCCATCCCGCCATCCCCCGAGCGCTCAGTAGCTACATGAATGGTGACTACCTTATTGGACAGGGCAGAACTATAGAACAGTTTCAACCTTCACACAAAGTTATCTATATTGGACAGTGTGGCTTCAGATACCTAATGGTACTCATATAGCACTTTGAATATATTGCCTTAGATTGTCATTATTTATTATCTTACCTCACCTACTAAATTGTAAAATTATATAATAGGGAACTCTGTGATCAAGCGTTACATATATTTATCTGCCACAGAGCCTTTCACCAAGTAAGAACTTAGCGAATATGTAGTGAATGAATAAATGAACAAATATCTGGTTGGTTTCTATGTTCATATCATGGAGTGGAAGGAAGCTTCTAGAGCTGGAAGGGACCAAATTTTTTAAGTAACTGTATCCAACCTTGCAGCTCCATATAAACTAGGGATATATCATATCTATCTATCCTCTATCTATCTATGTATCTATCAGCAAACCTAGAGATAAGTTGTTTATAGACTATTCAATTTAAATGGTAAGTAGCAACAGGATAAAGAAAATTAAAATTCTCATTTAGAAAGGAGAAAATAGGGAGATGACTGGGTGGCTCAGTCAGTCAAGTGAGTCAGGTCATGCTGTCAGGGTCCTAGAAATCTCAGCTCAGAGAGGATTCTGCTTCCTCCCTCTCTCTTTGCCCCTCCCCCCAGCTCATGCTCTCTCTCTCTCTCTTTCTCTCAAATAAAGAAAATCTTTAAAAAAAAAAAAAAAAAAAGAATGGTGTTTTTAAAAAAGAAAGAAAGGAGAGTAGGAAACACAAAACAATTATCCACAAGAATTCTCAAATCTCACCTGGAAGGAATTGCAAAGATTGACAGAGTACATTCCTTGGTTTACTCACCTGGCAACCTCATTCTAACATACTTTTTGGAAAATATGTCTTTGCCTTTATTCTTCATTGGCCACAAAGATTTGCTTTGAAGAAGAGACTATGTAGTATTAATAGCCTGTTTCTACTAGTACGTATTAGGAAATTCTGTAGGTACCTTAAGAGTTGAACAGACTTTTTTTTTTTTTTTAAGATTTTGTTTATTTATTTGATAAACAGAGATCACGAGGAGGCAGAGAGGCAAGCAGAGAGAGCTGAAGAAGTAGGCTCCCTGCTTAGCAGAGATCCCAGGACCCTGAGATCATGACCTGAGCTGAAGGCAGAGGCTTAACCCACTGAGCCACCCAGGCTTCCCTGAACAGACTTTTCTAAGTGGGCTTCCTCCTTCAAAAATTCAGTAGTCATACAGTCTGTTTATTTCCAGTCAGTTTCAAGTATGAGTAACTCCGCCAAACACCTCATGTGACAAAGATTTTTTCGCCTGAAGATTTTGTTCTTTTAGTTTGTAGCTTCTGTGCCCTGCCCACTTCTTTTCTCTCAACTTAACGGCATCCACCTTGGTATCATCTGAAAACCATGGGTTTGTGTGGGAAGGAAACCCCTTAAGCTTTTTTGGTCAGCAGTCTCTTTTCTCTCTCCCCTTTTGAATGTCAAGGCCCCACTTATTTATTCCTGCAAGTTTCGGATAATTTCACATGACTGCAGTCATTATTCAGAGATGGATTTGTATGGCATTTTACAGTTTTCAAAACTATTTCGCATAGATTATAGTGTTAGGTCTCTATTCATCACTATCTGGGCCTATTTCTAGGCTCTCTGTTCTGTTTTGTTGATCTGTTTATCTATTCTTTCACCAGTGCGATATTGTCTTGATTACTGTAGCTTTAAGTAAGTCTTGAAATTCGATAGTGTCATATTTCAAGTGTTCATAGCTGACAGCCCTCCAACTTTATTCTTTGCCTTCAATTTTGTGTTGACTATCCTAGGTCTTTTGCCTCTCCCTAATAAACTTCAGAATCAGTTTGTCAATGTCTACAAACTAATTGCTGGGATTTTGATTGGGTTTGCATTGAGTCTGTAGATCAGGTTGAGAACTAATGTCTCAACAATATTAAGGTTTCACATTCATGAACATGGAATATCTCTCCATTTATTTAATTCTTTGATTTCATTCATCAGAGTTTTGTAGTTTTTCTCATACCTAACATTGTTTCATTTTTTTGTATGCTAATATAAATGATATTGTTCTGGGTTTTGTTTTGTTTTTTCATTTCAAATTCCATTTGTTCGATGCTAGTATATAGGAAAAAAATTGAATTTTGTATACTAACCTTGTATCCTACAACCTTGCTATAATCATTTATTATTTCCAGGAGTTTTTATACCTGGGGTTTTTGTGTTTTTGTTTTTGTTTTTTTATTTTCTACATAAGCACTCATATCACCCATGAGCAAAAAAGTTTTATTTCTTCCTTCTCAATCTGTATAATTTAATTGCCTTTTTTTGGTTTAGTGCATTAGCTAGAATTTCCAGTAAGCTGTTGAAAGGAGTTATGAGAAGGAACATATTTGCTTTGTATTGAATCTTGGTAGGAGAGTCTTGAGTTTCTCACTATTAAATGTAATGTTGGCTTTAAGTTTTTTAATAGATCTTTTTTATCAAGTTGGGAAAGCTATCCTCTATTCCTAGTTTACTGAGTTTTTACCATGAATAGGTGTTGGATTTTGTCAAATGCTTTTTCTGGATACATTGATATGACCGTGTGATTTTTCTTTTATAGCTTTTTGATGTGATGCATCACACTCATTAATTTGTGAATATTGAACCAGCATTGCATAGCTAGGATAGATCCCACTTCATCATGGTGTATAACTCTTTTTATACATTGTTGGATTTGATTTGCTAATATTTTGTTGAGGATTTTGCGCTGTTTTCATGGGAGATACTGGTCTCCAGTTTTCTGTTCTTGTAATAGCCCCTTTGTTTTACAGATGAAGATCAAGACACAAAAGGATCAAGGTCCTTTTTAACCTCACACACTAACAAATCCATAGTTTTTCACTATGTATTTAAAACTGTTTGACTGCCATGGCATCATTTGATGAAATCTCCATTTTTTGGTGTGGTTAAATCCAAAATAACTTACTGAGAGATAGAAATGCATATGTATATAATAAGGAATAGCTCTTTCTGGCACATTTGTTTGAATTTTATCATATATTTTTTTCATCTTTATGGTAATTTTTTAAAGTTTTACATTTTAATTCCAGTATAGTTAGCATACAGTGTTATATTAGTTTCAAGTGTACCGTACAATGATTCAACAATTCTATACATTACTCAGTGCTCATCATAAGTGTACTTTTTCATCCCCATCACTATCCCCGGCCCCCACCTCCACTCTGGTTACCAATAGTTTGTTCTCTATAGTTAAGAGGCTCTTTCTTTTTTGCCGTCTCATTCTTGAAGTCAGAATTTAGTAATAAAATTAACATTTCCCCATTCATGATAAGACAAGAAAGCATAAATGATCTAAAATCTTAAATATGTTCATAAAATGATTTAAGTTTATGGACATGCAGTGAGATCATGAGATGAGGTTTCAAGACACTAATTACACGGGAAGCAGAAAATAGTGTCCCAGATACTAAAGATGGAAGCCAGCCTCTTTGAGAAATAAGCATTGGTGTTGGCATTGCTAGGGTTTTGTTTCAAGTTTCACCTTCAAGCAGTTTCCTCAAACAGAAAGTGGTAATAAGAGCCACTGTACAACACTCGTATGAAGACTAGAGGCAGGTAGATTTTATATCCAAATTATCTCCACATGGTAGTAAGTCAAGACACAAGAGCTCTTTCTTTCCCTTCTTTGTTTTGAATTTAATAATTGAATTTTCCCCAACTTTTATTTTAAACATACAAAAATAGGTAGTACAGTGAGCATCCACTATACAGATTGACCAATTTTTAGTGGACTTTATCTTTCTTGTCTCTCCCCTGATTCTCTCTCTCTCTCTCTCTCTCTCACACACACACACACACACACACACACACACACAGAGTATGTATTCTTGCTGAACATTTGAGTGTAAGTTAAATTGCAGCATGCATCTCCTAATAAAAAAAAAACTACATAAAATTTACAAAAATGCCTATCTAATATTCCTTCATACTCAATTTTTTTAGTTATCCCAAAATTGTTTCTTACGAAGGCTAAAATTTTGTTACATATTTTTTTCCTCAATCCAGGATCTAGTCAAGGCTCATGCATAACTTTTGGTTGGTAACACATAATCTAAAACAGTACTTTCACCTTTTCTTTTCATGACTGACTTTCAAAAAATCCAGACAAAGTTGTCTTATAGGATATCTAACAATCTGGATTTGTCTAATTGTTTTCTCTATTTCCTGTGTTTCCTGTAAACTGGACATTAGGTCTAGAAATATGGTTAATTTCAGTTTAAATGTACAGGTGATGTAAACTTCATACATCCATCAGTAATGACAATGTCAAGTTCTCTCATTCTAAGGGATGCTAAGTTTGGTCAGTTGGTTTAGAGGTGACTACCAGTGTCCTTCTATGGAGGAGATGTATCTTTCCCTTTATAATTACTAAGTAACCTCTGAGGTAATACTTTAGTACCATGTGAATATCCTTTTTCCCAAAAATCTCTCATCAAATGATTTTTAACATCCAATGCTGATGTTTACCTGAATCATTACATTGGGAATAGTGATTTTAATCTAAATTTTATCTGAAACATAATTGAACTTATTTTAATAAGCTTAAAACTCTGTCCCTGGAGTGCCTGGGTATCAGTCGTTAACTGTCTGCCTTCAGCTCAGGTCATGATTCCAGAGTCGTGGAATTGAGCCCAGCATCAGGCTCCCTGTTTGGCAGGAAGCCTGCATCATCTCTCTCCCACTCCCCCTGCTTGTGTTCCCTCTCTCGCTGTGCCTCTCTCTGTCAAATAAATAAATAAAATCTTTAAAAATAAAAAAATAAAAACTCTACATTATGCCATACAGTATAAATTAATTTAGTATTGATAATTTATTTTCATACATGCAGTATTATTTATAACATGACATATTTTTCTATTTTTCTCTTGAGTATTTTCAACTTATATATTGTTTCTTTAATTCAAATTAGTGTTTTCATTAATGGGTATACTTATACTATGGTAAATTTTAATACAGCATGTTAATTTCACATACAAAGAGTGGACTAAAAGGAGTAATAAATGTAAACGAATGTCAGGAATTAGAGACTTAAAAAATCTGTCTCCAAGGGAAGTCTAAGGAGATATGATGATGACAAAATGTAATGTGACATCATGGATCAGAAAAAAAATTTCAGATTAAAAAATAAATAAATAAATAAAGCATAGGCTTTGGTCGACAGTCATGTATCAGTATTTGTTCATTAACTGTGACAAATGTACTATAGCCATGTAAGATGTTAATAAGAGGGGATATGGGGTGTGGAGTACGCTGGAATTTTCTGTACGGTCATAACAATCTTCCTGTAAATCTAAAGCTATTCTAAAATGAAAAGCTTATTAAAGGTTATTTTAATATTTTTAAAACATGAGCCTGAGGTTTAAGAACAATGGTTAAAATCTCTTTAAGCATACTAATATGAGAAAAGCAAGGAAAGCAATTACAAAATAAGACATCAAATGCTGAGATTTTATGAACAGAACTGTTTTCAAAGTGGTCAATATTTAAATGATGCTGGAAAAAGGAAAAAGTGTCAAAAATTTAGAACCTCTTAGTTAAAAGGGAATGGAACTGTGTCCTCCAGCAGTTGTCTGTGGATCTGCCAGAATAGGTTAGGTTATGCTGTAATAACAAAGGACTTAAATTATTCGTGGCTTAACTCAAAGAATTCTTGTGTCACTCCTTCTGCATGTGCATTAAGAGTCATGCTTGTGGCTGTCCTCGGCCCCAGGCTGGTGGAGGTACCTGTGGCTAACTGCTTCCACATAAAGGAGGCGGGACATGGTGACTCACACTTCCCGCTGTGGAAGCTTCTCCCGGAAGTTCCAGGGGCCAGTTTTGCCCACATTTCATTGATGGAGCAAGCCTAACTTCAGAGGTCGGGGGACAGGTGACTACATTCAAACAGACCCAATGTCTATCATGATTGTGACTTCTGCTTATAGTTCACTGTATTGTAGCTGTTAACTACGTAACTTTCATAATAGTTTTGACAGAGCTGTTGGAACAAATGGATTTGTGTTAAGCTCTGAAACAATTTTAGAGATCAACTGCTAACTTCTGTTAATTTCTATTTTATTTAACTGTTAATGCAGATCCTGGTTTAACTCAGAAGAAATTATCAGGTGTTTGTCCCTATTTTGTTTAGACTTTCAGGGGTTTGAATTATATTTATTGTAATAAGTATTTAGTAAGTGTATTTATTACAGTAAGAAGCCCCGGGAAACATAAGTACACAAGTTTTTATATGCAATTATAGCATTCAACTCGTGGAGTATCCCCTATTGATACGTAATCGACAGATGAAAAGGTATGTCCACAGGGGCCACCATTGAGGTGGGATAAAGGGCTGAAAGCATTTCTTATACTTGAAAGTTTGAAGAATTGAGAGGAGTTAGGTGAAATAAAGTTCCATTTGAAAGTCTTTTACTAAAGGGGAGCTAGCTACTTCTGGACCTCAACTTGCTCATTGCTACAATAAGGGAATATACATCGAGCACAAAGGCACATTGGATCCCTGAGGTAGCATCTGAAATTCTATGAATCAGTCATTTTAGAAATTCTCATTTTAATGCATTTTTAAATTCTTTCAGTGTAATGCACATGGCTTCTCTAAATTATACTGACTCTGGAAAATGGTACTTTTCAATAATGTGCAAATTCAGTGCCTTATTAATTCAAGGCACACAAACTGGGGCGCAAACTACAAATTAAAGATAGTTTTCAGAATCCACCAGCCTGAAAATCCTGACCCATCAGTAAGTCTGCCTGCAAAGCGGGGATGAGACCATCCAAGTGAGAGCAAGCAAGAATGGGTTTTGTGGGTACAAGATTGAGAAAGAAGTCACCATACTGTGAAGTTTGGCATTTCATTTGGAGCTTCATCTTGGGACTTAGGAAAGTTTCTAAACCCAATAACAGAAAAGGTCCGAGGACCTTTTGATTGTTGTTGTCAAGTCACTCAAGGGGTTTTCAGATATTGTGAGAGGAAACTGACCGGTTGTTTATGGTTGTTTATTTTAATCAAGTGGCTTTCTTTGAATACAGAAGGTGCCAAGTTAAATGAGTCATCAGAGTAAGCAGAGCAGAATAACAAGGACACCTCCTGTGTTTTGCTTTCTGCCTGTGATGTTTGGCAATTCAGGAACTTGATTTTTACCTGCAGGCACCTTCTCCAAATACATTATGTTTTAAAATACCTAATACCAGAGTGATTTTAAGGGCTCTACAACAACATAATCTGGGTCTTAGTTCTATAGTTCGCTACTGTGTATTTTTAAACATCTGTAGATTCTCACACAGGCACCTATATTTTAGATGTTTATGGATATGTTTGTAGTATATGTATGTAAAACTTTTTAAAAATAATGTATTTTTTAATCATGGCTATTGAGTCCTTAAGAATAATTTCATTTGGGCCACTCCTGTGGTCCCCATCGATTATTTTTGTAGATTTTGCCATTTAAAAGAACATGTATCTAAAAGATTATCTATTGCTGCTTTACGATTTTCACAAATTTAGCAGCATAAAATACTCATTTATCAGTTTGTAGTTCTGTAAGCCACATGTCTGGAATGGTGTGGTGTGGCTGGGTTTTCTGCCGAGGGTATGACGTGGCGGAAACCCGGTGTTGGAAGGGTGGAGTTCTTGTCCGGAGGCTCTGGGGGGAAAACTGCTTCCAAGGACATTCAGGTCATCGGCAGGTTCTAGTTCCTTGAAGTTGTAGGCTGACGCCCCCGTGTTACTTGCTGTCTCTCAGCGGCCAGAGGCTGTTCGCGGGTCCTTTCCACATGGTTCCTCCATCTTCAACCAGCAGAGGTACACTGAATCGCTCATGGGTGTCAGATCTCCCTCAGTGACCTTTCTAGAATTAGCTGGAGAAAGCATTCTGGCTTTAATAGGCCCATGTAGGGGTGCCTGGGTGGCTCAGTGGGTTAAGCTTCTGCCTTCCGCGCAGGTCATGATCTCAGGGTCCTGGGATTGAGCCCCACATCGGGCTCTCTGCTCAGCATGGATCCTGCTTCCTCCTCCCTCTCTCTCTGCCTGCCTCTGCCTACTTGTGATCTCTCTCTCTCTCTGTCAAATAAATAAATAAGATCTTTTAAAAAATTTTAAAAAAAAGGCCCATGTAGCTTTATCAGGCCTATTTGGATAATCTCCCTATGTTTAGGTCAACCGATTAGTAACCTTAATTATATTGGTCAAATCCCTTTTGCCACGTAAGGTAACATAACCATGGGGCCATCTTAGAATTTTGCCTACTACCTTTACCTTATGTAGACACCCACATCCACTGTTCTCCAAATCCAGTGTTCAGGGTGGGTGACATGACAAAGCATTTGGAGCATTAAATATGAATCACCACGATCCATTGTATTTAGACAAAATTACTTTTATTGTGAATGTCATGCAAAAGGGTTTGTAGTACTGAAAAATACATTTACTTTTTAAAAAAGCCTGCGTGTGCATTAGATCAAAGTACATTTAAAAGACATAAAGACCTATTATAAACACGCAGCATGTTGCTTACAATTCTCTGATTGCATCAGATGACAATGAGTAGCTTTATCTCCTCCGTGTCTGCCATTAATCATGATCTTGTTCCTACACTAATGACACAAAGTCATAGACGTTGTAGCTAAAAGACAGCAGAGATCGTTTGTTACCACCCCCTCCCCCATTCCCTGACTTTTTCATAAACGAGGAAGCAGAGACTCAGGCTCTAACTCAGAGAGGCCACAGAGTCCGCTGGTCAGGGGTAGAGATTGGCCTGGAATATGTTTTCTGATTCCCTACCTGATAGTAATAGTAAGGACAGTACCCTTAATTGAAGAGTCTCTATGTATCAGGCACTCTCTTAATCACTTGAAATATAGTGTTTTTCTCATCCTCACAAAAATCCTATGAGGTGGGCATTACTGTCTTTGCCATTTCACAGTTTTGAGAAAACTGAGTCACCAAGGGACTAAGTAATGGGTTCAGTGTCACCCAGCCTGTTTCTGGTTAAGTGGGGATTCACAGAGAAACAGTCCGACACCAGGGCCTGAGCCTTTCCGGGGCCCTGCCCTTCCCACGCCACCGGCCACTGCTCACGGGGCCTTCCATGTGCAGTTAGAGCTCGCTGCACCGTCTCCCCACTGGCTGTATTCTGACAACAAGTCAGCAGATAGCGGAGAATTTGGATCAGGGAACTGTGTATCAACTTCAGCTGTGTCACTTTCTGTATAAGCTGCCAGGGCCCATGGACACTGTATCTGTAAACAGGGATTGTTGGAGTTCGGAACAGAATGTAGGTAAAAGGGGGTCTGTAAACCCAAGGATGACACGTTCATTGTATTGTTACTCTTTGACACATGGTAGCTTGTTCCCATCACCCTGGAACAGCAGGTTTTCATATTATTCTTGCTATGGTGGAGTCAGATGTTATATCCTGACACTTTTAGGAATCTCGTTTCCTTTGAAGGTCCTATGGCTCCTGGAGATCGCCTCTTTCCACATTTTTCAGCTCCCGCAGTGGTACAGCTCACTTGGAGGTGATTTTCCGCATGGGCATTCTTCATAGGAAGAGAACGGTACAGCCACGTGGAAAGCCCAGGACCTAGCCGTTGGGCAGGCTCCTCACAGCAGCCTGGTACCTTCCGTGATTCTGGTGTACAACAGAACAGAACTGTATGACTTTTGGATGTGGCTGTTGGGAGAGCACTGTGAAATAATCAGGAATATTAAATTTTTGAGTACAAGCGTCTCTTCATCCCCATCCTTTTTCTAAAAATGTTTTCTCTTTTTTCTGTATTATATGTATTTTCTGCTCTAGTATTTGAAAGGAAGTTGCAGACACTATAACATTTCAGGTCTAAGTTCTTCAGCATTGATCTCTAATGATAAGGGTATATTTTATAATACATGCCACTATCTGTGTAGGAAAATTAACAATTTTCTTATCCTAATATCCAGTCCATGTTCAGATTTTCCTTCTTTGTCCTAAAATTGCTTTTAGAGTGTTTTGCTTTTAGGGTTTCTCTTTGTTTTTCCCCCCCAAAAAAACCAAAGTATACTCATAGAATTTAATGGTTACGTCTCTGTGATGTTTTAAAATCTGGACTGATTCCTCTACCTTGTTAGTTTATTTGTTTTTTTCATGATATTAACTTTTTAAAGAGACTAAGCCAGTTCTCTTGAACAAAACCCCATGTTCTGTGTTTGTTTACTGTGTGTGTGTGTGTGTGTGTGTATGTGTGTGAGATTTATCGTTTACTTGGTCCTCTGGTTTTTAGAAACCTAGAAGTTGGTTCCAAAGACCTAATTAGAAACAGTTTGTATATTTTTGTCTGGACTGACTTGATCAGTGGTACTGTGTATTTTCTATCAGGAGGTACCTGTGATTGTCCCACTATCAGTGCTACTAAGTTTGATGACTTGATTAAGATGTTGATAGCTGGCTGCTCTCCCAGAGTTAAAGTCTGTGTTTACCTTTAACAAACAAAACTAAACTGTGGAATGGGTTTTTTGTTTGTTTTGTTTTGTTTTGGGGGGGGTGGGGTTCATGTGAATATCCTTTCATCTAATGCTGTTAGCATCCATTGATGTGCCTTATCTGAACTATTTATTCCATTGGTGGTTGCAAATTGGTCATTTTAAATTTTTATCATTCCTTTGACACTTATTAAGTGTATTAATTATATACTAAATATAACTAATATTTCTTGGTAAAGAAGAGCCTTCCCTCATCAATCACAGATGCTTTAGATTCTCTTACAGTTCATATCAGTACAACATGTCTGCTATCAATTTTCTAAAATATCAGCCTCTTATTATGGAACTGAGCGGTAGATCAGTCATAGCTTATATTTGATATAAACTTTAGAGCATTTCGATAGACATGGAGATTGGAAGTAGAAAATAGATGACATTTAAAGCAGTGTTTCAAAAGGGTGAGCAAATATTATACGTTGTTGCTGGAGGAATTTCAAGAAGTCAAGGTCAATATCAGCAAATGTTTATTGATCTAAAATGAAATTATTAGTATCAGGCATTAAAAGAGCTTACCATAACCCCAAAAGCTAATGGCATGCGTGGTCAATGTAGATACATATTTAGGTCCGACAAGAAATTAAGACAGATAGTTACTGTCTTAATTTAAATAATTAATAATAATTTAAATTTAATAATAATTTAAATAATTTAAATAGGACCGTCCCCCGTCCCTCCAGCTTCAGTGGTCTCTCTGCTCCACATTCTGACACGCAAGGCCCTCTGTGTTGGGGGCTCAGGTTCTTGTCTGACACTCTCCCACCATTACTCTTCACCTGGTTACTTCCATCATCCCTCAGCAGCACATGGTTTTTCCTGCCTTTGTGCCTTTGCCTAGGCCCTTCCCTTGACCCCAAACTCTTACCTTCTTGCCTCTCAGGTCCCAGTGTACCCATTTCTCAAACCCAGCTAAAATCCCACTCCCTCTGTCAAGCGCCTTCCTCCCTGACCTGTCCAAATCACTTGCGCTTCTTAGACTCTGTCACATCTGTGGTCTCTGACTCAGTTTCCCATCTGGTCTTCTCATTGGCTCCTGTAAGTAAATCTCATATTCAAGCTATTAAAGGACATGACTACTCATGATCCCAAATTAGAAAGCTCTTCTCACATGGCATTGCTGGGCTTTTGCATTCCTTTTGACAGTCTCTCTGAAAGTCACCAACAGATATAAAACTATATCAGACAGGTTATCTCCCTTGTATGGCTTTCTTTGTCTTCTAATATTGATCACCCTCCGATATCAGGTTTTTGTGTGAGAGTTAAGGCTAGAATTGAGGTTTACTCATCACCTGTTTTTTGGAAACAGAGTCAAGGCCTAATCATTTCATTATGATCAAAAGAAAGGAAAAAAGAAAAAGACGGGCATAAATTAGCATATTTAAATATTATAGTGAAAACAAAGCTTATGTTGTTTTCCTTTAGTTTGAACCTTTTTGTTCCTTTCATAACCAACTCGAACACTGCTTTAAATGGGAAAAAAAAAAAAAAAAACCAATGGTACTTTGTGCTTCTTGAAGATTTTTTAAGAATATTTTCATCCCACACAAGACATGGTGGGAAATACCTTTTCGGTGTGTCTCCTGAATAAGAGCACTTTGTCTTTCTGCAGTTCTTTCCATCTGAGGAGCTTCCCCACGCTGGCTGAGTATTTTTCGTTAGCGGATGGTGATGACAAAAGCTATCATGCCTCTTGTTTTCCGTCTGTGCAGAAGCAGGAGGTAAAAAGCTACGGAGCACTGTCCAGAGGAGCACGGAAACGGGCCTGGCTGTGGAGATGAGGAACTGGATGACCCGCCAGGCAAGCCGAGAATCGACCGACGGCAGCATGAACAGCTACAGCTCGGAAGGAAAGTGAGTGAGGCCCGCCGTGGTGCGCGTCTCCTCCGTGCCTTTACCGGGACCCTCTCCTTCCTCTCTCTCTCTCTCTGTGCTTTCCCAGAAGCAAACTCACATCTTGAGAGCTCCATTTTCATTTCCACTGGCGGATGTGCTGTCAAGAGAACTTTGGCTCGCCTACCCCCGAGAAGAGGGACCTAGCTGGCTTTTTCTATCAAGGGAAATAGGTTTGAGGATAAAGCGTTTTGCTTTAACAGCAAGGCACTGAAATATGACTGTCACAATACATGCACGTAAAAGTTTGCCTGGTTTCAAGTAATATAGAGACACCCAGAATAGAGTTAGCTCTCCAGCTGTACCACGTGAACAATGCTAATTGCTCTAATCTTGGCACCTTTTTTTTTTTTTTTTTAAGATTTTATACAGAGAGATCACAAGTAGGTAGAGAGGCAGGCAGAGAGAGAGAGGAGGAAGCAGGCTCCCCGCCGGGCAGAGAGCCCGATGTGGGGCTCGATCCCAGGACCCTGAGATCATGACCCGAGCCGAAGGCAGAGGCCCAACCCATTGAGCCACCCAGGTGCCCCCTAATCTTGGCTCTTAAGAGGGATTCCTAAAAATTCTAGAATACCTGACACATACTTCATTCCTGGAAGTAGCAGGCAGTTCAGATAGATGTAATGCCACAAAGGGAGGTAGTGAGCCCTTCTTTTATGTAGTCAGCAGTACCTTTTTTTTGAATCAGCTGTAGCCCGGACATTTTCAGAGCATTTGTCGAGATAATGTAGCCCCATCACCGACAGATTGACAATAATCAGCAACCACAGATCTATAGATGGTGCCCAGAGGAGGATAATTGAGGAGACTGGGGTTTACGGACCTCCCTCTGTCGTCAGCATGGAAGCATCAGACGTTTAGACAACAAAGATGTGGCCAGATGTGAGGCAAAGAGGAACGTTTGTCTAGCAGGACTATATAAATATGGGAGAGGAACATGGTTTCCATACATGTATCAGTAAGATTGTGTGGGATACCAGTTAAAATGCTTGGATTAACTATGTATTTGGGGATTTAGGTTGGGAGAAGAAACAGATTTGATGTTCATCAAGGAAGTCTTAAAAGGGATGGAGAAGCGATTAAAAATGAATGTGCACGGAGCTTTCCTCGTTGCAGAATGCTATGGTAGATGCTGTTAGGGATACAAAAATGTCCCAGCTGTGGCCCCTGGCACCCCAGATGTTTATATTTTATGGGAGAAATGGGTTGAATATGCGTATTCATTTAACAAATATTTTCCACGCCTTCCAGTGTTCTAGGCACTGTGCTCAGTTGGTATATAAGTCATACAAGGGGGCCAAAATCCATTAGTGGTTAAGACCATTGGCTTTTTAAAATCATATAGGCTTAAGTTCTCCTCTGTTTTTTGGTACTGTAGAAACTTGGATAATTATTTAACTTTTAATTAATAAGTATTTAGTAAGTGCTTACAATATTCCAGACACGGTTCTAGGGGCTGGAGTTATATCAGTGAACAAAATAGAAACAAACGAACAAAAAACCCTACCCTCACCAAACTTATGGTCTAAAAGATAAGATGGACAATAAATAAGAAAAGTTGTTAATACGTAGATATAAGGAAAATTCATAAAATATATAGTAGATTAGGTAGTGCGAGTGCCAAAGAGAAAAAGAAAGGAATAGAGATGAGAGAGGGCAGGGGTGGCTGTCATGTAGGGACAGGGAGAAAAATATGTCTGGGTAAAGATTTGAAGAATGTGGACATTCGAGGGAAGAACATTCCAGCCCGAACCCATTCTGAGAGTTGGAGGAAGCAGTTTGCCTGCATCAGCGGTGGGGAAGGCAGGACTGTGCTGGAAGGGCGGGAGTAGACATTAACATGGGGGGCAAGGAGTGGACAGCTTGCATCGACTTTATAATAACAGTGTGAGGACTTTGCTTTTCCTCTGAGAGGGACGAGAAACCAATGGAGGATTTGAGCAGAGTCCTGATGTTCCCTGACTTGAATTTTAACAGACCGCTCTGATTGCTGCGGGGGTGGAAAGTAAATTTGGCCATAGAGGGAACATCCAGAGGACTGTTCGGTAATACTGCAGACAGAAGATAAAGGCTGGGACCACAGTGGTAGCATTATAATGCGAGGTCACATTCTAGATGCATTTTTACAGTAGGGTCTATAAGATTTATTGGTACCACTGATGTAAGTAAGGAGAGAAAGGGGGTGTATCCGTTTGCTAGGGCTGCCCTAACAAAATACCGAAGACTGGGTAGCTTAAACAACAGAAATTTAGTTTCTCATAGTTCTGGAGACTAGAAGTCCAAGATCAAGGTGTTACCCGGCTTGGTTTTTCCTGGGGCATCTCTCCTTGGCTTGCAGATGGCCTCCTCTCAGTGTGTGCTCACATGGTGTTTCTCCTGTGCAAGCAAACCCCTGAAATCTCTTGTTCTTCTTAAAAGGAAACCATCAGGGGCAACTGGGTGGCTCAGTGGGTGATCCCAGTGTCCTGGGATCGAGCCTCTCGTAGGGCTCTCTGCTCAGCAGGGAGCCTGCTTCCTCCTCTCTCTCTGCCTGCCTCTCTGCCTACTTGTGATCTCTGTCTGTCAAATAAATAAATAAAATCTTTAAAAAAAAAAAAAAAGGAAAGGAAACCATCAGATGAGGTTAGATTAGAGTAGGGCCCCACGCTTATGAGCTCATTTAACCATAATTAACTCTTTAAAGCCCCTATGTCCATGTGCCGGTCATACTGGGGATTAAGGCTTCAGCATATGCTTCGGTGGGGGACAAGGTTCAGTCCATAACAAAGAGGAAAGGCTAACCCAGGGCTGGACAGTCGAAAGAATGAAGTTGCCATTTAAGATGAGAAGCCCTTGAGAGGAACAGACTTTGGCTTTTTATTTGTTTTGAGGTTGGGAGTCAGTGTGGGACAAATTGAGTATCAGTTGCCTGTTAGACATCCAAGCAGACAGGTAGGCAAAGCAGATCTAATACTAATAGCAGGTCTGTGGTCCAAGCCGGAGATGGCAGTCTAGGCCATGTCAGCATAGATGGCCTTTAAAACCGTGAAACTGCATCAGATCACCAAGGACACTGGGGCATGCAGGAAAAATAAGAAGTCCAAGTATTGGGCTCTCAATGCTTAATGGTAGAACCAGTAAGGGAGACTGAGGTAGAGTGGCCAAAGAGGAAAATCAGAGAACCAGAGGGTCTAGGAACCAAAGTGAACCAAGTGTTTCAATGGAGAGGGAGGGCTCCATTGTGTCCGCTGATACTAATGTGTTAAATCAGACAAGTGCTGAGTATGAACAGTTGGGTTACCCGTGTGGCCCCATGGTGACCTTGGTGGGTGGAGAAAAATCAAGCAAGCAAGAGAGCAAGGAAAAACTGAGTACAGTTTCAAGGGAGAACAAGAAAAAAGAAACTGAAGACAGCCCATAGAGTAAACTCTTTCAAGGAGCTTTGAGTAGAGAAATGGGGTGGGAGCTAGAGTAAGAAGGGGAGTTAGGAAAGGGATTTTTTTTAAGGTAGAAGTTTTGTTTTTTGTTTTTTTTTTAGGGTGGAAGAATAATAGCAGGTTTTTGTGTACTGATGGGAATGATCTAGAAGTTTCTTCATTTGTAAAACAGGATAATAGAATCTATCTCCCAGCGCAGCTAAGAGGATTAAATCCGTGAATGCCTATTCGTGGAGTAAGGGCTCAGTAGGTAGCGAGCGCTGCGGATAGAAATCACAGGCCAGGCCCTCCAGACAAGGAGGAGAAAGACTCATACACAGCAGCCTGCAGTCTGGCGTAACAGGTGCTTCTGGTGACATACATGGGCTGCTAGAGAATGAGAAAGGGTGAGCCACGGGTGGTGGAACACAGTGATTGGGGTCCATTAATACAAGCGACAAAACCGTGGTGGTAACTGCTCCTGCCCCCGAATAGGGGCAAGAGGGAAACCCGAGCTGCCTGAGAGTAAATGGGTTGAAGGTTTAATCCCATGTGTTATTTTGCTTTTAGTCTGATTTTCCCTGGTGTCCGCCTGGCCTCCGATAGCCAGTTCAGCGATTTCCTGGATGGCCTTGGCCCTGCCCAGCTAGTGGGGCGCCAGACTCTGGCTACACCTGCAATGGGTAAGAATTTTTTGTCATCTGATTTCGTTGTTCCTCCTTTAGAGTATTGAAAATTACATTCTCTTGTTTCATGGGATCTTTAATAGTATTGTCTGCAGGAATAAGCGTTTTTATTTGTACCAATAAAAGAATTTGAACCGATTTTTCCCCCAAGTTAATTGATAAGCTTGTTAAAGTAAAAGATCATTGATAGAATTTTAAGTATATTTAAATTTATGAAAATATATGGGAAATGAGGAAGTGGCATAAAACAAAGGTCTTTGGCACAAGCCTGCTTCTTACTGCATTTGTACACTAAGGCTTGTCTGTTTCTTCCTCACGCACCTTTAGGTGACATTCAGGTAGGAATGATGGACAAAAAGGGACAGTTGGAGGTGGAAATCATTCGGGCTCGTGGCCTTGTTGTAAAACCAGGTTCCAAGACACTGCCAGGTAAGAACAGAAGGGATTCTTCTATGATTTGCAATGCCCACTTTTCAATTCAGAGGCTTTGTTTTTGATTAGATGCTGAAAACTTAGTTTTTGAATCATTAAAGATACTAATCAGTGAGTCTGTTACCTGTAGTAGTTTGTGTGGTTATCCCAAGTGAGCATGCAGTGAAGGTGGTCTGGTAAGGATAATTTAAGTTAAATAATTCAAGTTAACCTAATTTAAGTAGGTGTGTATGTAGTAGAAACCATTGCAAAATAAACATGTACATAAGAATTTCTTTTTCTTATTAGCTGGTATTTTGTGTTCTTCTTTACTTTATCTGGAGCTTCAAAATTCTCCTTGGGAATTTTTAGAGCTCTGCATTAGAATAAAGATAGATTTTTTTTTTTTTTTTAAATAGAGTAAAGATAGATATAGGTTTCCAAAGCAGCATAAGCTTTTGTATCTAGGACATGCTAATTAGACTTTTACTTCCTGTAATGTGCAAGGGAAGAGAGGCGTCATTAGCATTTTGTATTATGATGTCACACATGTCCTACTGTAATGTCATAATCTAAGGTGCCTAGACCATGGAAAATGACACAGGCCCACTGTACAGTGATGTAGAACATGAGATCTGATATGTGGAACAATTAGTGAGGATTCTGAAATTCGGTTCTCACCCTGGCACCTCCAGTGACTGAAGAATAGTTTTAAATTTTGTAACTTCCCTGTCCTTGTAGAAATTCTAAATGATAATGTGTACAACCTTGCAGGGTGGTTAAGTCAATTGTATTTACAAAGGTCTTGGAGCTAGTTAGCCCACTGTGCCGTAAAGAATATCGTAATTTGTACATGCATGAAAATGCTTTTATGGAGAGTCAAGTACATTTCAAGCCAAACAATTCATAATTAGCTGCCTCTTTCCGGCTTATGTGAACGTATTACATCAAAGCCCTCTGCCTTGTACCCACGCCACCATCAACAAATAAGCCCTTTTGATTAGTAAATGACTGTTATTTAGAAAAAATTTATATTTACTATTTATATTGTATAATTATATTATGTAAGCATTTATTATAGAGATTATATTATTTATGTTATAATTTATTTATGAAAAGACGTCATGTCAAGCGTGTTTACTTAGGTTTAAGTACTGACGATGAAAGACTGACGAACACTTCTCTCTTGAACATTGTTAGGGACTGGAAGCATTTCACCTTATTTAATGCATTGTTGAAATCTATAAAACCATTGGATGGCGAAGTAGTGATCAACTCAGAGTAGCCTCTGGGTTAAAGCTGCCTAAACTCCTTCAGTGGCTGATAGGGACTTTGTATCTAGCTAATGATTTTTACATTATGTGGAAAGACGGATGACTTTTGATTGCTGGTTCTTTTGGCCTAAAACTAGGCCGTTGCAGATGTCATCTCCAAGTTGGGCGTTGCGTAACGGCGCTGTGTCACTTAATCCTCCCCTCTGTGTGTTCTTTCCCAAGCACCATATGTGAAGGTGTATCTGTTGGATAATGGAGTCTGCATAGCCAAAAAGAAAACAAAGGTGGCAAGAAAAACACTGGAACCCCTTTACCAACAGCTATTATCTTTCGAAGAAAGTCCCCAGGGGAAGGTTTTACAGGTATTTACTGAATGATTTCTCCCTTATATAGGAAATGGACTCAGACCTTAGACCCACATGTCTTACCGTATTCCCTTCCATTGCTCTCAGCTGAAATTCTTGGGAAATGGCAAAGCAGTGACCCGTGTTATCAAGCCGTGGATGCTGTGGTTTCCTTTCCAGTGAGCTAGAGACTTGCCAGCCCCTACCAGACACAAACTCCAGTTTCCCCAGACTCCTTAGGATGTGAACACTCCAGTACACTTTTCCTCATGTGCCTTTGGATTCTAGTAGTTCAAGACCACTATCCCAGCAATTAAAACACAACTGTGGAGTTTGATGTTTGATGATAGATGTTGACCAAATGTGTTTTATTTTGCAAGTTTTCATGTGCATAACGATGCTGACCTCACTCTCCTTTTTCTTTCGCCAACAGATCATTGTCTGGGGAGATTATGGTCGCATGGATCACAAATCCTTTATGGGAGTGGCCCAGATACTTTTAGATGAACTGGAGCTATCCAATATGGTGATTGGATGGTTCAAACTTTTTCCCCCTTCCTCCCTAGTAGATCCAACTTTGGCCCCTCTGACAAGAAGAGCTTCCCAATCCTCTCTGGAAAGTTCAACCGGACCTTCTTACTCTCGTTCATAGCAGCTGTAAAACTGTTGTCATAGCAACCAGCGTTACAAACAAAAACAAAAACAAAAAAAAAAATAAAAAACAACCCACAGGTCGCAAACCCTGGTAACACTGCATGCTTAATGTTGTGTCTTCTGAGCCTGTTTCTAGGGATACAAAGCGATCCTGTGTTCTCAGAGGAAGTTGCACACATTGTGCCCTAAAGATGGTCCTCAGGTCAAAGAGCAGAGTTATGAAGAACTATCAGGCTTGGAGTTCAAGAACACTTGAGTTTGGGTCCAATCTGAAGCCATGGATTAATCTCAAAGAATCAGTCAGTTTCATGCAACAAAAGCCCTTTTCAATGGCACCTTTCTATTTTTATCGTTCCTTTTTCTTCATTTCTCTGACCCCAAAGCCCTATTATGCCACAGAAATGGAGCTATACAGTCATGAAGCCATGTTACGAGTCAAGGAGTGAAGTCCTCGGAAGCATCAGGTGAAAAGCGGGAGACCAAAGAAGTGGTCCGGGACAGACATCCGCCCTCCTCTGCACAGGGACCAGGAGCAGCCCGTCCAGCGTAAGCCGTGGCCGACTTCAGAGCTCCAGCAGGCACGCCACTCCCTAAGGCCACGATGTGTTGGACTCTGAAAAACAGAATTCTGTGGCTCCACTGTACTGAATGAAATTAAAGAAACTTTTTTTGCATGGACACAGATTAGCTGAATACTTAAATTATTTTCTTGGGGCTGCAACTTGCAAAAAAAAAAAAAAAAGAATAAAAATCAGCCATTTTCAACAATTTATATTATTTTTAAAAATAAATTTCACTATTGCATGGTTTTAAAAGGGGAAGAGAATGCAACAGGGTGGCACAAAGACACACCATGTTTATTCTTTAATCATAGTCTGTGTTTTGGCAGACATTACAAATGAGAATACTTTCTAGAAGATACTTAAAATTCTCTTTATGTGACAGATAAGCATACTATATTCAATTTATTTCCATGTTAAATATACAAATCTTATAAAGTTCAATATGTGCAAATTGTTCACATCTTTCTTCCTCTTCTCTGTCTCACTTTTCCTCTCTTCTCTTTTAATCTTTCATTTTCTTTCTCCCTACCAGAGTGAACATTATACTAAAAGATCACAAGTTTTTGACCTGATACTCCTTATACCCCCTGTTTGATTCAGAGCTGTAGATGCTTCTGAATTTATGAATTTCTCAAGAGAAAAAAAAAAAAAACACCACCAAAAACTAAGAGCTTTCTTTATTTCAAGCATGTTGAAAAGGATTTTGCAACATGACTTGGGAGTACATTCAAGTAAGTCAGCATGTATTTGATAAAGAAGATATTTGAACTTTTGCAATTTATTGTACAGTGCATGGGACTTTTCGTTTCACCTTCAAAGTTCAGTTTACAGGAAAACCCTAAAATCATGTGCCCACTGTAATGTCTAATAAATTTGTTTTTAGCACCAGCATTATTCATACAGGGGTTAAAATATTATTTCTAGAAGGTCTTAGGTTTTGTTTTTTAATTAATTAAAGCAATTTCTTTAGCCAATTTCCATTTACTATGTGAATAGAAAAACACTGCTAAAAATTTGGAGCCTGAAACACAGGGCTGTTTATTAATTCATTTTTCTGTAGTAAAATACAATTTTTCACAAATTATATTTCTAAAGAAATATAGTAAACATAAATATGCAACAAATAATTTTAAAGCTCCAATTTTTAGGTGACTCAAAGAAAGTCAGTCTGCCTATTAATAGTTCTTTGATGCCATCACCAAAAGTCTACACCGCGAGTCCCCCAAGGTCAAACCCCTGCCTTTGGTTTTACAGACAGTCATTACCATTGGGTGGTGCTGCAAGGTCAAGTTTCTCTTAAGTTCCCTCTTGAGAGGAAGAGTCACTGATTAATATAATGAAGCCACCCATACTTTCTGTTTCTTTATGTACACTTTGATAACACATTCCTACAGGTTGATTTTAATTTCTTGCAGAAACTTTTGAAATCCACATACATACCACTTAAGGCCATGCACAAAAATTGCTTTCTTCTTTCTTTCTTTTTCTTTTTTTTTTTTTTTTTCCTTTTTAAATTCCATGCTGACCATTAAAAACCATCATGCTTGATATGGTGCAAAAGTTAAAATGAGTATCACTAAAAATGCCTTCTCTTTATGTGGTGCAATATGAAATACACCGAGACTGTGTCTTGACCTTGTGTGATCTACGATGGCCCCAGGTAAAGTTGTCAAAAGAACGAATAAAACTCTATGGAAATAATTTAGACACTTATGTACCAGCAGCAATTAATTTAATAGACCTGTAGTGTCTATACTCTCCCTTAGAATAAACGTTTACCATTTTCCTGATACGAAGATGCAGTCACATAATTTTTTGTGCATATTCCTATAAAAATTATTTCTAATTTTAATAAGAAGGACATGACTGTATGGAATATTTGTACATACTTGTCATTATGCAGTATTTATTTAAAAAGTGGGTGTATTTTTTTTTAATTTTCACATGTCTGCACCTCGACTTGTGGTTTAGTCGTGTAAATAGCACTACTCCAGTGACCATTGCTGCCCTGTACATAGTATGTTTTAAAAGTAAAGGGAATTCCAGTTGGGAAAAAAAAAAAAAAGGGCAGATTAGTCCTGTAACGAACACCAACTAATGTAAATCACATTCATTCTGGTGATGGTATTTAACACTTTAAATAAAACATTTTCTTTACAGACGTTGTATGCATGGCTTTCTCTGACTTCTCTTCTCCCCATCTCAAGCCTGCTGCCGCTTTTCCCTGAACACACGCGTTGTTTCAATACAACAAAATCATCTTTTCTTACTTCTCCATGACAGAAGCAGCTGGTTGGTCTTAGCAAACAGCCCTCGGTAGAGCGTGTTTTCAGAGTGCCAAAGGATCTCGAACTACACCAGTAGAAGTTGCTGCTTTTCAAAAAAGTGGTTATTCTGTGTGGGGTAGAGACAGATTGGTGTTCTGGATTGAGGTGCTTTCTGTTAAGTGACTCAGCAGCTCACAGAGTCTCAGAGCAAACTGAGTGAGATTTCTGAGTCAGTGTCCCCCCTCCACGGAGAGCAGAGTCCTACTAGAGAACCCCACGCAGACGCTGCCGTTTTCTGGGCGAAGGTGACAGGAGTGACAGTGGGTTTTCCGCCACTGTGTCAGTTAAGCTTTGTTGGGGTGGGGGGCGCTTTCTCTGCTGGGGAGACACCTGTGCTAACATGGTGGGGAACAACCTGTCCAGAGACCAGCTTCTCTCCTGTGGCTCCGGGTGGGAAGGTTTCTCCATCTCCTAAGGCAGTTCCTCAAACTGGAAGAAAAAACTCCTGCAGAGCTCTGATGGAAGTTTTCCCTGGCTGTAAATTTAGAAGGGAGCTTAATTATTACAAATCCAAACCTAGTTCTCTCTGTTCTTGGAAATCACCATTTCTCCCATTTCCAAGGACTCCATTTCAGCTCAGTCCTCCATGCCTATCCCAGATTACTTTTCATTATTCCATTCCATTCTTCTATTCTAACTCCTGATATAACACCCCCTTGCCTTCTTTCTATGTCCTCTCCTGAAAAGCCCTTCTACCTCCTCAAAAACGATCCACGCCAGTCCCTCCCTGCAACCCCTAGCTCAGGACGGAGCTCCTCTGGAGCTCTTCCTGACTGAACCCCAGCAACAAGACTGCTGTTGATGCCAACACCTTCACTTTCCCAGGAACTGCCAGTCGAGGCACCACAAGCAGCAGTAAAGGATGTGGGGGTCACTCTTGCAGGGGCTGACAGAGGAATGGTCAAAACATTACTGAAGCTGTCTGCCCATACTGTCTGACTCCCAAGAGTATAAGCGACTGACTTCTACATCACAAACCAGTTTGGGTTTTTTCCTTTTAAATTAGACTTTAAGGACTCTAAGGACTGGTTCCTGACTCTGCCACTTACTTACATTCTCTTTTGACAACGTCACTTATATTCTGAGTCTCACTACCCACAGCTGCAAGTAAAGCTACCCAGTACGTTGGGTTGTCACAGGGATTAAACAAAATACCGTATAAAGAACACACAGCACCGAGACTGTTAACTATTAAGAGCATAAATAATTGATTAGGAGGTCTTAAAAACCAACTCGTTCTTTGATGGTCTGTCTCATCGAAGGCACAAGTCTTCCTAAGGAGACATGTTATTTTCTCTGGACACTCAGGGCCGCACTGGATTGGAAGGTAGCTGTGCTGGGCTCCCTGCAGACCACGTCTGATCTTCCCTGAAGAAGAACGTGCCCCCAGTGGGTTCAGACAATCTATCAGCAGGGCTCCATAAAAGAAAGACTCCAGAAAGAAATCTCAGCAAGTCAGCTCAGGACCTCCTCAGAAGGGAGCACTTAGCAGACATGGTTGGGCAATCATCCAAAAGATGGGACCTTAAAAATATCCTCGGAGAGGTCACTGCACTTGGGCTGGTTCTCTGTCCTGGAAAGTCAGTGATGGCAACAGAAGCCCCAGGTCCTGAGAGATCACATGACATGGGAGCAGGGTGACCTCAGAATCCTGAGACAGCCCTGAGCTCCTTATCATGCATCTTCTCTGATCGTTTCCTAGGCAAGAGATGGGTCAGGCTTTTCTCTGCTTCTCACCTCCAGAGTCTGGGCTCCCCTTTTGTCATTAGTCTGGCTGGTGGGATGCTGAGGACAAGAGACTTTCTGGGTGTCCAAGTAAAGGCAATGAGAACCCCTACAGACTACACGGGGGACTGGTGATATACTAACATACCCAAACCCTGACGCTGATGACCTAAGCGCTATCTGGGAGTAATGAACAGCCTGACAGCAAGAAATTGTGTGTTTGATAATCCTAAGCCTTTCTTAGCAAATTTCAAACTCTTAATGGAGAAATTTTGGAAATTGTGAGAAAGTGTATGTGTTGCCTAGTTCATTCTTGACTTATTATAGCCAAGAACTTTGTGTGCTGACAGACAAAACAAAAAACAAAAAACAAAACAATGTTTTGGTGGTAAGGGGGAACAGGACACGGGCTGACTCATCCTGAATATTCTGAGTTCTGACCAGTGTTGAGCACTCGAAGTTGATAATCTAGTCTCTAGGTACAAACTTGGTGCCTGAAGACTTAGAGAAATAATCCCAAGCTCACAAAATCAAAACTCTAGTTCTTCAGCCTTTCTTAGAAAAAGCGATAGGGTATAACCTAGTCTCGGGTCTTAAAATGATCTTAGAGACAGGCTCTTCAAATATCCAGGAATCATTTCTCTTCCAAGTGGACGGGTCCTCAATCTCTGGATACCAATAGGGACATCTTTTCTGTCTTCTATCTTTTCTAGGGTCATAATAAATCACATTTTGGTTCTCAGGTGTAAATACTGTGACTTTTCATTCTAAGCTGTGCCTCAAACACTATCACTCATTTTTCACGATACCAAAGAGGAAATGGGGCTTGGGAGGATTAAAGAGGAAAAGAAGAGCATGGGAAAGGAGGGGACCGGGAAAGAAAAGGCCCCTGAACAACTTCGTCCTTAATGAGATTTGGTCTGTTTTCCAGCTGTCTAGAATGTGGTTCGTTTTCTCACACCTGGTTGGAGTGAGTCACACAGGTGACTGTGTGAATGCGAATGAGCCCCAGGGACAAAATGGGAACAGAAATAAACACTTGGAGGCTTCTTTTAACGATAAGACTTATATCCAGGGTCTTGCTGGAGAGCTAAGTGTGCCTTGAATGTGAAGGAGAAGGGTCATGGCTTTTAAGCGGACACTCAGAAAAGAGAGAGCCCCTCCAATGGGCTGGAGTTAAGTTTAAGGGACACGAACCACACGCACAGAGAGCAGGACCACAGGGGCTCGGAGATGGAAAGGTCCTCCTCTTAGAACACGGTAAGCAGCAGTGGGAATACCTCAAGGCTGCTACAATATGTGCGTTATTTTTCCTTTCTCTTCCTTTAATATGGAATACCCAGCTGGATGTCTTTTTCTTTTTCTTTTTTCTTTTTTAAGATTTTATTTACTTATTTGAGATAGAGAGCAAGAGAACGCGTGCTTGCATGCTTGAGAGAGAGCCTAAGTATGGGTTCAGGGGTGGAGGGAGAGAGAGAAGCAGGCTCTCCTCTGAGTCCGGAGCCAGACGCAGGGCTCAGTTCCAAGACTCTGGATGCAGGATCTGAGCTGAAGGCAGCCGCTTAACCAACGGAGCCACCTAGGCACCCCCAGATACTTTTTCTTATCTGCAGCTCCAGTCATTTTACCAGATGCCTTTCAAACACAGCATTTGCATTCCCAGGATATGAAACAAGGTGGGTCTCAGGGGTCTTAGAACGTGAAGGCACCAGAAATCACTTGGCCAGAGACGGCAGATGGCAAGAATTATTCAGGTCTTAGCATCCCAGTGCTTAAAGGGCTGGTTGCCACTTGCTCTAGTCTCCCCTGTATAGTTGGTCTTCTTAATAAAGGAAACCCTGAAGAATACACTGTGGGACAGTACGTTCTCTATATTTTATTTCTCTTTTAAATGGGCTTTATATCTATATATTTTAAAAAATTCTGTTCAAGCACTAGTAATGTCATGGTGAGTAAGACATCATTCCAGACTCCAAAAGGACTTCCCTGAATATGACCAGAGTGTATGCTTCCATATCTAAAATAAATCTGTTGTGAGATACGATATACGCTAGACAGGAACACAGAGGAAGAATTGGTTAATATTCTTTAGGAAGGTTGCCTGAAGGAGGTGAGATTTTCTGTTTACTGCTGATTTACTCTATTTGAGCTCAATTACTCATCTGCCACTTCAAAGAGTTGCGGGGGTTGAAATGACAAAAGAAATGACCACTTCCAATACAACTGAGTATATAATAAGTACTCAACTGAAGTTATTTCTTGTATTAACTAGGAACTGTGTTCAGCATAGGTAAGAGAGTCTACAGTGAAAGTAGCTTGTTCTTCTTAGGTTCCTTCCTGGTTAGACGATGGCAGCTGTAGCTCCTGCCATCACATCGACAGTCCCAGGAGAGAAAAAGGAGGGAGAGGGAATAGCCACCAGGCAGGTGGGGAAATATCTTGAATGCTTTCTAAGAAGTTCTGCCCAACACTTCTACACTTAGAGGGGAAAGATTGGATATTTGACCATCAAGTATTGTGCTAGCTGTAGGATTTTTGCAGATGCTCTATCATACTGAGGAAGTTACCTTATATTCTCAAATCACTGAGAGAAAGAGCTGTTAAACTTTGTCAAAGCCTTTTCTCCCTTTATTGAGCTGCTTATATGGGTTTTCAGCCATATCCTATACTATATGAATTACGTGGATTGATTTTTCTAGTGTTAAGCCATTTAAAAATCTGGAAAGAAACGCAGCTTGATTATGAGGTATTATCTTCTCTACATATTGCTGGACTCGATTTAATAATGTTTTGTTAAGGATTCTTACTTCGGTATTCAGATATTGGTCTTTAATTTTCTCTCTTTGTAATATTTGTCAGGCCTGTTATCTGGGCTACGATGGCCCCATGAAAAAAAAACTAGTTGGCAAGTGGTTTCTCCTCTATTTTCTGAATAGATTTGTGTAAAGCTGGTATTATTTCTTTCTTAAATATTTGTCAGACTTCACCAGTGAAACCAGCTAGGTCTGGAATTTTATTTGTGGGAAATTTTTCATTACAAATGAAATTTGTTTAATAAATTAAAGGCTGCTAGAGTATCTTTCAGCGTTGGCTATGATTTCCAACCATTTGTTGACTTCATGTAAGTGGCTGAATTTTGTCATTATAAAGATATTCGAACTATTTTTTTCTTTCCTTTAAATTTCCATAGAATTTAAAATAATGGTCCCTCCCTTGCTCTTGATAGTGATTGATAATTTTCTCTTTTTCTTAATCAGACTTGGTAACGGTTTATCAGTTTTGTTACTCTTGTCAACATGCCAATTTTTGGCTTTGTTATATTTCTATATTCTATATTGTTCTCTTTTTCACTGATTCATTATTTCCTACCTTCTACTTCAAGTTCGATTTTTCTCATTTCCTAAGGTAGAAGCTTGGATCATCGACTTGAAACCTTTCTTCTTTTCTAATATCCTTCTAGTTATACATATCCTTTTCCACATTGCTGTAACCACAACGCTCAAAAATTGACCAGCATTTTCACTGTTATTCAGGTAAAAGACTTTATCATACTTTGCAATTGCTATTTGCATCTGTAGTGTACAGTCCAGTTCCAAGGATTTGAGCATTTTCTAGGTTATCTTGTTGTTGATGTCTTCATTAATTCTAATTGGACCAGAAAACAAATTCTGCAAGATTTTGATTGTTTGGTGTCTATGGGGACATATTTTATTGTCCGGGATATTGTTTATCTTGGCAAACAATCCTGGTGCACTTAAAAGAATGTTCTTTCTGCAGTTGCTGGGTGTGGTGTTCGCCTTCTGTAAATGTTAATTAGGTGGAGTTAGTTGATATTATTGCGAGAATCTTCAATATCTTCCATCAGTCACTACGAGAGGTAATGAAATCTGCAACTGCCTGGAGGTGAGTCGATTTCCCCCTTTCACTCTTTCAGGTTTTTTCCCTCATGTTTACTGAGCCTCTGTTACGAATGGCATAACATGTATGATTGTTGTGTCTTCCCGATGAATTGCATCGTTTTTATTACACAGTATCCTTGTACAACCGATCCCTCGTCTGGAATTTGACTTTGTGTTGAAATACTTTTACCAGCCTTCTGGCACTCGCTGCTTCTACCCTTCACCTACACATGCGAGTTCATGCAATTGAGTCCCTGTCTCCTTCATGACTGGCTTTTGCTTTGCAATCTATTCTGATAGTTTCTTTCTTTTCTTGGAAAGTTTAATTCCTTGATATTTAGTCCCACTGTTAATATGGCTGGGTTTACGTGTACCCTCTCGATATTTCTTGCCAACTTATCCTATCTGCTTTTATCTTTTCTTGTTCTGTTGTTTGGATTAATGTATTTTTTTTTAATTCCATTTTAATCTCTCTGTTTGCTCCACATTGATTTTTTTTTTTTCTGGCTGCTTCTAGGTAGATGACAAATGAATTCTTAACTTATTACTGTCCACTGAGAGTTAATATTTTACTAGTTCACTTAAAATATAAGGACCTTATAGCAGCAAAATTCTGTTTATCTTGCCTATCTTTTTTGCTATTGTTATTATTTGTCTAAGCAATGAAACACCACAACGCAAGGTATTAGTTTTGCTTTTTTAAAAATATTTTTTAAAATTTTATTTATTTACTTGACAGAGAGATAGAGATCACAAGTAGGCAGAGAGAGGGGGGAAATAGGCTCTCTGCTGAGCAGAGAGCCCTATGTGGGGCTCGATCCCAGGACCCTGAGATCAGGACCTGAGATGAAGACAGAGGCTTAACCCGCTGAGCCACCCAGGTGCCCCTTAGTTTTGCTTTAGATAATCAGTTGTCTTTCAAACAAATTAAGAGCAGGAAAAAGATATTCTTTCATATTTTTTGATAATATTTCCTATTTCCGGTTTTCTCAATCTGTCATAGATTCAACTTTCTACTTAGTGTTGGATTTCCCTTAGCATTTCTTACAACACAGGTCTGCTGTCAACAAGCTTTTGTTATTCTGAAAGTAGCTTTATTTCACCTTAATTTTTGAAGTATACTTTTACTGGATAGCTCAGTTTCTTTCCTTCTGTTACAGAATGCTAATGTTGTCATCTCATTCTTGTCTGACCTCCATTCTTTATGATGAAAAGTCAGTCATAATTCATGCTTTTCCCCTTTTTGTAACTTCTTTCAAAAAACAATAAGACAGGTGCCTGGGTGGCTCAGTTGTTAAGGTCTGCCTTCGGCTCAGGTCATGATCCCAGGGTCCTGGGATCAAGCCCTGCATAAGGCTCCTTGCTCAGCAGGGAGCCTGCTTCTCCCTCTGCTGCTGCTCCCCCTGCTTGTGCTCTCTCTCTCTGACACATAAATAAATAAAATCTTTTTTTTTAAGATTTTATTTATTCCTTTGACTGACAGAAATTACAAGTAGGCAGAGAGGCAGACAGAGAGAGAGAGAGGAGGAAGCAGGTTCCCCGCCAAGCAAAGAGCCTGATGTGGGGTTCGATCCCAGGACCCTGGGATTATGACTGGAGCCAAAAGCAGAGGCTTTGACCCACTGAGCCACCCAGGCGCCCACAAAAAAATAAAATCTTAAAAAAAAAAAGTACAACTGATTTTAAGATTTTCCTCTTCACATTTGGTTTTTAGCAGTTGCCTACATTTTACATAGATGTGCCTCCATTTGTATTCTCTTTGTATTTAAACTACTAATAAGTTTACTATTAAGACTTTTTGGATCCTGTCAGGCTTGTTTCATTCTTTGTTAGGGCAGGTCTTTCTCTGTTTTGAACTTTGTCTTCGAGCACGGCCCTCATTCCCAAGGCATGGTCTTTCTGAAGTCACAGCTGAAAGTGAAGTAGGCAGCAAGTGTCTCCACTCTGGCTGATCTAGAAGTCCAACATCTTCCACCATTAGAACACCCAGAATGAGAATTATCCCTGCAAGCCAAAATAATGGAGGATCAGAAGCAAGATTCAACAGAGGAGGCCCATGGGTAGGAGGATCTTAAAAAGCAGGCATTTAAGGCTGTAACTGCATCGCGGTCATGATGTAGTGTTATGGGGCACTATGGTGGCTCAGTGCCCTGAGCCCCCATGTGTGGCTGAGCGCCTGGTGGCTCAGTCGGTTAAGTGTCTGACTCTTGACACCTGCTCTGCCTTGATCTCAAAGTGTGAGTTGAAGCCCAGTGTTTCACTCTGCACCCCATGTCGGGCTCCACCTGATGAGCCTACTTCAAAAGAATGAAAATAAAAATAACGCTCTGCCAGGATGTTTTGCTAGATCTTGAATTTAGAACCATCCTTCAGCTCCAGACTGCCCAAGGTCCTGTCTTATTTTTGTTCTCCTCTTTTTAGATGTCCAAGGGATTCTCCTAATCTTTTTATGTAATATGGGCTTTAACCCCACCCCCTTAACTTAAGCTACCTTGAGTACGTCTCAAGGTCTCAGTAAAAAAGTGTTTATTTAATCAAAGACTCAAGCTGAAACTATAACACACCTATCGTTCAGAATATTTGGTAAGCTATGACACCAATCCTTTTATCAAATCTGAGCATTCTGTCACTGCAGAAAGAAACCTAATATACTAAGAAAAGAGTAGCAACCCAAAGCCCAGAGGTATTTTCTGGTCATACTGGAAAATTCCTCAGTTCTCTTGGCTTCAGTCGTATCAGATGATATAAAACAGTGGTTCTCAAACTTGAGTGTGTATCAGAATCACCAAGAAGGCCTTGTTAACATGCAAGTGTTTAAGACCCATTGCTAGTGTTTTTGATTCAGTAGGTCTAAGAAAGGACTTAAGAATGTGCATTTCTTTTTTTTTTTTTTTTAAGATTTTATTTTATTTGACAGAGATCACAAGTAGGCAGTGAGGCAGGCAGAGAGAGAGGAGGAAGCAGGCTCCCCGCTGAGCAGAGAGCCCGATGTAGGGCTCGATCCTAGGACCCTGGGATCATGACCTGAGCCGAAGGCCGAGGCTTTAACCCACTGAGCCACCCAGGTGCCCCAAGAATGTGCATTTCTAACAAGTGTCCACATGTGGTTGGTCAGGGGACCACTGATAGGGAGAGTTCTCAGAACAAGTTCATGTCTGTGTTTGTCTGTGTTATGCTTCCCTCATGTAGAGAGTCACCAGGCCCTGTCACTCATTACTTTGCAACATGATGTCATCCACAGTCCCAGGGGGTGATGGGTAAGGATGGAAACCGATATCCAAGAGCAAGGAGAGGGTTATGAAGGAGTCATTTCATTAACAATGATTTTTTTTTTATTGGAAGAAATGACAGCATGGAGATTTGAATGTTTCCGGTACTGACTGTGCCATGAACAAATAGCCATAAGTATACAGCTGAAGTCTGACGGTGTCTCTTAAAGATACTATATGGGAAACACTAATGATGTTTCTAATATTTAGGCCATTATTAGCACCCGCGGTATATCTCTAATTCACATAAAATGAAATTTCATAACCCAGTGATGGTCCATTTTCTTATTAGTTATAACACTGAAAAAAACAACAATAACGACCCTCATTACTGCCTAGGCTTTGTTCTCTGTTTTATCGTAATGTGAACTGCCCAAATGCAATCTCTTAGTCCCACAAATTTTCTGTGAGCTGAGGCGGTACCCTGGTGCTGCTTCACTTAAAAAGAGTTTATTAAAAAAAAAAAAAAAACACCAAAAGTTAAGAGCTGTACTCTGTGGAGAAGCCACAGATGTTCAGGATATGGTGACTTAGGGAGAAAACCCTACAAGGACTGTAGAGGAGACTTCTGCCGATATTTGAGTGACAGCAAGAAGCAGAGGAAGACAAGAGTAAGAGAGGTCAGAGAAGAGCCGTTGTTGGCCGGAGGGATCAAGAGAAGGTTCTGTGAAGAACGTGGCCTCCCAGTAGAATTTTTGAAAGTCGACTTGGGTTTTGACTGTCATATGTGGGAAGAAACGCAAAGACAGGGAATTAATTGTAAGAGCACCAGAGGTAGACCACTCAGGCTGGGTCCCATTTATAGTGAGCTACATGGCCTAGCGCTCATGTACAATCCGTGCAAAGAAGTCATGGGAGGGATGCCTGGATGGCTTAGTCATTAAGGGTCTGCCTTCAGCTCAGGTCATGATCTCGGTGTCCTGGGATCGAGTCCCGCATCGGGCTCCCTGCTCAGTGGGAAGCCTGCCTCTCCCTCTGCCCTACCCCTGCTTGTGTGCATTCTCTCTGTCTCTCTCAAATAAATAAATAAAATCTTAAAAAAAAGAAGAAGAAGAAGAAGAAGAAGAAATCCTGGGAGAAGGGGGTCGAGGTAAGAAGAACAAGGTCTCAAATGCCAAATCAAGAATTGAGAGTTTATTCCCCAGACGGTGGGGACACACTGACATTGTTGCACATGATGTTTCTAATATTTAGAACATCTAATATTTAGAACATCTAATATTTAGCCAAGGAATCATATGATCTAGATATTTACCTTCAGCACATTAATGAATGGCCAGTGACTAAGAAAGGATAATTGATTGTCAAGTGAAGGGAATAGAAGCCAAGAGATGACTCCAGAGGGGGAATAAACCAGGAATGGAGGGACCACGACTGGACCACGAGGCACTCAGGGGAACAATAAAGCAGGGACAAAATGAGGTCACTCGTTATATAACGTTTATGTTTTTAGAAGTCTGTTGGTACCTCTAAGCATAACAGGAAAGCCCAGCAGAGAAGGGTGTTTTAGGGCTGGGAGTTAAAGGATGAGCCCAGGTGTAGATGTGTTGGCCTTGCACTTCTTTAAGTCAGATAGAAATCTCGAAGGCAGCTGGAGAAGTAGAGCCAGATTCGGAGGACAAGTCAGACTGAGCTGCTGTATCAGTCAGCAGACTGAGCTACTGTAATGAGCGGCGCTGAAATCCGAGGGGCTTGAAACAATGGTGCTTGTTTGTAACCCATCCTCCACATCCATCCCAGTTACTCAGCGACTCAGGTACTTTGAAGTCTCCATCTCAACACATTCTCAGCAGTGACAGGGCCTGGGAAAGGCAAACCAAGGGCTTCCCTGAAGGGACATATGACCCTCTTTCTCACATTTCATTGACAGAAGTAAGTCATGTGATCAATCATTCCTCAGACCAAGTGAACACAAAAGAATGATCCTACATGTGCCTCCAGCAAAAGGACCATGGAGGAAGGAAGGCACAGCCCAGGAGGGGAAGGTTGTTGCCACCCCTGAGAGCCAGAGGTCATCAGCCAAGTGGGCAGGAGCTAGCACTGCCTCCAAGGGAGGAGACACAGAAGACACGAGTCAGGGCCCCAGGCTGCAGAGCCGCCCACTTCCCCGGGATGGACCCTGCCTGGTCCGCGAGCAGAATGACTAGCTGGGTGGGAGCAGGTGGGTGATCTCGAAGCCGCAAACTCTGTGCCGTCCTTGTGAGGTCGCTGCTCGGACCGGGTGCCCTGGCTGCCTTCCTGGGCCCAGAAAGGAAGGGACTGTTGCCCTCTCCCAGCCACGTTCCCTATCCTTTTCCTCCGCTATGGATTCTCCTGTCATCCATCTGGCGTTCCTCTCAAGGCTGGCTGAAGATGGTCTCTTGCAGTTTCCAGAGTTAGGTTAGGGATGGGACATGCTGCTGTCACTGGCCATCCCTCTCCGGCCCCACCCCTGCGGGAGGCAACTGCTGCTTTTCTTCCCCAATTCTGTTCCAGGTAGGTTTTTGTTTACTCCACTCCCCCGGTCCCTGAGCCAGAGGTGGGGTGCCCATCCCTGCAAACCTCGAGTGTCTGGCTTCCCACCTCTGTTGAGTTTTTAGTCTCTTGTGCTGTGCATAAGGGCACCTGGGCTGTAGAGACACTGCTCCTGTCTAGGTGTTCATAAATATCTTCAACAAGCATTAGGCTTTGCGGGGAGGGGACGTCTGAAATGTGAAAGAGCTTGGCTTTTTTTCTCCCTCCCATTGTTGTCAATAATTTTTAATGGCCAAATCCCAGATTTGTACTCCCCCCCGATAACTGCTAAAACTATTCTCTTCCAACTGCTTTTACTGTAACATGTGGAAAAGAAATAAATGTTGTCCCCCCACCCCCCAAAAAAAATTGCATCTTGTGCTCTGCTGCCTGGACGATCCCATGAGCGTCCTCTGGGTGACAAATGATGAAGATGGAGCAAAGCTTTAAGCTAAGAATTTCAGGGAATGTTCTTACTTACAGGGCAGTAGGAAGAACACATATTTGGGGAGCAAAATAAGATACAGAAAAGAAAAGGGCTCAGTTTAGTCAGGAAGGTTCATGACTGCCAGATCTGGAGATAAGTCAAAGAAGCTGAGGCTGAGGAGAGACCATGAGGTCTGACCTTGAAGGAGACGTGGCTGACCTTCCAAAGAGCTGCTTCAGGGAGGCTGTGGGGCCAGACCAAGGAAGGAGTGATCTGAAAGTGGAGGTAAAACATGGGACTGTGAAAAAAAGAAGGGAAATAGGTTGTTTGAGGTAGCAGCCAAATCAAAGCTGATTTGCTAAACTAAATCTGACAATTTTTCATTCATTCATTTAGCAGATCTTTATTGGGCATTTCCTCTTGCCAAGCACTGCTTTAAGAGCCAGGGAGAGACAGAGCAAGATAAGTTTTCTGTTCCCATGGAGCTTATCTTCTAGTGGAAGCAGACATACAATAAACAAGCAAGCAGAGAAATGAATGAGTGAAAAAGAGAGTTTCCAGTTTATTTAGTTCTGATAAAACTGAATTAATTATATTTAGTTCTTCCTTTAAAGGAAGTGATCAGGTAGGTGGAGAATGTGGGCGGGAGGGTATGTGCTCAACTACTCAGGAAAGCTTTCTCAGGACCCGGTGACATATGTGCCCACTCCTGAAGGGCAAGAAATATTGGCTAAGCAAGGATTTGGAGCTGGAGTTTTTCATGGCAGACAGAAGCTCCGATGGAAAGTTCTCATAGAGAATAGATTAGAGGGACAATTAAAAATTCTTGTCCGTGTGGGCGCCTGGGTGGCTCAGTTGGTTAAGCCAATGCCTTCAGCTCAGGTCAGAATCCCGGAGTCCCAGGATCGAGTCCAGCATTGGGCTCCCAGCTACGTGAGGAGTCTGCTTCTCCCTCTGACCTTTTCCCCCTCTCATGTTCTCTCACACTCTCTCTCTCTAATAAATAAATAAAATCTTTTAAAAAATTGCTGTCTGTGTGAATATCTAGAAAAATGAAGATTCTAGAAGGCATTTACTTCTCAAGGCCCAGGTTTTGTTCGTTTCGAAGCATGTGCTTCTCCTTCAGGAACCTTCTCCTTCAGGAACCTTCTCTGCCACAGACCCTCCATCCATTGCTTGGGAAAGGTTGCTGTAGGGTATAGATCCACAGACATGATTTCGTTCCTCAGTGTTTGTATATTGTGCAGACTTTCTTTTCAGAGTTTTGGAACCAACCCTCACCGGCTTAAGGCAAAGTGCCTCTTCCACTTGCATTCTTCCTGGTTTCAGGCTTGCAGAACATAGTCAAACATTTGTGTCAGTGGGACCCTTCTCACACGTCCCAGTGGGCATAGGGTGCATTTTCCTGGGTCCTCTCTTGTAGTCGTGTGGGTTTTGAAAAGAGAAGCTTGAACAAAGCCCCACAGAGCTCCGTGACCAGCACCTGTGGCCTCCGAAGATGACAGCAGTCACCACGGCCATTACGGTCTGAATGAAACTGCACTGGGAATAAATGCAGACACTTAAGATTTATTTATTTGAGAGAGAAAGAGAGACAATGAGCAGGACAGAGGGCAGAGGGAGAGGGAGAAGTAGGCTCCCCACTGAGCGAGGAGCCCGATGAGGAGCTCCATCCCAGGACCCCGGGATCATGACCTGAGCTGAAGGAAGATGCTTAACTGACTGAGCCACCCAGGAGCCCCTAAATGCACACATTTTAATTTCAGCAGACTGAAAGGTGAATTTGTGTTAACTTAGTCCTACCTTTTCATATTCTTTGTCTGTTGTCCCCACTGCCCTCCCTGTGGAACCTAAGCGTCACGAGGACAGGAGTATCGTTTTTGCGCGCTGATGGATCCCCAGTTGCTAGAACACTGCCCCACACGGGGGAGGCAATCTGCAAATCCTGAGTGAATCACTGTTTTTTTCTTTTCCCCCTGTTGTGGGACCCTGGCAGGAAGGCAGGCTTTGTTTCAGGCCAGAATTCAAAAGGCAGCCCAGTTCCTGTGTGAGCTGGGAGTGCCTGTCTCGCAACTCATTAAAGCCTGTCCTGCTGGGGCTGGAAAGCCCAAGCCTGACATGACATCCCGAGAGACGCCTGTGCTCAGGGAAGCCGACCAGGGACCATGGAGGCGCGGGGTATGGGGAGGAGCCCTCCCCAAGTCCTCTGAGCCCCAGAGACAGAGGGATGGCTCTGGGACAGTGCCAAGGAGGAAGAGTTCCACACATTCTGAGACGAGAAGGTCAGAATATATTATTCTGATTTCCATAAATTTAAACGTTCCAAAAAGTATCTTTTTTTTTTTTTAAAGATTATTTATTTGACATAGAGAGATCACAAGTAGGCAGAGAGGCAGGCAGAGAGAGAGGAGGAAGCAGGCTCCCTGCTGAGCAGAAAGCCTGATGCGGGACTCGATCCCAGGACCCTGAGATCATGACCTGAGCGGAAGGCAGCGACTTAACCCACTGAAACACCCAGGCGCCCCCAAAAAGTATCTTAAAGGTCAAAAGGGGATGTCAAGGTCGGGAATGTGGCCACTGCCAACGTGCCTCGTGTGGTCCAAACGTAAGTGTTTTATGGTCCTTCTGTCACCAAGGTCTGCAGACCATCCTACAAGGGAATGGCGTCCTCATTTACCACAGGGCTGACAGTGGTTGGGAGGATGGTTTAATCTGGAGCTGGTGGTGACTAGCGTAGCCTGGAGACGACCGGCTAGAGCCACAGGGATAGGGGAACCCTGGGTGGTGAGGGGTGAGGCACAGGGTCACCAGGGCTGTGGAGACTCACCCCCCCTACCCCCTGCCGGGGCAGAAAGGATGGCCAGCAGTAACAAGTGGGGGCTGCAGAGAGCCTGGCTTTGAGAGACCAGGGCAGGGGCTGGTGAACTTGGTCTAGGCTGTGGGGCCCCCTTGTATTTCATATGGAAGCTTGGTTTTTATTAATACACCACCGATATGGGCAAATCTTGGGCCAGGAAGATTGGGAAGGCAAATCCAGCTTCCAGGACCGGTGTTGAGGGAGGGGAAACCGGCTCTGAGCAGAACTCTGCCCTAGGACGGGAAGGTGTGGGCATGGGTGTGGGAAGCCATATCCCGGTTCACGCCCTCCATTCAGCTCCAAATTTCCAATTAGAGAGAAAGGAAAACAGAAGACTGTTAAAAAAAAAAAAAAAAAAAAGGCTCAAAGCCTTTTCATAAAATCTAACCTAAAACAAACAAACAAAAATCCCCTGTGGTCATTTTGGAAATGAGACCCCTTCCCTGCAGGGCTGAGTGGGGCCAAGAACACAGCCTGCGGGAGGAAAAACTCCTTCTCTCCAGGCCCCTCCCAGCAGCCTCCTCCCCCCCACCCCGGGGGGAGGCAGAGGGTTTCGGATTTTCCACCTCTCTGCCTGCCAGCAGGCTGGGAGGAACCCCAGGGGAGCCCGCTCTGCATGGGTCCATGCTCCTGCCACCAATGCTACAGACACACTCCTCCTCCCAAGGTCCTCAGGTCCCCGAGGCCCCCAAAATGCCCCAGTCAAATTCAGGGGGGATCTGACTCAGGATGCAGGCTGGGGTCCACTCTTACGTCTCCGGCACCCTCTCTTTGTCCCTCTCAGCCCTGGCTTGATGGGTCAGCCACTTCAGAGCCATTTCCATCAGTCCTGGGCTTGGGCAGCAAACCTGTGGCTGTCTGTTGACTGACACCAGGGCTGGGTCTGGGAGGACCGGGCAGTCACACCCCCACGAGGACACTGCCCAGGGTATTCTGCACCTTCTGCCCCGTAACCACGGTGAGCTCTCGCCGAGCTAATGCCCTGTGACAGATGGCTTCTGGGCCCTCGCCTCACGCTTGGCTGGTGGCTCCCGCAGGGAGGGGACTCAGCAGGGAAAGCGCACCCAAAGAATTTATTTCCACTGGTTTGAAAAGCTACGGGCCCTGGGAGCATCTGAAGACTAATGATTGAGGGAGATCTACATCGTGTTTGCAGCTTTTCAATTCTGTCCTGGACAACCTGAACTAATATGAGAAAACAGAGAAAATGGGTTCCAAGGGAGCCAGTACTTCCGGGCAGATGACCTGGTGATCCTTCCCTGCTGTTTTCCGTCTCTCCTAATCCTCCGCGCTGGCGCAGTGCGGTCTCTTGGAAACATCCTCTGACCTTTCTCAACTACGATTTCTCCCTCCTGTCAGTCCCAGTGCTACCTGTTATCTCACTTTCATCCAGCCAACATTTACCAATCCCCTACTTTGTTCCAGGCAAAGGAAAAGGACAATGACACCATCTTATCCTCTTAGGGACTTGGAGGAAGACAGGCACTCGTTAAAGAACTCATGATGCATTCATATCTACTGCTTTGCATCTCATCTGCATCTGCATGTGTACATATTAATTACATATATTACACATGTGTGTATAAATATTGGTTTTCCCATAAGACTATAAGCGTTTTGAGAACAAAGCTATATCTCATAAGATATATTCACTGCGTGCAGAGTATAAAGTAATGTATAATAATGACTTTCGAAATTGCAAGAAAATGATTTTAGGGTGGTAGAATATGGCAGTCCGAGCATCTTCTGGAAGAAAAGCAGCAAGTCGTTCATGTTTGTTGTAACTAAGCATTGGCAGTTGATTTCACCTGCACTTTTCCCACTTGAAATAAACCCCAGCACTTAAACACAGCTAGAACAGCACAGAATCCTACTGCTGACCCCAGGAATACGTTGTGGGCTGATAACTTCCAGGCATAGGCTTTCAAGGCAGCCAAATAAGCCAGTAAGAAGCAATGAAGCATAATCATAAAGGGAAAATAATTAAGTTGGATTCCTATTGCATACCATATACAAAAATAAATTTTAAATGCATTAAAGACTGAGATATAAAAACAAAACCTAGATAATTAAAATATCTTTTCGAAATTTTGTAATTAAAAACTTCCAAAATGAGACAAAACCTAAAGCAAAAAAACTCAGAGGGCATACATAAAGTAAAAGATTGACAGGTTTTTTTTTTTTTAAAAGATTTATTTGACAGACAGAGACCACAAGTAGGCAGAGAGGCAGGCAGAGAGAGAGAGAGAGGAGGAAGCAGACTCCCCGCCAAGCAGAGAGCCGATGAGGCAGGGCTTGATCCCAGGACCCCGTGATCACCACCCAAGCTGAAGGCAGAGGCCCCAACCCACTGAGCCACCCAGGCGCCCCAGATTTTTTTTTTTTAAGATTTTATTTATTTATTTGAGAGAGTGAGAGCACAAACAGGGGGGAGTGGCAGAGGGACTGGGAATCAATCCTAGGACCCTGGGATCATGACCTGAGCTGAAGGCAGATGCTTAGCCGACTGAGCCACCCAGGTGCCCCTAGACTGACAGATTTGAGCAATAAAATTAAAAACTTCTTTTAAGATAGAAGTACTTATTTTTAAAGTCACTAAGTAGAATAGTATTCATATTAGAGATTGGTAGGGTGCCTGGGTGGCTCAGTTGAGTTAAGCATCTGCCTTTGGCTCAGGTCATGATCCCAGGGTCCTGGGATAGAGCCCCACACTGGGCTCCCTGCTCAGCGAGAAGCCTGCTTCTCCCTCTCCCACTCCCCCTGCTTGTGTCCCCTTTTTTGCTCTCTCTCTGTCAAATAACTAACTAACTAACTAAATAAAATCTTTTTAAAAAGAAAAGAAAAGAAAAGAAAAGAAAAAAGATGGAGATTAGCAGGAAAGGTGATTTTTTAAAGCTAATCTAAAAGAGAGTAAGGATTTTTTTTTTTAAGATTTTATTTATTTATTTGACAGACAGAAATCACAAGCAGGCAGAGAGGCAGGCAGAGAGAGAGGAGGAAGCAGACTCCCTGCTGAGCAGAGAGCTCAATGTGGGGCTCGATCCCAGGATGCTGGGATCGTTACCTGAGCCGAAGGCAGAGGCTTTAACCCACTGAGCCACCCAGGCGCCCAGAGTAAGGATTTTAAAAACAACATGAACACAACATTTACGAATATAAATGGTCGACAATGGATACCTTTAATTTTTTCTCTAACGTTAGCTTGTGTTTTCACTGCCATTGGTGTCTTTGTCTCCATCGAACAAAATTCATCTTGTTATGTGATTTCATAAAATAAGGCACCATTCTCTGGTTAAAACCGTTGAGAAAGAAGCAAAGAATTTCATCCTTTGGCTGTGTGCTCTAGACTCGGGCTTTCCCTGTTCTAAGCCGGTAGCAAGAGGGAAAGATCATCGAGGTCTCAGCTTTGGGAGCCGTCAATGGGGGATAAAAGTCCTGGATCATTGTCGCCACGGCACAGGCTCCTGTTCACAGGGATCTAGCATCCTCAGCAGCGAGGAGCTAAATGTGTATTCCGTGGTGGCTGAGGCTAAACAAAGCGTTTATTTCAGTACCAGCAATGTTCCCCACGTTCCTCTGTCAAAGGCGAGCTGACATGATTTTCTCCACACATAAGGATATGATGCCATTGGATCCCCAGGCATTAGACGTCTAAACACTTAATCCCGTTAGCTGCTTTCTCTTCGCCAGACCCCATTTCAGGGGTCAGCTGCCACGTCCCGATCCAGGGCTGCCTTGATTGTCTGGACCTACGGCAGAGCGAGAGAATGAGAAGTCTCCTTCTCCCAGGGGGCGATGGGAGTCTAACTACATTTACGGGTCTATGAGGAGGGCTGCCGGGAGCTGGGAATCGAGTCCGCGAATCAGAGAGTTACTTTGAGAAGAAGCAGGGACAACCGGACTGCAGATAATTAGCTGGAAAGGTAAAGGTGAACCTTGGGCTAGGGAAAAAAAAGCGACGACTTCTCAGCAGAATGGAAAGAAAGTAGACAAGAGAATGTACCTGGACACATCACAGCGAAACTGCAGGTATCAGAGGCAAAGGCATCTTTCGTGACAAGGAGAGATAACCACAAGTGACACCTTGTCAAGGTGTTGACAGTTGACTTCGCAGCAGCAATGAAGTCAGAAAACAGTAAGAAAAGAGCTTCAAATGCTGAGATAAGATAACTGTCCACCTAGATGGGTATACTTATCAGGACGGCTTCTCGAGAACAAGGGCAAAATAAAGACATTTTCAAATAAACACTGATCAGGTTGACTGCTAACCTCTCACGAGTGGAAATTCTAAAGGATGTACTAGAGAGTGAAAGAGAGAGAGAGACAGAGAGAGAGGATCCCAGAAGATCAGAAGATAGATCTGAGAGAAGTTCATTTTTAAAAAATTCTACATTCTATATTTAAAATTCTAAAATTTAAAAAAATTCTGGATCTCACTAACATTGAAGTGATAAAAATAGTATCTAAATAGTGAGGTCAAGAAAGGAGCGAATGTTCCTTCTGCAAACTGTAGTGGAAGCCTTCCTTGCAGCTTCTGGCGGTTTCCTGGCCGTCTTTGGCATTCCTTGGCCCCTAGATCCATCCCTCCAGCATTCCATGTTCTCCTCACGTTCCTTTTCTGAGAGTCTCTCTGTATCTGCATTTCCCTTTTATGAGAACACCAGTCAGATAGGATTAGGGGCCCCTCTAATCACCTCATTTTAACTTGATTACCTCTGTAAAGACTTTTTTTTTTTTTAAGTATTTATTTGACAGAGAGAGAGATCACTAGTAGGCAGAGAGGCAGACAGGGGGGACAAGAAGCAGGCCCCCTGCTGAGCAGAGAGCCCCATGCGGGGCTTGATCCCAGGACCCTGAGGCTTAACCCACTGAGCCACCCAGGCGCCCCAAGGACTCTATTTCTAAGTAAAGTCATATTCTGAGGTCCTGGAAGTTACAATTTCAACATTTCTTCTTGGAGGAGGGATGCGGAACGCAAGTCAACCCACAACATCATCTCAACCCAAACTGATGGTTTTAAACTCTGGACCCTGCCCTGGGTTCCAGCTGCTACCGCATCTTTCTCTCCATTTTCCATCCTTTCAAAGTTCCCAAACCAATGGTGTCTGTGGTTCCTTCCATCCTCCTACACGGCTCGTTATGGGCTGAACTGTTTCCTCCCCAAGTCCATATGCTGAAGCCTAAAGCCCCAGTACTTTAGGATGTGCCAGTTTTTGGAGATAGGGCCCTAAAAGAAGTGAGTAAGTTAAAATGAAACTGTCAGTGTGGGCTGTAATCAGATATGACGGACGTCCTCCTGAAATAAGGAAATTTGGACACTTGGAGAGACACCAGGAATGCACGCTGTTGAATAACAAAAATTCAACCAAATAGATTTTAAAGATCTAATTGGCTTTGTTAATCAATTCACGAATCGGGCAGCAGCATCCCAAGTCGAGGGGAATTCCCAGGAGTTGTGCAACATGGAGGGGTTATGGAGGAAGGGGGGTTGGGACAAGAAGTTATAAGCAAAAGGAAAGGAAGGATTGTTTCAGCAAGGTCACTTTTGCTTAGGAGAAAGGTCAAGGTGTCTCCTTGGATTATCTCATCTTCTTACCACAGAGCCTCTGTGGTAAGATTCTTCACTGAGGCTGATGGGAAAATTCCTGACTGAGCGGTTGAGACGACATTTCTGGGGGAAATGGAAACCGCATTTGGGTGAGGTGTTAAATCCAGATCGGTGACTTGGCGTAAGTGATGTCCTTCGGGGGCTGTGGGTTTCTTCTTAACGACCTGCACAGAGGAAAGACTTTGTGAGGGCACAGACGGAAGGTAGCCATTCGCAAGCGCAGGACAGGGGGCTCACGAGAAACCAAACCTGCTGACATGTGAACTTGGCCTTGTAGCCTGCAGACGTAGGAGAAAATAAATGTCCGTTGCTAAACCACTGAGTGTGGCATTTTGTGGTGGCAAAGGGAGCCCACGAATCCTCTGCTCAAAGCCCTTCCCCTCTGCCTTTGGCCAGCTCCTGAGCACCGTCCCCAGGTCTCCCCCGCTCTCCAGATGTTCCCCTGCCCCACGATGCTTTCCCTCCCCTCTCCTGGCCTTCCCTCCAAAACAGGACTTAAGGCTGCCAAGAGCCATGGCTGGTTAACTCACCATTCCGGGCTTTGCGGGCCCAGGGGTGGGTGACTGAGATTGACTTCAGCGAGCAGCTTATATTCTTAAGTTCTGGAGACTGGATGCAAACTAGCAAACAGGAAAATTCTCAGGGCATCGTGTACCAAGGATTAAAACTGAGAGAAAAGATTGCAATGGACAGCTTTAGGTCAGGGTGCACTTTTGGTGCAGTCCTTGGGGGTAGGGGGGAAGTGGTGGTGTAGGATCTACAGCACGTATTAATCTGGCTGATACACCAGATACACCAGAGTTTTGCCATGTCTGCTCTAAATTACAAAACAGGAAATAAGTTTGTTTCTCTAGATTGGAGCCGGGGCAGGGGGGTGGTGGTAACCAGACCTGATTAGAATGTGAATAACAATTGCTCCCAGGTCTCATTTCATTTGTCTCTTTAGAGAGCTTTCTTATAGGGATTTGATAAGGAAAGGGGGTGTTATGAAAAGCTGTTACCTAAGAAAACAAAAACCAGGAGATACACATTCAACCCATCCTGGTAACTCCTTTAAGTCCCCAACCTGCAAGGACAGTTGGAAGTGACCTGGGATCCCAAAGCCAGACTCTGTCCCGTGGACCCCAGCACCAAGTCCAGGGGAGCCCTTTGTGGGTGTGGGGAGGCACCCTTGGGCCAGGTGCCAAGGGTGAAGAGAATGCAGCCCCCCAAATCTTGGGGTGGCACTTGGTGGGAGGGGATCAGGGGAGGGTGTTTGAGGAGATATGGGGAGCCTAGGTAGTCAAGGTCCAGCCCCCTCCACCACTAGCCCCGAAAGGGCAGGAGAGAAGCCTTGGCTTTCATCGTGGCTGATGTGCGTTCCAAGGCCAACACACTGACCTTCAGGTCAGGAAGTGACTTCTTGGTCCATCGCTGCTTTTGAGGGGCCTGCCAGGGTTTGAAGTGAAGCAGCAGTTCTTATTAACATCCAGCCATAAATCTAAATCTTTTTTTTTTAACCCAAGCAAAATAGTGAGATAACTTGACATTTTGCATGCTTAAATTTAGAACAGATTACAGAAATTGAATACCCACGTCATAAGCTGCTTCATTTCAGCACAACACACGTACCCAGACTCAGTTTCATGTGATCTGGGTCTTGATGGTGCCTTTTCCTCTGCCAAAATTTTAAAATCTTAAGGTGGCTATAGGGTCTGTGCCTGAGAATGAGGCTACCTGACTTCCAGTCCTAAGCAAAGGCCCTCTCAGGGCCTCAGTGAACCCCTCTGTACAATTCTGTGGTGTGCAATGCCTGGTTTCTGTGCCCGAAAGACACAATCACAAATGACCAGAGACTGGTCACACCTCAGGGTCTCGGATGATGGGAGTAGGAAGATCTTTGAGATTACCTTGGAATCTATGCCTCATCAGGGGTTATTAATAATAGATTCCACTCACCTAGGACATCTCATGTGCAGGCACTATGGGAAGCTTGCTTTGCTTCTCTTATTTCTCCTAATTCTCATTCCGACTTTATGAGGTCACACCATTTTACCAGTGAGGAAGCTGAAGCTCAGAGAGGTTAAGTAACTTGTCCAAGCTCACACAGCTCATAGGGCTGTAAGTGGGGACTCAGGATACAAACCCAGGCATCTTAGGGCACTCCCACTGCCTTGCAGGTTTTGGGTATCAGCCCTGAGATCCTCCCACCATCACTGACCTGGAAGGATGAGAAAGGGACAGAGCTAGTGATTCTGATCCAAAGAGGGCTCCTCGAGGGGCCGAGCTCCTCCCCTGAGCCTGTCCAAGAGTGACCTGTCCAGGAGGCAGGAGGCTTGTCGCAGAGTGACCTGTCTGGGAGGCAGGAGGCAGGAGGGATGAACATAATAAAAATAATAATAATAAATAAATAATAATAAAAAGTGGTTCAATTTAGGGAAAAAAAAAATCACTGTCCCATTACAGTGTTTCCAAAAGTTCTCTTTTGAGAAAACTGCTTTAGATCTTAGGAAAATGAATCTAATAGAAGAAAAAAAGAAAGACAAAGGGAGCCCAATGATTTGAGTATGAATGTTCAGGTTTAAAGCATCTTTTCCCCTTTAAATACCTTTTACTCACCTTGGTGGCAAGTCTCTGCTACTTTGGGGTTGTCTCAACTCTTACTGCAAAGGTTGGCTGGGACCTTCAGGCCGGACCATCTGTGCCGGAACGAAGATTCTTCCAAAGACCTGGTTTTGATTTTCTAGGAGCTGTAATGACATCATTCACTTTAAAGAGGAACTTTTCCATTTTTGCTTATCTTCTTCTCTTCTGCTTAAAGGGTTACCTGCCTCTTATTCTCCAAGTAGGGCCGCGGGGAGGAGGCTATTGGATGTCTTTTCCGCTTCAGAGGACACGACTACAGAACCCAGGAGGCCCAGACATTCGGCCAGAACTGAAGGCAAAACATCCAGGCCAAAGTGAAATATTTAGTCAAAGCCACGGGGTGTAGGCTTTCCAGCCCCTTCTTCACTTTCTCAAAAGTTGCTGGAATCAAATTTGCCTAGCTTTTTGTGGGTTTTCTTGTGGGTATTTGTTTGTGTTGACTGCATGAATACACACACACACACACCAATAGTTTCCACCTTCCTCCACCTACTGGAGTCCAGTTAATAAGACGTCCAACAAGGAAAGAGGAAAGGTTTGGCGTCCCATTATGGAGGTCCCTGAACTCTACAGGCCTGCATTCAGATTAAGTAAGCATCCCATGTTCAAACAGACCAGTTTATTTATTTTTCTAAGATTTTATTTATTTATTTATTTATTTGACAAAGAGAGAGCAAGCAAGAGAGCACAAGCAGTGACAGCAGAAGAGGGAGAGGGAGAAGCAGGGAGCCCAATGCAGGACTTGAACCCACGGCCTGAGCCGAAGGCAGATGCTTAATCCACTGAGCCACACAGGTGCCCCTCAGATAGAGCAGTTTAAATAAATACATAAAGACGGCCATCTCTGTTGTTAGAGCATGACTATTAAATAAGACTGAACTAGAGACTATTAAGAGTAACAGTAATGACACCGTTTACCAAGCACCTGTTATGTGGCTGGCAACAATGTTGCGTGGGAAGGGCCATCCTCATTCTGCTGGCAGAGCCGCAGACTCTGGGAAGTGCCAAGGACACAGAGTGCGGAGTGGTGAGGCCACAGGTCTGAGTCCAGATGTGGCGCTCCTGTCACCCCTGATGAGGAAACTGGCATTGGTGATGGGACTCACACCCGCAAACTGTGTTCACGTGGAAAGCAAAACAGCATCATCTAAGATGTGGAGTCTGAGAACTGACTTTGAGCTCTTTCTGCAATTTCCTTTCTGTGACTCTAGAACACTGTAAAATAGCACTTTGTGCCTCAGTTTCTTCATTTCTCCGGTCTTCAAACCAAGTGACCCTCGGGAGCACCGGACGAGGGAACACAGTGGAAGGTCTTTGATAACTCCTCCCAGTTTGGGTAAGTATCCTAAGGACTAAAGTGTCTATTGTGACTAGTGCTGAGGCCAGGCCTGTTTTAAAAGAAAAGCTATTGAGAAATGATGCTTCTGGGCGGTGGTATAAAAGGGCATCAGTTCTAACCTCTGTATCCTGTGAAGATACAGAGAAAATGCACATGACTCGGGGGGCTCCTTGGTCCTCTGCGGCTGGTTCTGCGGGAAGCCGAGCAAGTCTGTAAACTCCCAGCAGAATCCTTTCACAGAGCTCAGCAATGGAGCAGCTATTTCTGGCTAGCTGGAGGAAAGCTCTGTCCCCCTGCCATCATTTCCCTTCTTATATCCCTGGGAGCAATGGCGAGAGATTCTGGACCCATGTAACAAAGTTCCTCTGGGTATGGTAGGAGAGCCACGCAGACTTCCTGAGACATCCGGCTTGCTTGCCTCTCCTCCCGACCAAGGTCCCAGGCCACCGCGGGGAGGGAATTCCTGAGGCTTCCGAGCTCCACCAGTGACCCTCGACGCCCTCAACCTCACTTCTCATGCCAGCGAGGACCCTGGGGGACCCCACAGGAACCGACCGTGTCCGTTCCTCCCTGCTTAACTGAACTGTGACCATGGCTGAGCTCCAGGAGCCAAGGCATTGCCGACTTTCATAGAGCAGGCACCCTGTCAAAGAATTCCAAAGAAATCTCTAAGCTGTCCTTTGGAAGAGATATTAAGCCCGTCTGTGCCTCCAGCTATGCTCATCACAGCCTGGCAGCTCCTATCCATGTGCCAGCAGTAGGGTACTGGGCACCGAGTCTTTCCTCTGCACCTGGCTCTGTGCTTGGTGCTTTTCCCGTGCTCTCCCCCTGTCCTCCTGTGGAGCCAGCAGGAAAGGCTCTATCTTGATGGTACAAGGAAATGAATTTGGGCCCAAAGAAGTAAAGGGCAGCCAAATTGGACAGAGCCAGGGTTTAAACTTGGGTGGGCTCTTTCTGTTAAACTTGGCTCCAGTGCAGCGAGGCTGGGACTGGGATTGATTGGTGCCCCAGAGTGGCCTGGCACCAGGGCCGTCCAGTCCACATCCCCAGTAATAACAGTTACCCTCTGTCAGACTCTTGCTGTATGGCAGACCCTGTGGTTTACCAGCACGATTGCACTAATTTCATAACGACCAATAGTATGGGACCGATGTACCGATGTGCTCTCCATGTTAGGGAGCGAGGGCTCTGAGAACCTCGGTAATTCAAGCCGAGGCCACCGTTGTAAGGATTCACACCCAGGCCTGTCTGAGCAGCAGGCCCTAGCTCAGAACCAGTAAGCTCCCTTACCCGGTCAGGTGTTTTCCTAGCTGTCCCCGTAGGAACTCATCAAGCCTGCGGTGCCCCACCTGGCAGGCAGGAGAGCTCAAAGACAGGCGGGAGCAGGGCAAGACATATGGGCAAGGCCAGCTTGTGTCTGAGTCCTGCCGTCTGTCCCTAGCAGTTTGACTGGGGTTCAGTTGCAACAGCATGTGCCGGGCGCCTGGCTGGCGGTGTGCTCGCGTTCGCAGCAGTTTAACTCTCAGAACAACTTCATTGAGTAGGTGCGATGATCTCCATTTTACAAAGGAGGAAACAAAGTCTCACTAGATTAAGTGATTCTCCTGTGGTCATGTAGCTAGTGAGTGACAAGGGCCCAGCGGTAATCCCGGCTCTAGGCTCTAGACAGAGTTGGAGGAAGCGTTCCTTTGGCAGATACTACTTGTTAATTGACTTGAAATTAACTCACTTCCTTAGCCTTGGTACCTCGGTTATAAAGGGCAGTTGCTGCCTTTCTCACGCCCCTGGTATGGTCACGTGACACAGTTCTGGCCAATGGAATGTCCCCAGAAGTCCAGTGGGAGCTTCTAGGAAGGTCCTTGCTCTTTCTGATGAAAAGGGATGTTGCTTTTGCTTCACCCCTTCCCATCTTCTGCTTGGTATAATGAGGCCATGTGTCTTGAGTGGCCCCAACCATCCTACAGCCTTGTTTGAAAGGCCAAGAGCAAGGGGCCCTGACATCCCCGAGCCCTGCCCCAATGGGACCAGCCGCCTAACCAAAGACTTCCTGGTTTTTGCAACAAATACATCCTTTTGGGTGTAAACCCCTATAAATCTGATTTTCTGTCACTCGCAGCCCAGCACCCTCTTGATTGATATGGGTTCTTAGAGGCCAAGAATGAAGCAGTTACATGCCTCATGATCCTGGTCCCACTGCGTCTTCTGATGAGTAAGGCCTGAGATAGTAATTCATGCACTCACCAGGAATGGAGCTCTTGGATGTGATGATGACATCTGGGAATGACCAGACTCATGTGAAAATGGTGTTTCATTTCCCCAGGCTACCATGTGTGAAGGGCAGATCAATAGGTAAGCAGAGAACATGAACTAAAATGGATGGACTTCAGGGAGCAAAGTTCTCAGGGGATGTGGTTCCTCTCCATGACCCCTAGAAAGTCTGTCAGACACTGGCGGAAAACTTCCTGAGGAGGACGGAAGGAAGAACAGCTGATGATGGTAGAAGTCAGACTTGGAGACCCTGAAAGACATTTCCCAGGAAAGACCAAGAAATGTGGGAACACTTGGTCACTCTGCCTGACGTCCTCCTTGCTCCCACACTCTCTCTCATTTGGGTGTATGATCGGCAATTTACTGTGGGCGCTAAAGAGTTCAGAGTGTCTACGTTAAAATCTCAGTTATGAATATAATTCCAATCACGCAGCTTGCTCTCCATAGGACAGGTAAACTCTCTGTGCCTCTACTTCTTCATCTACAAAATGGGCTAACAGTGCTTATTGCATAGCTTTGTCGTAAGGCTGAAATTAGATACGCCATGCTATAGACATACCTCAGGGCCTGGCCTATGGTGTATAACTGAAAATGCTAGATGTTGATCATGTTACTGTTAGAATCTTCTGCAAGAACAGGTGGGTCGTTATTCATGGTGCTTTTCTTGACTTTTATCACACAGAAAGGGCCATCTTGCCTCCAACTTCACTCTTCTCTGCAGAAATCTTGCTGTGTCGGCCATTATGCTCTTCCACTATTAACACCCCTTGAGGTCAGAGAAGCAAGTGACTGGGTATGGAGGGTAGTCAGGACGTACGCTGGCCAGCTTGCCAGTTGAAGGACCTGGTCAGTGACCTTGACTTTTCCAGTGCTATCTTTTCATCCAACCTTGGGTCAGGTCAAGACCAGGGTAGGGGTGCAAGGAGAGAGCCAGCCCATAAGATAGGAATGGGAGTAAGCTGGATACCCTCTGGGGGCCCCTTCCGGCCTTATGATTTGATATTGGCATAAAATTGAGTGGCGTAAATTTAGCTCTAAGTGAGATAACATAGATTCTCTGCCACCCCCACCCCTCCCAAGTCTGGGCAGTTTTCCTATTAGCCAAGAGAACAGAACATAAATCTCCCTCTGGACACGAGTGCTGGCTGGGCACACAACACACTCGGCTGTCTCCCCTGATTCCAGAAAAGGTTGATGGATCCTTCCCCTCACATTTATTTCAGCCCCTACGTGGCATAGTAGAATTTCAACAAGACCGAAATAGAAGACAGAAAGGTTGATCCTGTCAAAAGCTTTTAATATAATTATGAGAGTCCAACCTCGGCGTGCACCAACACCCCCCCCACCCCCCACCCCAGGAATAACTAAGCTGCACATTGCTGGGAACTGGACTGGCGTTGGGGAGGGAAGGGGCAGCAGGCTGAGGACATTGTGATTAGTGCAATGGCTGCTGGCTCTGTGCGGGAGGACACCGGGAAGCTGCAGCCCAGCGGGCTCCCTGGGAATTCTGCAGGTTCATAAAAGCCCCAGTTAGAGCTTAGATCGGCCCAGGCAGCAATTAGCGGCTGTAATCGGTTCAGCGAGGAGCTGTGGCTGCTCCCACCCCCGCCCTGAGTGCACCATGTGCACAGACCCTTTGCTGAAGGCTAGGTGTGTAGAAATACTCCTCGTCACCCCCCACGCCCAGGGTCTGCAGAACGTGGCCCGGAGCAGCCCGGCCGTGGCACGGGGCTTCGGGACTGATGGGAACCTTTGAGGCAGGCCTAGCCTGGGACACCCAGGCTACCGGTGAGAAAGCAGAATTCCTCTTCCCTTGTATATTAGCTTTCTGTTTAGGATTTAATTTTCTCTTTGAAAGGCAATCTATGGACTGCCAAAAAAAAAAAAAAAAAAAAAAAAAAGCCAGCCCCCAAAGTCCATTCGTGGTGTCTCTTCTCCAACTTAATTTCCGTTCTAATGTTTCTGGAGCTCCCATGTTGGTGTTCGGTATTTGTTATTCTAATTCCACTGTTACTCTCCCCAGGGTCTGCAGTCTCATCAGGGGCCCGTGCTGCTCCGTTTCAGGGGTTGGAGCACAATGACAGAGCTTGGGTGTTGATGGAGAGGCCTCAGCAGGGGACCCAACATCCTAGAAATGAGCTCTCCCTGGCTGCATCCCCTCTCCCTCAGCCCCAGCGGTAGGCAGGACTATAGCTCTGCCGCCCACCACCTGGGTTCTGGAACATTCTTTCTACACTGGTGGCCAAGCGACACAGCCCAGTGCTCCGTGCATGAAACAGACTCGGGTCCCTGAAAGCTCCTTCTTCATGATTCTGCACCTGTCCTCTGCCAACAGCAAGTTAGCCTTTTTGAAAGCACTCCCTAGAGCTGAGCCAGATTGCCTTGGGTGTGGATCTCAGAACTGCCCGTTAACGGGGCAAGTCTGTGAATTTGGGTAATTTCTTTAATCTCTGGGTGCCTCAGTTTCATCATCTATAAAATTAGGTACCAGCAGTATAGGGCCGTTGTTAGCATGAAAGGAGTTAATGGATATAAACTGCCTGAAAGAGGGCAGGGGACACAGTCCTCATCAGAAAGTGGTGGCTGTAATTATTACTGTCGTTAGTCCCTCCTGGTCAGGCCTGGATGCGGACACAGGAGTTGCGGTTCCCAGTGTGCCCAGCAGAGGGAGCCCCGCATCTCAGTGGCACCTTGCGGGGAGCTGGTGGCTATCAGTGCCTGGTTTACCACAGGCTAACGTCCTGGTACCCACGTACTGGATGCTGCCAGACCAATGAGTGCTGCTTCCATCTCTTCCATCCCTCTTCCTCCAGCTCACCTGACCTGGAACGACTTGTCTGAGGAGGACAGACGGGCAGGACGGAAATCACTGAAATTCAGATTCTCATCCTCAGAGAAGTTCGGTCACTGGGCCACCCCACTCGACCAGCAGGTGGCATTGACGGGTGTCACACCCACCTTGATCGATTCCCAAGGACACACTTCCCTATGAGGCTCCTTGGGGGTGATGGCCCTTTTGCCAGGGGCTGTTCTGTGCCTTTCCACAGTGTATACTGGTGACTGGTACAGATGATTCCAGCAACAAATCTCGGGAAACAGCAGTGATGCTGTTTTATAACCACCAGCGGCTGGAGACGGTCCAAGAAAGGGAAGCTGGCCTACTTTAAAGGCTTCAGAGAAGGAAAGTCCCAGCTCCCTCCAGACACAGGATGGGCTGCCATCTTCAGGCCAAGTGTGGATGACCGGGCCTCTTCCTACAATGCTCAGCTGTCAGTTAGACCCTCGTTAGATGCAACACTTCACGTATCTGAGCCCCTGCCCCCAGATAGGGGACCCCCAGGAACAAACCACAACCTGTGCCCCATACGGAAGTGGCCCCACTTCTGGGCTGGTGTGGATAAACCCTCTGCCTGCACCACTTGGGTCCTGGTCCTGGGCAGGAGGACACACGCTGTTCCTCACAGCCGCCCCTGTGAGTTTTCCTAACTGGCTTTGTGACACACGGCCAGCCGCATAAGGTAGTGACTGCACCACAGCGTAGAAACGCTGACCAGAAGTCTGTGGGCGTTCTAGGGCTCTGGGCTGCACTTGGCCTCTGACTAGTGGGGCAGTGTCCGGTGAATCCTATGAGTAGGGTGTCCTGAGAGCTGTGGGGTAGACAGACCTCCACGTCTGCAACCTGACACCCAAGCCCTCCTGGTACCTCCTGTGCTCCAGACTCCCCCATGGAAGAGGCCGCAACCTTCACCCGTTGTCCTTCCTCTGCTCAGGCTCTGGTTATGTGACCTGTTTTAGGCTGCATTTCCCTAGGTCAAGGGTACACCAATGCTGTTCCTGGCAGACGAGACAGTCCCATGTTGATCTGAAAAGGTGCCAGAGTCTTGGTGGCAGTCACTTCCCAGCCAGTCTCCTTGGGTCCTGGCTTTCCTGCAGTCCTCGCCTGCCAGTCTCGGCAGATGTCAAGGATGTGGGCCCCTAGAGCATTCCCTGCCGTTCCGGAGCTAAGAGATCCATCTTCCCGGGGCCCCTACAGAAGACGGGAGGTGAGATGTCGAGGGCAGAGCCTAGCTTGAGGGTCAGATCTAGCTCCAGAACGTGGGTGCTGTGTACCCCAGGGACAAGGGATAACTCCGTTTCTCAGGAAGCTCCCCCCACAGTAGGGAGAATGGTCGCTCGGCCAGCTGTCCTCGTGTGAGCCAGTGATAACGCAGGCGGACCCGCAGCCGGGCCCACAGCCAGGGACCCTGCACACCCGGCCACCCGCTGAAGGGTTCCCTGGTAAGCCCCGGCCTCTGGGGCCGCTGGTTGGCCAGGAGGCCCCGCTGGAAGGAGGCTGGACTCCCTCGAGGCTGGGAGAAATGGAAGACTGTGGCCTGACAAGGATGGCCACAAAATCCAGGGCTCCCCTGAGCTAAAGAACAGAAGAGGGAGGCATTGAGGGACATTTGAGAAAGAAAATGAAGAGGAAATGGCGAAACCGCCACCAATGACTGGCCTGTTTTGCCATTTTGCCTAAAGGCAAAACTGCCTGAAAGAGGCAGCCAAAGCGCCCATCCTGGAGTTTCCTGCCCAGTTTCCTACCAGCCGCCCTCCGCCCCCTGGCCCTACACTTTGCAGCCCGCTCACATCCCATCACCCCATGGCCTTGCCCTTTGCCGAGGCCGCTGACGCCCCGTGCTGGTCCCTGAGAGCACAGGCACTTCCATCTGCTGGTGGAAAGGTCTGGTCTGTTCAAGTTATTCCCGCGAGTCGAAGGATTGGGAATCCAGAGCAAGAACGAGACTGCACTTTTAGCTCGCAGGGCTCCCTTGGAATCCTACCACAGCCCTCTCAGAGGTAGGGCTGACGACCAGAGAAGAAAAGAGAGAAGATGGACAGAGATGCGTGTGGCTGAAAGGTCTGGCTGTTGGAGACACAGATTCACCCTCTTGGATTTGGGAGGATCTGCGGGCTGAAGATGGGCTGGTCCCACAGACGAGCCTGGTCTCTCACACGACCACCTGGCTGACCGGTCCTGCGGCCTCCCTCAGGGCCACCCGCAGAAGGGAGGGAAGGCCAGAAGGAACCGCACCGATAAGCCAAGCTGGGCTGGATGGCGGCGGAGGCACCATCGCACACAGTATCCCAGAAGATCCACGTGGGTGCATTTTCAGGGCTACAGACACAATAAATCAGGAGATTTCCCTGGTACCTCAACTCCCCCAGATGCCATTTGATTTAATTATTCATAACCACCGTCAATAACTCCTGAACTCCAGGGCAGTGAATGAAGCTGGCTCCGGTTCTGCTGAAGGAAGGGGATGGACAAGCGGCCGCCCCAGCCAGAGACCCCCCAGAGCCGACTGGCGCCGCTTCCCGCATTGAGACTCAAAGCACAGCTCCCTCCCGGCCTTTGTTTAGGGCCTTATCTTATCGATCCTTTTAATAGCAGGCAGTGACAATTTATTAGCGATTTTCCAGAGTCTGTGCCTCCTGGCTAAGTCTTTTTCCATCTCGAGAACTGAAATAATATTTCTTCTAAATCTGGCTCTCTTCAAGGCACTAAGGCAGGCCTGTCGGAGGGAGCCAGTGATGCCTACAGAGAAAGGACAATTAAATTAAGACATTTCCATTTTTCCCCCTGCAAAAAAAATAAAAAATAAAAAAAAATAATTGAGTAGTTTCAAGTGAATAACTGTGTGGGGTTGGGAGGGGGGAGTGGACACCTACAGAGACTAGATGAAAAACAAGTCATCTTTTCTTTCCCTTTCCAGAATGTGCCTTTATAAACTGAGGGAGAGATGAAAAGAGGGAGGCCAGCAGGCAGGCTGCACCGGGCGGGCTCCCCGAGGCCTAGCTTCTCTGCGCTGTGCCTGTGGCTCAGGCTTATGGGGCCTCAGTTTTAGCCACAACCAGAAGCTGGGGAAGAAGCCATTTCTCTATCTCCTGAGCCACGACTGATTCATATCCTGGCTCCACCTTGAGAATGAAGAGCCGTGGGGAGAACGCCGAGGGCTGGCGGGAGGCGCCTGCCAGGGAGGAAGATGGGCCAGGCAGCCCTTCTGGCTTCTCAGTCGCCGGCCCGAGCCAGCAAGCCAAGAGGGACTCGGCCTGGGCAGGCGTCTGGGGCTGTGTAAATTCAAAGTGTTTATGCTGTTGATGGCCAAGAGGAACAGGGGCCAAGACGAGGCCAGGGACCAAGAAAGCCCCAGAGCAGATGGGCGCCTCAGGCTTTCCAGCCAGAGTTACAAAGTTGCCTCCGGGTTTGGAACAGAACTTTCCCAAAGGGAGGGATTCGTGTCCCAAGGACTTTCACTTGCCCCAGGAGGGCCCTTGTTCTGTGGTCCTTGACCTGTCTCCTCATTACCCTCCCCCAACCCCCGTGGCCCATCCCAGAGCTGATGCACACACCAGCCACCTGCTTCCCAGGCACCCACCCTGCCAGCCCTGCAGGCAGTTTACCCCCTTCTCTGGACCCACCTCCATTTGCAGAACAATAATAAAGATCCTTGAGCTGAGAGCAAAGCAAGCTCAGAAGGGGTAAGTGACTTGGCCAAGACCACACAGCTAGGAACTGGTGTAAAATGCAGGTCCAACTGCTTTATATTATTTACTTATTAGCTTCCCAATAGTTATATTATAGAAAATTATTGGCTTATCTATTTACATAAACATATTCATTAAATTCACTATATTTATAAATAGAACTGTATTTATAAAATTATATACTGAGTTATAATTTAGTAGGTATTTTATTATTTTGGGAATTTTAGGTTATTTCCTTTTTGAATAGGCCATAGTGCATACAATTCAAAATTCAAGATATACCCAAGGAATGCAGTAAAAACCTCCCGTCCTCAACCTTTGTCCGGCAACCATCCATGTCCCTCCTCAGGGGCAACTACCCTTAGTGTGTTGTGTAGCCTTTTAAAAATAATGATACAGATAAAATAATATGCCTATATATTCTTTTACCTCTTTTTATACATACGGTGCATACAGCATATATCATTCTGCTTCTGATCTTCATTTCGGATCAGCACTTCTTAGAGATCATTCCATTTGAGTGTATAAAGAACCGGGTCCCTTCTATTTATAGCTCCATGATCTGAAGACACTGGATTAAATTATGTATTAATCTCAAGAGGCAAACTCTTTTGTACTCTACTGCTTTATGCATTTATTTTAAAAGTTCCATCTTTTATCTAACTGAACTTTCCACTTTGAACCTAGATCGTCTGGTCCGGAGTAAATTTCCAGGGCCCCGGAGCAGGTCGGTCCCTGCAGTAGAATAACCAGAGATGGGTGGGCAGTGGAGAGCGTGGTCGACATCACAGCCAGATGCCGGGCAGGCTCTCTGTGCTGCCTCGGACCGGCTCACTCCACACCCTGGGATCCCGGCTGCCTGCAGGGAAGACTCCATCACCTCCAGCATCTGGGATGAAGCATTTCCCAGGTTATCCCGCCACGTGTACAGCCCATGTTCTCAGGACTAGGTTAAGGTTCTAGATGATAAATCTTAGGAATTTAGGGAGAAGATATTGGGAAATGCTATCACTCTGGATGTCACTGTGAGCTGTAAATTTGATGATTTTTCAGTCATGGGGATTATGGGATCATAGAATTAAAAAAAAATTGGTTTTATTTTTCAAAGCAGTTTTAGACTCTTGGGGTTGGACCTTCTATAGGTTTGGACAAATGTGTCCATGTGGCCTGTATCCACCGATGTAGTCTCACCAGAGTAGTCTCACTATGCTGGAAATCCTCCATGACCTGCTTAGTCATGCCTCCTCCTCCCCCTCGATTCCTGGAAACCACTGATCTTTTCACTGTTTACGTAGTTCTGCCTTTTGCAGAATGTTGTATTGTTGGAAATGTCAGATTGGTTTCTTTCACTTAGCAATATGCCTTTAAGTCTCCTCCATGTCTTTTCATAGTTTGATTGCTTATTTTTTTTGAGCTCTTAGTAATGGTCCACCATCTAGGTGAGCCACACTTTACCGATCCGTTCCCCTACTGGAGGACATCTTGGTTGCTTTCAGGTTTTAGCAATTATGAATAAAGCTGCTGGTAACATCTGCATGCAGGTGTTTCTGTGAACATAAGTTTTTAACTCCTTTGGGTAAATACCAAGGATATTGGTGTACCAGTTGCTGGACTTTATGGTAAGAGAATGTTAGTGTTGTGAGGAACCTCCAAACTGTCTTCCAAAGTGTCTGCACCATGTAGCATTCCCGCCATCAACAGTGAGAGTTGGTATAATAGACTTTTAAAGCTAGAAAATGGCTCTAGAGGTCATCTGATTTTACCTCACCATATTGCAAACGAAAAACAAAAGCACAGAGCAGTTCAGCGACTTGCTTGAGAAAGCGCAGCTTGATAGTCAATGGTGGAGACGTCTGTGAAGACGAGCAAAAGCACTGTAGCATTTCCTCTCCTGGCTGCTGGACACAATGCCATCGGGCAGCCCACGTGGCTGAGGAAGCAAATACCAGGAAACCTCTTGACAGGAGTTCAGGCTATTTATAGCAATTTTACCAATGACAGCTGTATGATGGTCATGGCCGTCAAACGCGGGTACAGACAGTCTCTGAAATTTTAACAGATTCTGCTATTTGATAAAAGGAATGACATAGTAGTTCTCAAGGACTACTAACATAATGGAAACATCGAGAAAGATAAGGATACAGCTCTGGTGGGTGAACCGCAATGCGCCTCTGTCCCAACAGCTATCTGTACCAAAATTTTCATGGTATGCATCAGAATTCTCCATCAGATTAGGAATGCCTCGAAGTTAGAGGTGATGGCTTGTTCCTTCTATAGCGCTAGTGACAGGCTTGGCATTTGGTGCGTTATTTGCTCCCAACGAACATCTGTGGGGCTGAAACTTGGAAGCATCAAAATACAGCTCGTTATTGTTCACGGAGAGTGAGGCGGACGTCCTCTGCCGCGCTCCATATAGGTCTTATATTTTCACTTCAGTGTCCCTTTAAGAAGTGCTACATTTACACAGTTGTGTCACCAGCAATTCAACAAGTCATCATGTCCCTAGATTCCCCGGGGCCCTGGCTGGAGCCTTGTGGGCCTGCCAGGCATGTGGGTGATGAGGCCGAGAAGAGAGACAGGAGCCGGGAACGGAAGTTCCAAGAGTCATGGGAAGGGGTCTGACCTGGGACCTGTAGCAATGGGGACCAGCCACGCATGTTAGGAAGTCTGTCCTCCCCACTGGAGGAACAGAATAGAAAGTTCTGGAATGAATATACATCCCACATGAAGTTTTTATATGCAGAAGCTGACATCTCCAGTTAGTAGAGTAATTATGGATGGATAATCTAATAAGAATACTGGCTAACTGGTGAGCCACTATAATGCGGTGATAGCTCCAAGTGTGGGCAGAATAACGCCCCCTCCCCTCTCCACCACCCACACCTCCACAGAGGGCCACATCTTAGTCCCCAGAACCTGTGAATGGGTTTCTTTACAGGCAAGCAAGTGGGGTCAAATTCAGGGTTTGGAGGCTGGAAAATTAGCCTGGTTTATCCAACTGGGCCCAATGCAGTCACAAGGGTTATGGGGGGAATCAGGAGGGTCAAATTCAGAGCCGGAAATGGGATCATGGCAGCAGAGGTGGGCGGGGCGTAATGACAGGCGTTGAAGACAGGAGGAGTGACAGAGGGGCGGCGGGGTGGGCGGGGCGGCCTTTAGAAGCTGCAAAAAGTAAGGACACAGGTTCTTGCCTCCAGCCTCCGTCCGGAAAGAACAACAGCCCTGCTGACACCTTTATTTTCACCCTGTTACACCCGTTTTAGACTCTTGACCTTCAGAGCTGTGAGAATACATTCGCGTTGTTTTTAAGTCACTAAGTTTACCAAGTTTGCAAGTTGTCACAGCATCAGTAGAAGGCAGACTCCTAGTTTATAATTTACCAAGTGCATATTAGATAGATTAAATATTTAAATAGGACAACTATTTAAACACACACACACACACACACACACACACACACCCCAAAACTGGTGAGGAGAGTAGACTTCTTTCTTCAAAGGCAGAGAGTGATAGAGTGATAGCATTTTTTAAAAGCCTCTCTATACAAAAAAAAAAAAACAACCCACCAAAACCCTAAAAATCAAATTAAAATGCAAATTACAAAGTGTAAAATTATTCAAAGTGGATAAAATGGACAGAGAATTATCATTGAATGGTAAAGTTAAGGGTGATTTTCCACAATGAGTGTGTATTCTTATTTTGTAAAGAAGATACATATTTTCACAGAAATTCTGTTACTGTGGCAGTTGCATTAAAAATGAATTGGAGACAAGTACAGGCAATTCACCAAAGAAGATACAGGGATGGCAAATTAATACATGAAAAACTGTTCTGCATCACTCGTCGCTAGACAAATGCAAGTTAAAGGTAGAATGAAATACCAGCACAGTGATTAGAGTGGGCTAAATTAAACAGACTGACTATCCCAAATGTTGACAAGGACCTAGAGCAGCTGGAACTCTCACGCTCTGCTGGAAGGAATGTAAAATTGCACAGTGACTTCAGAAAACTTTGACCATTTCTTAAAAATGAATCACATATACACCTACCATATAATCTAGCCATTCCTAGGTATTTTCCGCAAAGGAATGAAATCGTGTGTCAATACAGAGACTTATATTCAAATGCTTATAGTGGTTTTATTTTTAACAGCCCCACAGTGGAAACAATCCCAGTTACCACCAGCATGTTTAAGGAGAAACAAACGAGAATACATCCATAATGTAGGATCACTACTCAGCAATCAAGAGGAATGATACACGTAACAATGTGGGAAAATATCAAAATGGTGACACTGCATGAAAAAAGACAGACCAGAAGGAAGGAATGAGTACATGCTGTATGGTTCCATCTATAAAATTCCAGAAAATACAAATGAATCCATAGTGACAGAGCAGTGGCTTTCTGAGGGACGGGGCAAAGAGCAGTACCAGGGAACCCTAGGGGTGACAGATATGTTCACTGTCTTGATTGTGATGGTGATTGTGGGTCTACGTGTATGTTGAAGTCTATCACATTACACATTTTGAATATGTGTAGTTTGTTGTATGTCTATTATATCTGAATAAAGTGGCTTGACCTTGAAATAGATGGAAGAAACCCAAGTGTCTATCGTTGAGTGAAAGAAACCAGTCTGAGAAAGCTATGTACTAGATGATTCTTACTCTGATATTCTGGAAACAGTAAAACTATGGAGTTCGTGAAAAGATTGGTGGTTGCCAAGGGTTAGGGAGAAAGAGGGATCAGGAGGTAGGAGCATGAGGATTTGGGGGGCAATGGAACAATTCTGTGGGACTGAATAGCCACTGTAATTGTGGGCACAGGTCATTACATGCGTGTCCATACCCAGTGAATATATGACACCAAGAGCGATTTGTAATATAAACTATAGGATTTGGGGTGATTATGAGGGCTCCATGTAGATTTGTTGTAACAAATTTTCCACTCTGGTGTGAGATGTTGATAAGGAGGGGGTAGTGCATGTGTGGGGACAACGAGTATATGAGAAATCTCTGTACCTTCTTCAGTTCAATTTTTTCTGTGAACCTAATACGCTCTGTAAGATAAAGTTTATTAAAAAAAAAAAAGTGCCTTGAACAATTGAAATAGTTGTTGTCTCATTTATCGGGGACCTGGGCTGGAGGAGGGGGAGCAGGTTCAGTGCAGAATTGAGTGTAAAATACAGCAAGGCTTCCGTATGGAGATAGTAGGAATGATCCAGATCTTTAACTGCAAAGGATATCCCTTGGATGACCTCAGAGAAACACTTGGAGATATCACTCTGAGATTAAAAGGAAAGAGTTTTGGAGCAGAAACCACACAAGTGGACTCATGGGACAGAATTCTCTCGTTGCTCACTTGACACATGAAACTTCCTACCTCTTAGAGTTGCTCAGGAAAGACTACAGCCATTTTTAAGGGGCTAAAAGCTACTAAGTGGCCAAAATGACCACACTTGTCTATGCCAGACCTTGTAGTCTCACAAAACACCCACCTCCTGTCTTGTTCTCTAGAGATCCCTGGCCCGGATGAAACACAAGTCTGAAGTGAACCTCGTATTTTTCATGTTTCCTGACTCATCAACACCAACATCACCTCTGGGACAGAGATTCCCGATGGCAGGAGAAAGAGTGTTAGATGCTCCTGACCCTTACTGGAATTTCAGCAGTGATTAACTGCTCCTTGTCTGCCCCCTCCCCCACAGCAGGCGGAATCCTAGACACGCCCGTGGTCACCAGGCTCTGGCCTTGGAGTCAGGATGGGCCTGGTCCACCATGGCTGTTCTGAAACTGTTTATCTCAGGAGTACAGAGACTCTCAAATTCTCCAGTCCCCTGCGAATTGCAGACTTTCAAAGTCATTAAGGAACGGTGAAGCTGATTCAGGGTAAAATTCCCAGCTGAGCCTAGCTTTCCTTTCCTTGGTCTGAGTTCCCTGGAAGTCCAGGAAAGAAATCTTGGCAGCAACCGCTGAATGTCAGTAACCCAGCCCCTTAACCTTAAGTGACACCCACTTTTGGGAGCCTCCGAGGTCTGAACCCAACTGGCCACTATCATTCCAAAGCTTGAGTGCTGCTGGGGGGCTCACTGCTTCCCCTTGCTGGCCCCTGGGAGACTGGGGGTGCATTCGTTTTCCTCCTCCTGGTGCTGCTTCTAGCAGCTGCTCCCAGATGCCCTCTTCACAAGCTGGCGACCCATCTCCCCTCCCAACTCTCTGGACAGAAGGCCTCCCTACCCTCCCCAAGGGGATGAGCCCATCCTCAGTGGTTTTCCTTCTTTTTTCCTAATCTCACCTCCTCCTAGCTTGGTTCTCCTTTGTAAGGTTGATAGGCTAAATTTTCTCTATTCTTCAAAAACTTCTCCTGGATGGCACAGTTGGTTATGCATCTGACTCTTGATTTTGGCTCAGGTCCTGATCCCAAGATGGTGAGATCAGGCCCTGTGTCAGGCTCTACTCTCAGTGCAGAATCTGCTTGAGATTCTCTCTCTCCTTTTGCCTCTCTCCCCACCTCATGCTCAGCTCTCACTCCCAAATAAATAAATAAAATCCTTTTTAAAAAATAAATTAATTTTTTAAAAAACCCATAAAACCCCTGCTTCTGGACTATTATCTTCTCGCCTCTCCATTTCTACCCCCAACACTACTACAAAGTAACCTGGGCTTGCCTCTCTTCTCACCTCTGGTTCACCCGCAGCCCTCTACCAGCCAGGCTCTGGTAGTGACCTCCTCATCACCAAAGTCTAGGGCCATTTCTGGGCCTTCATTCTTCTTCCCACCTTACTGATCTCCAGCCTGCCTTTGGTTCTCCATTCCCTGACCCATCCCTTTCTTGGGGTCCCCAAAGTTGCTTCTGGATTACCCCCATCAGGCCCCCTCACTGTAGTCTGGACCTTCTTATTCAAATGAAAACATCGTGCTTCAGTGGCGCTCTTTACCTGCGGGACGGAGTCACCGCCTGAGGCCAGGGCTGTCAAGGCTGTGTATCTCCGGCAGGCTTGCCTGCCTCATTTGTGACCTCCTGTTTCTAGCCCTTACCTCAGTCACCTACGGATTTTTGCAACTCTTTCATGTATCTCCATGCATTTATTTGCCTGTGCCATTTTTGTTCTGTCCAGAAGCTGCCCTCCCCCCCCCCCCACCCTTCCCTAGGTTAAGACTTGCCTCTCGAACTCCCTGGAGGCAGCCGTGCTCCTGAAGCCTTCTCTGCATGTGTTTGGTGAGCTTGATGGGTCCACAGAAGCTCTGGCCCTTTGAGTCCCAGGTCGGCATCCTGTAGCCCAAGACCCATCAACCCAGCCCCTCACTGCTGCTCTTGTTTCTTTCCAGCGTCTCCCTCTGAAAATTCATGTGGCCTCAAGAGCTTCAATTTGCAACTCAGTTCAACAGAAATGCTCTGGATGGGAAGCCCCAAGCACTCTCCTGGCTACTTCTCAGCTCTCTATCTTTATCCCTCGTGTCTTCTCCTAAGCCCAGTTCCTGACTGTTCACAGGATGGATATTTCCATCTGGACATCTATCTGGGACCTTATTTTTCTGGCCACGTTCCCTACGAACCTCCATGCTCTATGTGGTTTAGGTGGAAAATTTTGATCATCACTGATTCCTTTCCTTTTTTCCCCCAACCCCCACCCCAGCTACCAGTTCTGTCCATTCAATCTCCACAGCCTAAATAATCAAGTAAAACCATCCTCTATTTTGTCCTTCCTTTCCATTACTCAGATCTGGTTGTGATGGTTAATGTTCTGGGGAAGTTTGGCTACTGCGCAGATATTTGTTCAAATACTAATATGGATGTTGATGTGAGGGTATTTTTTTTTAATTTTTTATTTTTTATAAACATATATTTTTTATCCCCAGGGGTACAGGTCTGTGAATCGCCAGGTTTACCCACTTCACAGCACTGTGAGGGTATTTTTTAGATGATATTAACTCTTAAATCAGTACGCATTGAGTAGTTATCCTCTATACTGTAGGTGGGCCTCATCCAATCAGTTGAAAGCCTTAAGAGGGTTAAAGCCTGAGGTTCTCCAAGAAAAAGGGAATTCGGCCTGCAATTCACCTTTGGACTTGTTACAAAATCACCTCTTACTTGGGACTCTTGGCGGCTGGCTCACTCTGCCAGTTTGGTCTTGTCAGGCCCCACAACTATGTGGGTCAATTCCTTTTCCTTAAAATAAACCTATTTCTCCATACACACATTCCCCTTATTGGTTTCATTTCTCTGGAGAACACTGACTAATACACTGGTCCTACCTCCTGACTGAGCTCCCTGCCCCCTGTACCCACTCCCCTCCAAGCTACTCCACTGATACTCACTGATTTTTTTTTTTTTTTTTGGTAATATTAATTTGCTCACAACATTTGCTGGATACCTGTTGTTCGTGCTGTTCAAAGCTGTGTCTCCCAGACATCATACATTTGGCTATCTTCGCCATGATGCTTTTTTTTTTAATTTTAATTTTTTATAAACATATAATATATTTTTATCCCCAGGGGAGCCATGATGTTTGACCTGAGTTTTCTTTTTCTTTTTTACCTAAGTTTGCAGTGATTCATCTATCCACTTGTTTATTTTAGATTTTTCTTTTTATCAGCCCTTCTGCGTTTTGGCAGGAATCCACGAATTTTAAGATAAAATCTCCTCCAGTTATATTATGGGTCTAAATCGAAAGGAGAAGAACAATTTTGTAGGAGGGTTTTGAGGCTCGCCTAACTCCCTCAAACCGTACAAGCTGATCCTCTTGACTTGGAAGCTGAATTTCCAAGATGGTAAGATTGAGACACGTTACAAAGACAAGGACACCTGTCTTGGGTCATCAGTGCAGAGATGGCCCCTTCATGCCTCTGGGACTGTGGATGGCAGTGGGGATGGTAAAGATTGTCGCTGTCCCCTTGCTGGGGGGGGGGGGTAGGGACAATAAGAGGGAGGGAAGAAACCCTCCAATTTTCCTAACTCCCTCTCCTGTGATTGAAAATTTCGTTGTTTTCTGGTACTGATTTCTGGAACATCCATTCTGAGGAAAATACTGGAAAGAAACACGGATTTCCTTTGTGTCAATCATCCCCCTTGTCAATATTATGACTTAGTCACTTTGTGGGGGAAATAAAGATGCTGACTCAGGGCGATGTGACCATCTCGTCACTTCTAGTTCCTTTTTTCCTGTTGTATATCAAAACTCAGAGTCCACGGGAAGCGCACTTTTGCACTCACAGAAGAACCTGAGAGGAACCTGTAAGTAAATTTTCAAATATTTTGTTCTTGGAATGGCTTTTTTTTTTAATGGAGGAAAAAAAGTCACTTGGAATAAACAGTTGAGACCTGAGGATACTCTCAGCTCAGACAGCTGATCTGTGTACAGAAACACTAGAAAAAAAAGTCTTGGCGGATGCTGGTCCGAGGGATCTGAGTAACGTCATCTCAGAGCATGACTCTCCTTCTCACAGACCAGCTTGGCTTAACTTGCCCATTTCCCAGCTTTTGAAGAACCGGTGTCTGTTGGCCGAGCCTCCGGGCGGTGGGGAGGTGCGGGGCTGGCGGGCCCGGCCCACCGTGGAAGGCTGCCCGGCTTCACGGACATTGCCCTCCCTGCACAATGACAGACTGAACTGTTCCCGAGATGCTCTTCTGTTTACCTGGTAGCTTTCATTAATCATTCCGTTCTTGTGTGTGGAGGTTGCTTTCGCGAGAGGGTGGGGGGAGGCATTTGCTGGCTTTCCCAAGGCAAGAACGATGAAAAGAAATGAGGATATTCATTTCACCTCAAAAGGAGGCCTCTGCGACTGCTCAAGCTGTTTTGTCCTCCGGAGAGAACAGTGTGTTCCCAGGCAAACTAGAAGTTTGCAAGAGGAAAGAAAAAAGAAGGAAGGAAGGAAAAAGGAAGGAAGGGCAGGCCAAGAAACCCTCTTCTTCCTTTGTTCCTCTTAAAAGTACGGAGCCGGGAAATGCCGGCATGTAGAGCCCTGATCTGCGGCTCTCCTGTGCCTTTCATTTCAGACCGCTGAGCAAGCAGGAACTTTAGAACTCATCTAGCCCAAGGGAGCCGTAGTTCTGAGAGGTGACGTGACCCACCCAAGGTCACACGCTCCTTCTGGGTAGAAGCAGCTAGACCACAGGTCTCCCATCTCCCTGCTGGGTGCTCTTTTCTCAGTCCCCTCTGACCTCTGTCCCAATTTCCTCTCAAATGAGAGAGTCCCATCAAGTCCTGCAGGTGGTGAGAGAGGGACTGGGTGGGTAGGTTCCCGCTGGCGGTTAGCAGAGCTGGCTGGGGGAGCACAGAAAGAATAGAGGGATCCGCTCTCTGGGTTTACGGCACCCCCCCCAGCCCCCCCGGGGTGTCCACAAACCGCATCTGGGCCTGAGGAGCATAAGCCATTGGCTTCTTCATGGAAAGCCGGGGCAGAAGCTGATCTCACTTAATGGAAATGTTGGGATGTCAGTTGAGTGTTCTACAAGTAGGGAAAGAGGGGAGTCATAAGACAGTCCCGAGATCCTGATCTCTAGGGCCCTCCACAAGGAAGTCCACCTTGATTTCTCCCGCATTTGCACTGAGGTTTCTGTCTGACAGCCCCGGAGCGGCACTGGGGACGTGAGTCTCCAATATCCCCCAATCTAGAAAGTTCCTGGGAGAGGCCATTTGTTTGGAGGCTCTCGTTATGACTTCGTGGCTGCATGTGTCCTGGCTGCTTCCTGGGCCTTATATGTGAAGCAAGAATGTGTTACACTTTGAGAAGGGATCTGTGCCCAAAGAATGGTGCCCAGAAACGTTGAACCCCCTGACTCCCCCACACAGTGGACCAGTAGGGCTCTGGGGTGGGGACTGGAGGACTTCGCTGCTGCCTCTGACATGTAACCCCCTCCCGGGAAAAACAGCAAAGGCCACTGTTATGCCCCTCAGAGCAGGTATCTGCTAGTGCTCCGCAGGATTGATGGAAAAGCCCGGTGGCCGCTGTTTCCCATGGCAACAGCTCAGCTCTGTGTGAAAGCAGGCTGTGTGGCTCTCGCTAAGGACCAGAGGCTCCTTATCACCAGCCCCATTCCCGCCTTGCTCCCTCCCATCCAGCCACCCCCAAATTACTTTAACCCATGGAGGGGAGATGGGGCTTCCTCAGTGATTCTCTGCTACGCACTCCAGCTGTCGTGCCCCACCCCCCCTTCCCGGACTGTGGTGCAAACAATAGTTTAGGGGTAAAGGAAGGAAAGTGGTAATTAGTCTTGGAATATTACTGTGGGTAAAAGCAAGAAGTGGGGGGGGGGCAGCTGGGTGGCTCAGTGGGTTAGGCCTCTGCTTTCGGCTCAGGTCATGATCCCGAGGTCCTGGGATCGAGTCCCGCATCGGGCTCTCTGCTCGGTGGGGAGCCTGCTTCCTCCTCTCTCTCTGCCTGCCTCTCTGCCTACTTGTGATCTCTCTCTCTGTGTGTGTCAAATAAATCAATAAAATCTTTAAAAGAAAAAAAAAAGCAAGAAGCAGGTACGCTGTCCTGGGGAGGCAAGGATATTGAGTCCGAAAATAAACGTTATCCAAAACAAAGAGGAACTGCAGGGAAAAGGGATGGGGTTTGCCTTTCTTTGGCTCCCAGAAGAAGGAATGGAGAGAGAGAGGGAGGGGCTCGAGCCAGGAGCACAGAGAAGAGAACAGAGTTAAAGAGCTTTGGGCAAAAATAAATATTCCCAAGGCACAGAGAACAACATTTATGCATGAGACTGGAAACTGGCCTACAGGATGATTTTAAAATGTCCCAGGGGAGAAAAGGAAGGAAAGGCAATTCTGATGAGTGGAAAAGAGGAAGAATAAGGGAGGGAGGGGACAGAGGAGAGAAGGAAGAATGAGGATTCCCCAAAGACCAAGGTTTGCAAAAGCACCGTCAGTGGCCCAAACCCAGCCAGTCAGAGTATTTAAAAACCATTTGAGCCAAGTTTGTTTTTTAAGTCAGGAGATGCCGCCTCCCCAAAATCTAGATTTCTGGCTTCTTTGGGGAAAAAAAAAAAAAATCAGAAAATTTGGCCACACTGGGTCTCCATATAGCCTTGAAGACCATCAGCTGGGACAGAGCTGCTGTCACTAGAACTCTGAGATCTGGGCTCTCCAGCCCCGAGACCCACCATCTGCTGCTCCGCACCCTGAACCCTGAGAAGTAGCTGTACCTCCTGATTTCCTTCATCCTTTCCGGTGCTTGTCTGACCCTTGTATTGTTTAAAATGCCAAGTACTCCCCACCCCACCCTGATTTTCTGGCGCAACAGAGTGTGGGCACCAGCACTGACCCTGGGAGAGAGGGCTTTTTCGGTTGATAATGCGGGGTCCTGGGTCTCAGACCTCAGACCAGGGAGGCCTTCGCCAAATGGGCTGGTTTAAGGGAAGAGTAAGTCTGAGCCTCAGGCTGGCTGGAACGGTCTCTAAGGAGAGCATGGAACAGGCCACAGCTGTGCACAGGGGTCAGCCCAGGGAGAAGAGCTCCACAGTCACTTCTGGAGGGTTCCGTGAGCACCTGCTGGCAATGGAGGTGCGAGACCCTGCACGCAGAAGGCAGTGCAAGGAGAGCGTATGCCCGCATCGTTAAAGCCACGTTCCAGCTTGCGTGCAAGATTGCAGCACATATTCCAAGCAAATTTTGAAGCTGCTCTTTGAAGATCATTTTAAGAAGGTCTAAAAAGCTGCCCATCCTGAACCCTGAGGGCCACTGGAATGAGGGTTAGAATCCTGGCTTTTCCACTTCTTAGCTGTGTGACCTTGGGCACATTACTTGACCTCTCTGAGCTTCAGTTCCCTCATCTAAAATATAGAGATATAAGAAAAGCTGTAATATCTAGAGGTGTGAAGATTAGAAATAATGTACTTCAGATGATAATAGTGGCCAGGCGCTTGGTTAACAAATGACTAGGTATTACCTAGCATTGCTATTAGTTGGCTAGTCTCGGAGGCATAGACTCTGGTTTGTCCACTTTTCTAATTATGTGTTTGCCTGAAGGTAAATGTGGTCTGTGGGAAATTTTAACTCTATTATCCAGGAACACTGGTGAGGATTTTAAAACAGGGCTCACGAAAAGTCAGAGATGAGATGCTGACGTGACAGGTAAAACGGAGGGAACTGGGGTCTCACCCCCAGTTCCGTCTCTAAAGCCAGGACAGCCTCCGTGAGTCCTCTGTTTGGATTTTTGTTTCCTAAGCTGTGGAAACCACTGGCTGGTGGCAGTCCTCTCGAATTGCATTGCTCAACTCAACGACACCAGCCACATGTGACTATTTAAATTGAAATTAATTAAAATTAAATAACATTAAAAATTCAACTCTTCCGTCACATTGGCTCTATTTCCAGTGCTCGATCACCACATATGGCTAGCGTGACAGCACGGATATAGAACATTTCCATCATCACAGGAAGTGCTATAAGACAGGGCTGAACCTGTGAGCTTGCTACCCAGTGTCTGGTCGTCCTCTGAGCGCCATCGGCCACCTGGGAACTTGTCAGAAAGGCAGAGTCTCAGGTGCCATTCTACACCCTTAGAAGCAAAATCTGCATTTTAACAAGGTTCCCCAGTGATCACAGGCTCAAGTTTAAGAAGCTCTGATCTGTAAGATTTGTTTTGACTCTAAAAATAAAATTCGGGAATCTGGGTATCTGCTTTGCAAAGTCTTGGGGAAAGAAAGAAGCTACCGGCTTGTCCAAATTCTGATTCATTGAATTACCTCAAAGGAAAGAATTGAGGTCTTGTGATGGAAGTTCAGCAGGACACCCGCACCCCTGCGGGAGAAGAGGAAGGAACTCAGCAGCCCTCTGAAGGAGACCCGGGAACATCAGGGCTGGGAAGGCAGCAAATCCAGCTCTCATCACTATGCCTCCCATCATCCTGGGGCATTCAGTCCTTTCCTGAAGACTTCCAGAGAAGGAACATTCTCATTTTTTTTGTGGTGGCAAAAACAAAAACAAAAACAAAAATAAAAACAAAAATATTAGAAATGGGCAGCATGTTCTGGCCGGGTCTTCCTAATGGGCTCGCTAAAGCTCCCCTGGTCAAACCTCACCAGGAAGGAACTCAGGCAGATCTTACATTCAAGTAGGGCAAATGAGAAACAGATTGGAGAAGAAATCAAGGCCACGTTCAACAGTGACAGTAAGGGCAGACTAAACAAGCTTCTGGGCACGTGGCCCAAACCCAGGTCTGTGGCTTGAACTGTAAAACAGAGAATGTACAACCGGAATGTACACTCTGGAAAATGGTATGGAGGTACCTCAAAAGGTTGAAAATAGAGCTACCCTATGTCCCAGCAATTGCACTACTGGTATTTACCACAACGATACAAATGTAGTGATCTGAAGGGGCACGTGCACCCCAGTGTTTATAGCAGCAATGTCCACAACAGCCAAACTATGGAAAGGGCCCAGATGTCCATCGGTAGACGAATGGATAAAGAAGAGGTGGCACATAGTAAAATGGAATATTATGCAGCCATCAAAAAGAACGAAATTTTTGCCATTTACAAATTTGCAGATGGACCAGAGGGTATTACGCTGAGCAAAGTAAGTCAGAGAAAGACAATTATCATGTGATTTCACTCATATGTGGAAATTAAGAAACAAAACAGATGAACAGAGGGGAAGGGAAGGAAACATAAACTAAGAGGAGATCAGAGAGGGAGAAAAGCCATACGAGACTCTTAACTATAGGAAACAAACTGAGGGCTGCTGGTGGGGAGGTGGGTGGGAGGAAGGGATAATTGGGTGATGGGCTTTAAGTAGGGCACATGATGTAACGAGCACTGGGTGTTATTTGCAACTGATGACTCACTGAACTCTACCTCTGGGAAAAAAGAAAATAAATAAATGAAATAGAGAATGCATTCAGTGCTCTCCTTGCAGAAAGTTTTGGTGTCTTTTGGTGACGTGCTGTTTTCAGTATAATAACAAGGAGGATAATATTAGATCTGTTGCTCATTAAGAAAACATGTGCCTCTTACAGGACAAAATTGCAGTAATATATCTTATTTAATTGATATTAGTTTTTATTGTCCAATGTTGCAGTTTTAATGTGCCCATAAATCTGTTTCTTACTTTCAGAGAAGTATCTGTATTAAGAACACCCTGTGCAAGAATGAAGGCAAGAGAAGGGAAATATGAATCCAAAATACATATTATTAATTTTTTAGGAAGCAAGCAAAATGGTGCCTCATAAAGGATATTAGTGGGGAAAAAACAGCTGGGATTTCTGATTTACTTTAAAGAAAAATCTGCTGATCTGAGACACAGCTTTCTAGGGCCAACTATCCTGATGCGGGGTGAGAGCGGGGGAAAATGATCAGATAGCAATGACTTTGTGATCTACAGGTCAGCTCTTAAGCGGTCACTGGCAGAAAGTGTAACATGTTTCCAGCAGAGACCACCGAGCTGAGTTCTGGTCACATACCCCGGAGTCAGGGAATCTGGGCCGTGGTGCCAGATTCTGCCCCAGGAGGCTGCCCCAGGAGGCAGGGAGACCAGATCTGAGGTCCACTGCACCACCAACTGTCTGTAGGACTGCTGACAGATCTCAGCGAGCCCCTGAAGCCTCAGTTTCTGTGTGAAAGGCAAAGGGTCCTTCGGATGGAGGGAGATGCTTTCCGGAAAGTGAGCAGAAGAGGCAGAGAGTCCCTTTTAGTGGATCGTCTAGTCTAATAATGGTTTGGGGTCAAATCCAAAGCTGTGACCAAAAAAGCAAAGAGGGCCACGCCCAAGAAGGGAGGCAGCACTTGGGACCCACTCTGATGCAAGGTATCCTGACCATGGCCCACCCACTCCGCTGATGGCCGCTGTCCCCCTGTCCCAGCTGCGGGACAGCTCGACTCAGGGCGGCAGTGCTGGGGAAAGCTCAGGAGCACAGAAAACCCTTCGGAGATTTCCAGGGATCAGAGTGGAGCAGAATGGGGTCACTGCACAGGAGCACTGCCAACCTCTAAACCAATCCCAGATGCCAAAAGGAGGCAAGCGTGCAGGAGAAAAGAATTAGGTCCTTCTGCTGGTGCCCGTTCTAGTGGTTACTCCAGTTCCCCTCTGGATAGAGTGAGAACATCCTCTTAGGCTGAATTCTGAATCGCTGATAAGGCCGGTCTCACATGGTCATTAATGACCCTTCCTCAACAGTTACTTGCTCTCCAGATCTCTTTTCTGTACGGAGCATCTCCCTTCACGAGACAGGAACTGCAAACCCTCTGTGTTATTGCAGGAGAAACTTCCACAGGTTTGTTCCTCACTTGCCTGTTTCCGCGTCTCCTTTTTGCCCTTCATTCACCTCGTTCATCCCGAACACAGAAAGACTTGCTTCTCCACCTCGAGCTGCTCAGTGCCTGCCTACGAGCCAATGCCCGGAGAGGTCTGCCACCCTGGGTGTAATCCACGGACTCAAACCGTGTCCGGCTACTCCAGAAATCCAGCTCCTGATGGAAATCTGATATGAGGAAGGGTGTATGTGACCGTGTTTAAAATCCGATTCATGTCTTTATTAAAATCCTATGAATATGTTATAATGCTCATTAGATGTTTTCCTGCTAATCAGGAGAGAAACGTCCCAAATTGATTTTATGTGGTTCCCAATGAACCCAAGACTCTGAGGGCATCACAGAACTAAATATGTGTGGCCGTCTGGGTGGCAGCAGCCCCATAGCACCTATGTTTGGATGATGCCACATCTGGGAAAAGAGAAATGATGATTAACTCAGTGACAAAATATTCTAATTTTCCTTGCGAGATCCTTGGGGCAGAACTTCCCTCAGAGGGTAGGAGTGGGTGGGAAGGGCGTGGGTGAGCCAGCGTCACACAGCAGAGACACACTGGCCCCAGTCCTGGGCCACGTTTAAATTTGGATGCCCTCGGCATGCTTTCTGGTCTGCAAAATTAGAGCACAAGAAAAGAGATGACTATCAAAAAGTGATCTTATGGAACTCCATGCATGGAAATTTCAGCCTGTCCATCAGCTGAGGTTTTGCTGGAATTATGAAGATCTGTGATACAGTATTGCTGCTTGTATCAGTTAACAATCACGGCTTAATAAAGCTCATGGAATTCAATGGCTTAGAAGTTGGTCAGGAGGGCCTCCTTCAGCTGTCTGGCACTCGGCTGGCTCTTGGTTGATGGAACTGACCGACCCTGTAGTCTTTGTCCTCCAGCAGCCCAACCTGGTATGATAGGCTGAATAATGTACCCCCCCCCATCTCCACCCCAAGATGCCTATGTCCTGACGCCCAAAACCCATGACTATGTTAGTCCGCACAATGATAGAGGCTCTACATTCGGGATTAAATTAAGAAGGTTGAGATGGGGAGATGCTCCTGGATTATCGGGGTGAGCCCAATATGATCACAGCAGTCCTTATAAAGGGAGGCAGAAGGATCAGAGTCCTAGAAGAGATAAGCATGGAAGCAGAGGTCCAAGAGAAAGAAAAACATGCAGCATTGCTGGCTTTGAGATGGAGGAAGAGTCCATGAGCTTCCAGAAGCTGCAAAAAGTGACGAAATGGATTCTCCCCTAGAACCTCCAGAAGGAACATAGCTCTCTGGACCCATTTTAAACCTGATCTCCAGAACTATAAGAGAATCAGTAGGTGTTTCTATCAGCCTCTAGGCCTGTGGCTGTTTGCTACAGTAGCAGTGGGAGACTAACACATGGGGATATGATAAGAAGTTAGGAGGAGGGTTCCGAGAGAGAAGCAAGGGTGAATCACAGACTCAGGATTGGCTCTCTGCCACTTCTGCCCCATTCTATGTGCCAAAGATCTCACAAAGCCATTCTGAAGTCAAGGGTTGGAGAACTAGACCCACCTCTTGATGGATTAGTCTCTTTCTCTTGCCTCTTGATGGGAGAAGCCGTAAAGTCCCATTGGAAGGGGTGCAGAGACACAGACAGGTAAAGAGTTATGACCACCGTTGGCCTCCAGTCTACCACCATGTGCTTTACACAGTGACAGGAAACATTCAAAAGCAACGTCTAACCCTGGTGTTCTTTTTTATTTCCAGGGACGCAGGCAGCATGGGTGTCTGGAACTCAGGCGCTGCCGTCTTCCTAAGTCTTTGGGGGATGTATGTGTCTCCCAGAAGCCCTGGCTGGATGGCCTTTATCCAACACTGCGGAGTCTGCTGTTTTGTGGCTTTCATTTCAGTGGGGCTTCTCTCTGTGGCCTCCTCCTGGCTTCTGTCCTCACTCACGGTCTTCAGCACCTCCTGGGTGATCACCGGCGCTCTGCTCTGCTGCTCCAAGCACGCGCGATGTTTCATTCTTCTCTTCTTCCTCTCTTGTGGCCTGCGGGAAGGCAAGAGCGCCTTGATGGCCGCCGGCACGGGGATAGTAATCTTTGGACACGTGGAAAATATTTTTCACAACTTCAAAGGTCTCCTGGATGGTATGACTTGCAACCTAAGAGCAAAGAGCTTTTCCATACATTTTCCACTTTTGCAAAGATACATCGAAGCAATTCGGTGGATGTATGGCCTTGCCACTCACCTGAATCTATTTGATGACCTTATTTCTTGGAACCAGACTCTAGCGGTCTCTCTCTTCAGTCCCACTCAAGCCCTGGAGGCACAGTTAAACGACACCAAAGGCCAAGCCCTGGGCGTCTTGTACAAGATGGTGACGGCGACAGGGGCATTGTCCTTGCTGGGTCGGCAGCTGCTTGCCCTTACGGGGCTGCTCCTGGTGCTTTTTGGCACTGGCCTCTTCATGAAGCGATTTTTGGACCCCAGTGGTTGGAAGTTTGAAAACATCTTCATCACCAAACAATTTGTTCATTTTGATGAAAGAGAGAGGCGTCTACAGAGGCCCGGCGTCCTCCCGCTGAATAAGGAGGAAAGGAAGAAATACGTCACCATCCCGTCTTTCTGGTTGTCTCCGAAAGAAAGGAGAAACCTGGGGCTGTTTTTCCTCCCCATACTCATCCACCTCTACATCTGGGTGCTGTTCGCAGCCATCGATTATCTGCTGTATCGGCTCATTCTCTCAGTGAGCGACCGTTTCCGAAGCTTGCCTGGGCTTGAAGTTCACTTGAAACAGCACAGAGAGGTAGGGACAGGCTGGCGGCGTGTTCTGGCCATTTGCTGGGGTGTCTTAAGAAGGACTGTGACCTTCCCAGAGCAGGGCAGTGTCTTCCTCACCTTTGGATCCCCATGACGGCACAGTGCCTGGCATGTTGGCGTTACTGACGCCCAATAATTGTTGGTGAAATTGATTCAACGTCATACTGTTCCAGTATGATATCAGTCTGAGCATCTCAGGTCAGGTCACTGTGTTAGTTTCCCGGGGCCGCTGTAACAAACGGACACAAAATGGGTGGTTCGAAACAACAAAAATGGATTCTCTTATAGTTCTGGGAGTAAGAAGTCCAAAATCAGTATCACTGGGCTGAAATCAAGTGTTGGCAACGCCACACTCACTTGTGACTCTGGGGGAGAATCCACGAGAGGCTGCTCTCAACTTCTGGTGGTTTGTCGCTTTCCATGGCTGGTGGCTCAGCTCTCCACCTTCATTTCTGTCTTTGCTTCATCTCCTCCTCCGTGTATATAAAATCTCTGCTTCTCTCTTAAAAGATGCGTGTGATTGCATTAGAGCTCACTAGGCTAATCAGGGTAAATTCTCCAGCTCAAGATCCTTGACTTGGTCACTTCTGCCAAGTCCCTTTTTTCCAAATAAAGTAACATTTATAGATTTAGGGCCTTAGGATCTTATATCATGGGGGGGGGGTGCATTTTTTGCTTTCTATAGTCAGCAAACCCTGAAATGTAGGAATCAGTGTTTCTGATATGGAACATGAAGTTGGTTCTCAAGCGAGAGTACCTGGCATGAACCAAGGGTCCTTCTTCCTCTCTCTGTCGGACCTGTGCAAGTAGACTTTGAGCACCTTTTGTGAATGAGAGCTTCCCTTCTTTGAGTCTTGAGCCCTTCTACAACACAAGAGGCCTCCCAAAGCGTGCACATAGCATTTAAGGATGTGTCACAGAGGATGGTCACTGAAAAAAAAGGGCTCCTAGGTAACCAAATGTTACCGCTGGTGCTAGAAGGCGGTAATAGCCTCTAGAACAATGAAAACAACTACCTTGGTTTTTTTTTTTTAGGTCAGTGGTTCTCAACCTTAAGTATGTTTTAAGTATTTCCTGGGATGGATGCAGAGTCTCAGGCTTTAACTTACAGAGAATCTGTTTTCAAAAAGAGAATAACTTTAATAAGCACTGCATATGACTTCAAAGTAGGTGGTCCATAACTTTGAGACACTTTGGCTCAGACACCCAAAAGCAGGGGCTTTCTAAATCCGTGGATATCTCCTGTGGCTGCATGGTGTCGTTACTGTGGATCTGAGCAAGCAGATGAACACCCCCAAAATCAGATTTCAGTGGATCCGGTTGAGGCTGGGGTGGGGGATTTTTAAAAACTCTCGGAGTAATTGGGCTGTATGGCCAAGATTGAGAACCACTGTTCTAAACTCCGCCCAAAAGAATGGAGCCGGAGGTCACTGGATGGATGGATGATAATCTTGATGGGTGAAGACAGTGTTTCCCTAAACCGGTGCCCCCTGAATCTCAGGGAATCTGCCTTTCTCTCCTTTGTTCTCGCTCCTCTTAGCAGCTGTGTCCCCAGCCAAGAAGACCACGGTTTTCACGCATCCCAATTTTCTCTTTTCCCTGGGGAAGTGTGTGATTATGTGGGCATTTCAGAGGATGTGGATATCGTCGGATATTGCCTTGATTTCTTTTAAACGCAGAGGCTGTGAAGCTGAGCTAGGTGGGATGTGTGCATGCGCGTGCCTGGGTGTGTGCATGGTGTGTGAGTGGGTATGGGAGTGTTGCGCGTGCTGGGGCGGAGTGCGCTAGCCTGGGATGGTGAAAACCCCGACAGCTGTCTCCACATGTCTGATTTTCCCTTGCTTGCTTTTGTCAGCTACGGTAGGGGAACTCTTAGAAGGAAATGGCAGAAAACGTGTCTGCAAGCCTTCCTTGGTCTAGTTCTGGGCTGTTTCTCAGAGTTGATGACCCCCAGCACTCTACTGCCCCTAAAGAATTCAGTGAATTCCCAGATCCCTGTTGCTCGCAGATATCTGGAGCAGGGGGCATAGGGGATCGGGGTTTCAAGTGAAATCCAAACTAGATTTCCGGACATGCTTGATGTGGGAGGGAGGGGCTGGCAGGTTAAAGGGCCTCTTCCCACCCCTCCCCCAATGCATTCTCCTTTGTCTTTCTTCCTTGCTGGGTTCTTCCTCTCCTCTCTTCCCTGTTTCTTTCTCTCACATTTATTTCTCCCACAGACAATACCCATGCCTGCTTTGTGAATTCTCACCATTTTAGACAGAAGGAGAGAAAAGCAAGTTCTGCCTTTCAAAAAAAACGCCCAGAAGCTTTCCAATGACAATGTCCTGACAAATATATTTTTGCGCATCACCGGGGAGCGGGGATGCAAAGATGTCTAAGCTTTCCGCTGCTACCCTGGCGGACTCCCATCCTGGTGGGGGAGGCCGCCACGCGATCTCACACAGCGACAGCAGCGGGGCAGTGGGCGCTGGGGCAGACGTGCCTAAGAGACTGCGTGCCGTGGGGGCTCCTCTCAGACTCTCTCCTGCCGTGCCTAGAGGACTGCCTTCAGCAGCCACCTCCTGGGACCCGCCATGGGGCTGCCCTTATCCCAGGATGCCCTTGGAGGCTCCTGGTCCCTCCGTTGTGGCAGGATCGCAAAGGAGACGTCCAGCAGGGGAAAGAACCATCCCCTCAAGGTTTTGCCAGGATTCCTTTCCCACCCTCATAAGATTTTAGATAAATATTTTCAGTAAAGAAGAAAGAAGGGAAATGACCCAAAGTGAGCTAGCTGGATGGGTGGACATGGAAAGAGAAAATAGCCAGTGCTGTTACTTATCAAGCCCCTACTTGTGCACAGAATTTGTCTGCATCGACTTCTCAGGACAGTCTGATACCAGAGCAGGTCCTTGGTCCATACTCAGCACTGTCTGGGCAAATTGTTTACTTAAGAGAGGTAAACACATTTTAAAACATCAGGGTACCATTGAGTATATTGCTCAGCATTTTGAGAGAATTCATTTCTCTTCCACATTACCCTCCGCCAACCCCATACGAAAACGTTGACTCAATCGTTATGAAGCCCTGACTCCCAATTGCGCAATCCCCAGTTGGACTCCTAGACTAAGTAACTCCTTCCCAGACCGGACACCCGCTGCTTTCTTATTGCAGGATTTCTCATCACTGACTCAGTCGATGTGCTCGTTTCTTCAATAGTATTAAAAAGAGTGTAGGCCTTCGCTCTGGGGACTGAAATCTCTCTATTTAATTGTAGGTGAACTGTCTTTTTAATAAGAGAAAAGGAGAGGCAGCACCAATGCTTTTCATCGCTTAGGCACAGCGCTGGGGAAATTACAGAAGCTACCTGATGTTTGTAGAGAGGTCCCACATCTTTTTTCCCTTTTTAAAATTTTTATTTTTTCTGGAAGTTTCCAGATTTGAAGTGTCCAGACTCTTCACAGGAACTGGGCTAGATCAGAATGCACTCCGTTCTCTTGGTGTGGTTGCGTTCTTTTGGAGAAGTCATTTCCTTCTCCCTGGCCCCAGGGCTCTAGGGTGCAGCGGTGATAATAACTTACTAAGCACTCCTGTCTGTAAGGTTAATGCTCCATCCCAAGGTGCTTCATTTACACTGGGAGTCGTTTATTCATGGGCAGGATCTGGTCCATTAATTCCTGTTTTACCAAATTAGAAAACAAATCCACCGAGAGATGAAATGACTTTCTCAGGTCAGGAGAAACAAAGTCCTGAATCAGCACACACTTCTCTTGCTGGTGGTTTGGCTGCGTGGTTCAATGTCATCTTTGCCCTCTGTGTTGGTCTGCTGAGGGCAACTGGTTTGCACTCTTGCCTTCAAGCAGAAAGGAATACATTCTACCTGAACATCCAGGAAAAATGAGAAAATATCCTGTTTGAGACCTCTCCAGATAAGATTTAAAGCCACTTTCAGGAAATGCTGTTTTTAGTACGCTTACACTAAGAATAATTCTCCACCCCCCAAAGTCTAGAAGGTTGATTTAGAACATAATTTAATGCTTCTACATCTTTGTGACGTTGTGGTCTGCCGTCAAGGTATTGGTCAAGATGGAGGATACGACTGGTCTGTATTCCAAAAATCTCCTCCAGGAGAGCTAAAACCATCTTTCTCAGTCCCACATGTCCTACAGGGTAGAAACAGGTGTTCTGTAAAACCGGGTTACATGGTCAAATTTGTCAGGAGAACCACTGGCTGATGTTAAATGGGTTTCTTTGTCTTCTTCCCAGAGACTTCAGTAGTCTCAGGGGCGTCCTGACTCTGCAAAGAAAGGACAGAGTACACAAACTCATCTGATACCCTTCTCTCAAGGAAATCTCCATTTCCACAAACCCAGTTTGGAAAAAGCCTGTGATAGTTTCAAATAAGGCTCAGCCCTTCTCTTTACTCTGATCCTAGCCCTCGGGGGGAGCTACCATGGCTGTCCAGCCAGAGCTCCCTCACGTTGTAAGATAAACACTGTCCATCGCAAGGCAGGATTGAGAAAGACCAGGACTAAGGGCAACCATGGCATGAATCTTTTTTTTTTTTTAAGATTTTATTTATTTATCTGACAGACGGAGATCACAAGTAGGCAGAGAGGCAGGCAGAGAGAGAGAGGGGGAAGCAGGCTCCCTGCAGAGCAGAGAGCCTGATGCAGGGGTCAGTCCCAGGACCCTGAGATCATGACCTGAGCCAAAGGCAGAGGCTTAACCCGCTAAACTACCCAGGGACTACCCCCACCATCCCCATGGCATGAATCTTAAGGATTTTCTTCTTTCCTTCTAGGAGCAAGGAACTCAAGACATCATCTATGATTGTTCCTTTCATATGTCTCTGTTCGAAACCACCTGCATCCCTGAACCAAAGCTCCTTCTGTCTAAGACCTGGATTCCTCTCAGCATCATTCTTGTGATTCTAGTGGTACTGGGCTTGCTGTCTTCCATCTTGACGCAACTCAAAATCCTGGTGTTGGCCTCCTTCTACCCCAGCGTGCAGGCCGCCCGCATCCGTTATCTGCATGGGAAGCTACTGAAGAAAAGATCAAAGCAGGCAGGGGGAGGAGGAAGCAGTCAACAGCGTCCCTACTTCACTAAGGCAAGGCCAAGATGGGGGCATCTTCACCTGTCGTGAAGGAGATTTTGAGTTTGAAGGGCAAGTGGGTTTTCAAAGCCCTCTTCTGCTTCACATTAGGGCTCACATTCCCAGTAACAGATGGGACATTGCGGGGTGGGGGAGGGGGGAAGTTACCAGATGTGCGTGTCTAAGGCTCTTAGCTTCTTGATGATGTCCAGGTGATTCTACAAGCTATTTTTCAAAACACTGATTTTAAGTGGGCACATGCAGTCATGAGGTAGAGAGACTGGTGGGAAGACCCTCTGCGGTGATTATTAATGGACAAATCTCAATTCAAGTTATTTATCACGCCAGGGATAACATAACAGCATAACAGAGGGAACTAGTAAACTGCCAAGAATGTGTTCATTCTCCAGCATTAAAATATATGTTTGGTGTATATAGGGGATGATGATGATTTTATGTATATGACACTCATGCATATTATGAATATGGTAACCTCATGACTTCCTACAGATAAAATGAATGCTGGTCAAAGATTTCGTTTAACTAATTAATTAATGAGAGAACAGAAAGAAATTCTGACCAACTCAAAGAACAATTCAAAGCACATGTATGTAAGCCATCAGGAGCACCAAAATGAATGAGCTTACTAGACACAAAACTGGCTTCTTCCCCAAGGTGGGTGGGAGGATTGATTAATTGCACTCCACGGGGAGAAAGTCATTTTCACGTCCATGGACGAGAATCATTTGCACTGTTGTTCTCAGCTCCCGACAACTTACAGAGTTGGAAAATAGCTCATAAGCCATGAAAGACTAAGATAACCCACAAGGATCAGTTTCTGCTCATTCTGAAGTGTTTTTCTGCATTTTTCCTGACGCCAGCTGTCGCACGATGAAACGTTTATGTCAGAGGCACTTGAAATGACTCTAATGCTCGTTCATCCATCTTTTTTGTCTCTTCAGATTCACTTCTGGTTTCCAGTCCTGAAAATGATTAGGAAGAAACGAACAGACCTAGCAGTTGAAGGCAATCCGTGAGAGACTCCGAGGAGCTCCACGGCCATACGGCTGTGTCCGTTCTCCTGGGCTCTGCCCCCGAAGGTCCCCATGCCCCATGCCCCACAGCAGAGAACTGCGCTCTGTGCACCTGCTGGGGTTTGTGCCAAAGCCAAGCCACTTTTCTTCATAAGGTCAAAGGGCTACCAGGTAAATAGCGTTGTCATCTGTCTTCCAAACAAGGCACAGGATCCGGACTGTGTCATAGTGTAGTAGAGAAGTCTCAGCATAGAGTAATATTCAAGGGGAAAAAAAAGAACAAAAATTAGGAAAAAATCAAAATCACTACTGCAGGCTTATAAGCAAATGTCAAGGAGAATATACACGTTTAATGCCAGGAAAATATCTTTAAACTCTTCTGTCCTTTCTCTGCCCTTTGAAATATCATTCACAGCAATTCCCTACCCCCAGCACTGTCTGCTCTCCCCCTGTCCTTATTCAAACAACAAAGACTTTTTCTGAAACCCTTATCTAGCAGCTCCTAATTTCTCTTCACCACCACCTCTGGTCAAGCCTCTTCTTTCCTGGAGCACTTCTATCAAACCCTCTTATCAGATATTTAGAACAATAAATATCCAAACCACAGGAAGTGTTTGTTAAAAGGACCTTCTTGGGCCGCTTTCTACGATGCTCAGTAGAGACAACACAGTATAGGGGCCTAATTTCCCCTAAACTCCAAATACCCAAGAGGAAGAAAAACCTCCCCAAATATTGATTCCATTATCTCCAAAGTCCCTGAGTGAGAGAGAAATAAAGCATCATTAAAATTTTCTAATATTTTAACTATTCATTTTGAAAACTTTTCAGACTTACCCAAGAGCTGTAAAATAGTACAGAGTTCCATTGACTCTTCATCTGGCATCCCCAAGAACCATAGCATAATTATCGAAACCCGAGAAAACAACCCTGAAAAGATGTCTCATGTACAGAGTTTACTGAATTTATGCCAGTTGTCCCACTAATACCCCCTTTCTGGTTCCTGAGTCAGACCAGGCTCGCACGACATGTTTAGTTTCAGTCTCCTCCAACCAGGGACAGTTCTTCAGCCTTTCTTTTTCTTTTACGACTTTGATGCTTTTGAAAAGTACCGGCTAGTCATTTTGTAAAATGTCCTTTGACTCGGGTTTGCCTGATGTTTCCTGGTGTAATTCCCCCAGATAACGTACTTTTGGCTAGAATACTACAGAAGCCAAGATGATGTGGTCATCTTGGTGTCCCCTTGGGCCAGGGGGCACGGGGTGTGAACATGTCTCATTACTGGTAGGGTTAGCTTCCATCGTTTAGTTCTGATGGGGACTGCCAGGGTTTTCCACGGTAAAGTAACTGTTTCTTGCTTTGTAATTACTAAGTGTATTGTGGGGAAATATTTAGGTGACGCAAACATCCCATTTCTCATCGCCAATTGTTAGCATCTGTCCATGCAGAATCTCATGCGTGGCCAAAGAGTGATTTTCTAGTTACGTAATATCATCTGCATTTCTTCATTGGAATGCTACACTCTCCCCAGAAGGAAATATGGTTCCAAAGACCAAACTTTGTTTCAGGCACCAGAGCAGACGTTTCTTACATTAAAGATCTCCTTTAGGTTCCACAAGGATTCTGTGAAGTAGGTATTTTCTCCATCCGACAGAGGGGCGCCCTGACCCAGCTGGCTGGGGGTGGGGCTTGGCACCTGCTATTTAAAGCTCCCAGGTGATTTTATTTATTTATTTATTTTAAAAATATTTTATTTATTTATTTGACAGTCAGAAATCACAAGTAGGCAGAGAGGCAAGCAGAAAGAGGAAGGGAAGCAGGCTCCCTGCTGAGCAGAGAGCCCGATGCAGGGCTCGATCCCAGAACCCTGGGATCATGACCCGAGCCAAAGGCAGAGGCTTTAACCCACTGACCCACCACACCCCTCCCAGATGATTTTAATGGGCAGCCAGGATCGAGAACCACCAGTCCAGAAAAGTTTCATAGAATTGAAGGTCTTTCAACTCAGGTATTCAACGGTGAACTCTTCCTAACAGAAGGAGCCTCCATTAAAAATGTCTGATTCAGTATTTCCCAAAGTGTGTTCCTCAGACCACACCAGTCTCCCAGCTGTTCATAAAAAGAGTTACAGAGTTAGTAAATGCAAACCATCTGCTTTCTAACTTGGAAGATTCATAAAGCATGTCAGCACAGTTCAAGAACTTGAGAAACCCTGTAACAAAGAAATCTCTTTAAATCTTATTTCACCCCAAATTCTTCAACCCTGGAATAATTTTACCTGCAAGGTTGATGAGCATCACATAGGGCCACTTCTGCAGTCTGTACTCAGGCAAATGCTGGTGGAATTTGCATGACTTCCAACCAAAGAAGGATTTGAGAAGATGAAGATGGGTTTGTAGTGTTGGTTTATTTAAATCAAAGCAGTCTCATGATTTCATACGTCATTGTGTTTCCTAAATAAACAAATGCATATATTAATACATGGATCCAACATGTGAATGTCTGTATTCGTTTTGCCTTTACTCCTCCTATGGAGAAGGGATCTGTTCCATATTAATAAAGGCAAAGCATGAACTGCCAAATTTTTAGAAGGAATTGGATGCTTTTGTGTTTCTAAATTCTGTTAATTAACTAACTTACTTATCTACCTAAGAGCATCACCAACGGCTAGAATAAACTCTTGGGACAGGCCACATAGAAGATACTGACCATACCCAGAGAGTTCACCTTGGTCTCTGCCTTTGGGATGCTTTCAGTCTAGTAAGGAAGACAGACACGTGCTTGGACCATAAATAACAATATACACTAGGTTTTGGAAAGTGTCAAGAGCACAGGGAAGGGGGTGCCTCTAGGACACTGTGGCTGTGTTCTCTGTCCTGGTCTATTATGAATGCCTAGTTTACCCCTGTTCTCTATGAGAAGGGCATTGGAGAAATTAGTCAAGGGTCTTAATTCCCTTGAAACCAAAATTACTTTTCTGAAGTAGCATAATCTCTATTGTTTCTAATGCACTGTGACTTTGAACAGTTCACAAGTCTCCTGGAGAGTGTCCTGCTATCCCTGTTAGGCATGTCTGTCCTCACTTTCAAGTGCTTGTCCCTATTGGAAGGACAGGCTGGCAAGGAGGGGATGTCACAAAATGCAATTTGATCCTTTGAAAACAAGATTTAGACTTGCTCATTAGGGCCAGTCTAACTGGGATATAAAATGCTTATTTAATTACAGCTTATCCACTTTAAATTGAAATGAACGGATAGTTAAATTTCTTGAGACATCTATTGTGAAACATGCTCTGTTGATCTTGTGGCAGTGGAAAGATACCGCTCAAAGTAATTTAATATGCTTCCTTTTTCACCTCTAATTTTAATGGCTTATAAAAGATATTGCATTATTGCAGTCGAAGTCACTATTTCTCATCTCATGAATCCCCACTTGGCACCATATTCGTTCCGGTCTTTCAAGTATCAGTCTGACGTCCATGTCAGTTTCGCACCTGTTGTCGGTTGTGTCTTTCCGACAGTGAGATACACTAGTTCTAAACAACTTCACAGTAATAGATCTAATTTGTTGTTCGACTTGGCATGTGAAACATCGTTATTATTCTTTCAATTTGATATATGCCACTTTCTTTTTTTTTATAAAATTTTTAAAAAGATTTTATTTATTTGACATACAGAGATCACAAGTAAGGAGAGAGAGAGAGAGGAGAAAGCGGGCTCCCCGCTGAGCAGAGAGCCCGATGCGGGGCTTGATCCCAGGATCCTGGGATAATGACCTGAACTGGAGGCAGAGGCTTAACCCACTGAGCCACCCAGGCACCCCCAATCTGCTGCTTTCTTGATGAGGACCTTATCAATCCTAATTATAATATGGGATATATTGAAGTTGCCACACACCATGTATTTTGTCTTAATTCACCTAAGAGAAATAAACATATCTCATTCTATGAAAGTAAGAACTAATTTTCTCATCCAAAGTCATTCATAGTGAAAAGACCGTTGAGGTCAATTATTTTAATTAACTTATACTATGGAAGAAAGAGGAACTGGTTTAAAAAAAGTGAATATGGGCTGAATGTAGTTATATATGTATATATATTTAAAGGTCTATTTTATTAGGCTAATGTAACCCCACAACAGCCAGGATTAAAGGTTTCAATTAATGGATGGCTGAGACCAACAAACTTTCAGGGTTCAAAGTTTTCTTTGGTTTTAATCCTTCATGGTTGTAGTGACATTTTTTAAAGCAGGAAAGGAAAGATGGATAACAGAGTACAGGGGATACGAGCTTTTTATCATATCTAAATTCTGGGTGTCTATGAACTTCCCTTGTATAACCAGAAAAGAGAAGATATCAGAGTTGGATTTGTCCTTTGAGGAATTTCATGCAAATGCAAAGGGAAAGTGAAAAAGGCAATGACAGAAAGGAAAGTATAAGCAGCCAGCTCACTACAACGAGGACAGAAGTATGTGCACTACTTTCCTGGGTACTGAGGAAACACACAGTGTGCTGTGTAAGGTGCCCCCACCCCAAGTCTCATTCAACAAAGATGAGGAACAATGTGCCTCCTGCCCACAGTGTGGGGCTCAGGAAGAGGATGGGCTTAGAAGACACACAGGAGAACCATGAAGGACTGTGACAAAAATACAGACGTCCATTCACTCATTACCCAGAGTGGAGGTTCTCAAAGCTGGCTGAACATCAGAATTGCCTCCAGAGGTTAAAGAAAAAAAATAATAAAATTACAGATTCCCAAACCTAAATTCAGATCCACTGACTGGAGAGTTGAGGGAGGGTCCCGGGAGTCTGTATTCTGTGGGACTTCCTGGGATGGAGCAGGTGTTCATATGATTGGGCCAATCTGGGAACTGCTGCTTAGAGGACTGTAGCAAGATTTGGAGAGGATGGGTTGCTGATTAAATAAAAACATGTCTACGTGGTATCGACGTGATTGGTTGTGTGGACATACATGTAGAACTTCCGTTCTATCTGTTGCTGAAGAAGCTATTAATCCATCAAGACTTTTCAATAATGCAAAATGCAAATTGTCCAAACGTGAATCATATTTATTTTCTGCAGCCCCACTTCCTATCCAAACAAAAACAGAACTGATGATGGTATCATACATTAAATAATCATAACGAGTAGTTAACTATCAAACATAGTTAGGTACCCAATACTATTTTTTAATTAAACTATCCCAATTTAGATAGTTCACAAAGTTCACATTGTGATCTACACATCATAATGTGTAGATCACATTTCTAAAAAAATGAAAGTCACCTCAACAATGACAGTCACATGATACAGTAGAAAAAACAGGTTTTAGAACGGGGAAGGCTGGATTCAACCCCCAAATTTTATCAATTCCTTGAAATAGGAATCGACAGCATCTTTTTGAGAATTAAATGAAATGACACATATAAAGTCTCCCCAAATTAGAAAAATAAATGTTTGTCTTCTTTCTCCTTTCTCATTGTTCCTTGCTCAATGTCACTTTTTTCAACTTTTGAAAGTAAGGTCTGATACAAAAAGATTAAAACAGAAGCAAAGGAACAACAAAAAATAGTGTTAACCAGGCTTGGTATACAACAGGAATCAGCAAACTTTTTTGGTGAAGTGACAGATAGTAAATATGTCAGGCTTTGCAGCCACAGGGTCTCCACTGCAAACCTTCCCACCTCTGCCGGGGAAGTGAGAAAGAAAAGGGCAGACAAAATATGAATGTGTGAGTATGGCTGTGTTTCAATAAAACTTTATTTACAAAGCCAAGCGGCAAGCTGGATTTGCCTGCCTGATAATGCAGAAAGACGTTTAAGAAATGCATAGGTTGATGCCGGACACGATGCAATGGAGACTCAAAGTCAGAAAACACACATGGGCTCAAAGTTCCTCTTACCACCCACTAGCCAGATGACTTTGCAAAATTCACTTCACCTTTCTGAGTTGAATTTTCTCATCTGTAAAGAGGAAGGAGCTGGGCTACAGAATCTCTGCAGAAGCTGCCATCCCTTGTCTCTGATTCTCTGAGAGACCACAGTCTCCTGGAAAGAATCACCAATGCACTGTTGTCTGAAATTTCACCATTTGTTTTGTTCTTTCATGGTTGACCAGTGAATCATAAAGAGCAACAGAAGCTCTCGGGTCGTAAGTATGATTTATCTGATGAGAAAAGGAAAAGGTAGCATTTGGTCAAAATAAATATTCTTCTCTCCACAGACACAAAGAAGCAATCAGAACAGTTATTAAATTTAAATGTCATATGTAATTTCACACGGTTTCAAGTCCAGACTACCATGTCAGTAGCTGAAGACCTGAAAATTGAAAGCCTTGTTTTTCAAAAGGGAGCAGTGCACTTGCTCTAACTGTGACATATTAATTAGGGAGTGAAAGAAATTGATCAGAACTGTTTTTCCAAAATGAAACTGTTGTGGAGGTATGTTTGCACAAAATAAGGGCGCTGTGTCTTACAAGTGTGAATGCTAATACAAGAAAATAAATAAGACATCATTTGAAAGCAGGATGCAGTCAAAGCAGAAGAATGTTGTGTTGGAAGTCAGAACTGATTTTGAATTTGGGTCTCTGCTACTAGCTAGCTTTGGCCAGGGGGCTTTCCTCTCTTGACACAACTCAGTCCTTCATAGAAAACATCGTAACTATGACTGAGGTGCCAGATACTGTTTTGGGTGTGTTATTCCCATTAATCCGCACCAAAATCTCATAAGGGAAGTCCTGATGCTACTGCTATTGTACAGTTGAAGAAACTGAGGCAAAGAGTAAAGGTTCTGGAAGCAGGATTTGAACACAGTTACTCTACTGTGCTGCCTCCCAAAGCATGGCCTTCCTGTGTCCTTTCCCAGCTTTGAGACCCAGATCTGCACATGCTGGGAGTTCATATCCACCCCCACCAGGCATTCAAGCTCCCTCCCATCTGGTCCCAGCCCCCACCACATTTCTCATTCTTCCTCTGTCTGAGCTCTTCCTTTATTAAAAAGCTCTTTTTGAAAATTTAAAACAAACAAACACCAAAAAAACCCTCTTTTTGACTGGCCCCCTGAAAGAGTCCCCTGCGTTCCCCTTCAGAGCTGGGCTCTTCTGGATTCCTTCCCCTCATTTCCTTCCCTGCTTTCTCCTGCCTTCCAGGCTCTACCTGAGTCCCGCCTCCCAGGGAGCGAGCACAAGGGGCAGAGCACGGGTCTGGGACAGGTGAATGGGGCCATGTCCTCAAACACAAACTCTGTGTGGGAGCTGGGAGACGTCCTTTAAACCCTCCTGGCCTCAATTTCTTGATCACTTGAGTGTCGGACCCTGTTTGCACTTTTTCAAACTTGTGGACTCCTGTTTGAAGGGGTAGAGACCCCTTCCTCTAGTTCACTTTGTGGGTCACCAACTCCCTGGCTGGTGGACACATGCGCCCTGCTCTAAGCAGAGGCGGCTGGCCGGAAGCCACTCTCTCTCCTCCTGTCCACCGGCAGTTTCGGAGACACCGGAGGGATCTGCAGACCAGAGCAGAAGACGCAGGGGTGGCTTTAGTCATTCAGGCCCAACCACCACGAGTCTGTAGCATATTGGCAGAAGTCCTCTGCCATTTACTTACATGTTCTTTAAATCAATTCAGCATTCTTCCTTAAATAAGTTCATTCAAAACAGGGAAGCTTTATAACATCATTGCAAATGGAAAAACAGTATCACCTTCTGTAAATAGAAGGTAGCTTACACGCACGCGCGCACACATGCACGCACACATCATATGTACCTTATTTGTTATAGACACAGACTATGCACAGATGCATTATACACACAGTATGTACATTATATATATACATATATAAACCGTGCATACCACACAGACACAGACACACACACACACACACACACATGCACTGAAAACAACATTATTTCAGCATTAGTCTAATGAGGTATTTGGCCACCCAAGCCAAGAGCCTACTTATTCCATTAAACAGCTCGCAGAGCCCATGCTAGGGTTATTCCACCCAGGGGTGAGGGACTGGGGTATTTATATACCAGCTCCCGCCAGCTGCTGGTTGGGGCTGCTGCTGCTGCTGCTTTTGGGTGGTTTTTATTCCTCTCTGACTCCCCTCCATTATGAAAAAAGCCCCCAGGGCAAAGGACCCAGAGCCTGGCAGCTGGCAGTCAACTGGAGTGCATGGAAGCACGGGGGGGGGGGGGGCGCGGGGCAGAGCCCCTGCCCCCCACCCAGCACCTGCAGCAGCTCCATCTCAGTAAAATGGGAAAGGGCTGCCTTCTGCCGTCACCCAGGTCTCTGCTGACCCTGAAGCTCTGTCATTGTCATGATGTCGTTCTTGCCCTGGGGAACCTTGGGCTCTCATTCCTGAGTCCTTTCCTCCCACAACATGCCTGTCCCAGGAGTGGGGGTATTCACCCAACTAGGAAATAATTTTGCTGAGAAATCAGCACCATTCTCCATGTTACCTACTAAAAATGAGTTGTCACTATAGAGTACAAACCAATCATGGGATCAGTTAATTCAGCCTAAGGAAATGAATTTTTTTTTTTTTTTAATGTCTGCTTCATTCAACCATGAAGTCCCAGACAATATCCAGAAAGCAGTGGCCCAGAACACCCTGATCTCACTCTGAACACTTTATAAGAATGCCCTGTGTGCGGTAGTCTTTACAGACTTTTTTCTCCCTTCTCAAATGGTTTTCAGCTTATGTAGATGGCATTTATGCAATTCAGAGAAAGGCACCGCACAGGATTAGTCAGCAACACGCCCTCTGACGCAGCTTCTGTGATCTAGTTAAAAATAGGAAAGAGGATGTTTTGCATAAGTCATCGCCATTGTGCAGGATCAGAGAACTGTCCACTTTTTTTGGTTTCCACATCCTGTTACTTTATCTAAAAATAGATGAAAACTCCGTCTCTGGATTGCTGGACAAGACCTTTGCCTCCGTGACCTAGGCTCCCTGGACATTCTTGTCATCACGTTCCTTTGCTGGCTTCGCTTCACCCTCTGCCATTTCCAGTCAAGCGGTGAGCCTCGGGCTCAGGACTTGTGCCGATCTGCCCCGCTCCCCGGGCTTGTAAACTCCAGGGCCCACAGGGGCCAGACCGGGAGTGTCAGCTGTGAAGCCAGACCGGTGGGCAGGGTAAACCAGCCTGGGCCCCGCCCGTCTGAGAGGAAGGAGCTCTTCCTCAGTTTTTCACAGATCGACTGACTTTTCCCGGAGTGGCTAGAAACCCCGAGATTTATCAGAACTTATTTGATCTTTAAATGTTAGAAAGAAAAGAACTTAAGTATTTTTCTTTAAATAGGGTAAAGGTCGAACCATGAGTTTGTGGTTTGTAACCTCTGTTCCATATATTCTCCTTTGTGTGTTACCAGCTACAAAGTGGGGGTCTCCAAAATTTACATCCATAGGTCTAAACCCTCCCACTATCTCCAGTTCCTGATCTCTAATTTGGACTAGGAGAGGAGTCCTGGATTCTGATTTTGGCTCTACACTTTGCTAACTGCAGAACTTTGGTTGACAGCTTCCTCTCTTCGGGCCCTAGCTGCGCACCTGTAGAATGTGGCCCCTGGAGTCAATGACCTTGAGTGCTCTGCCAAGCTCTATGAGCCTGTGAGTCTGATACATCCTCCTCTTCATCCCCTCTTTCTTGCCCTTCTTGATCTCAAAAAATCAATTTCCTACCACAGTCAGTGACCCAAACATTTTCTGGACTGTCTCAGCTTGGGAGTCAGCTTTATTTGTAACTCTGCTTCTAGGCAACATCAAACCAATTCTATTGCTGCAACATTTCTTCAATTTCCCTTTTGACCAGTGTTGACTGCTACCATCGCTTTCCTACCAAACCAGGAGATTTGCTTCCATCTCTCCATTACTCCCAGCTCTAGGGCTGTGCCCCCAACAAAAACAAACAAACAAACAAACAATTTTAAAAGCATTTTAAAATTTAAAAGCATTAGAAATTTTCCTTGGAAGAAAATGTACAATGGCCATTTATAATCTGCACTACTTGTCACATCCAGCCTTCAATTTGCCTTTCTGAACTTGTAGGCTAATGAGTCCACTTGGCAGCCATATTGAATTCATTAGCTGGGCGTGAGGGGAGGGTCCAGTGGTGTGTAGCATGGTCAGGGGTGGTTCACAAGTAGCCTCACATGGGAATATCAGGCATTCATGCTCCAGTAGGAGCTGTAAATATTTCGGTAGTATCTCAAACACAAGTGTCTAATGCCTTGTGGGTAATAATGTTACCAGTGTCAGGAGAGGAGGAAATCTCTGTATTTGTTTTCTCACATCTCAAAGTAAAGAAGGTAGCCTCATCCCAGAAACAAACTGGGCACATTCCCATTGATCCTGGGGAGAGAGCTGAACACTGGAGGCGGGACAAAACTGAAGAGAGTCAAACCTCTCACCTCCACCTAGCTTTCTAGCTGGTGAATGCATTCTTTTCTAGGGCTGCTAAAACAGATGATTACAAATGGAGTGCCTTAAAACAACAGAAATTTACGCTCCCACAGCTAGAAGCTGAATAAAGGCTCGAAGGAAGAATGCTTCCTTGTCTCTCCAACCTTCTGGCTGGCTGCTGGCAAGAATTTACATTCCTTGGCTAGGGCAGCAGAACTCTGATTTCTCCTGTCTTCGCACTGACAGCTTTCCTTCTGTGACCCATATTCTCTCTTAGGAGAAGACCAGCAGTCATTGGGCTAGGGCCCACCATGATCCGGCATGATCTCATTTTAATTTGATTTATTATCAGACACTGTATTTCCAAATAAGGTCATATTTGGGGAATTAGGGATAAGAACCAGAATGTATTTTTGAAGGTGACACTGTTCAACCCTATACAGGAAAGACTTCCCTACCACAATGACCCCACACACGCTATATAGAACCACCTCTTTAGAAAGTATTTTTCACAAATTGGTCATAGCACAACATCCATGGTTAGGATGACTTTTGTATATTCTCTGGTGCTCTTCATCTCTAAATGCAAGCATGGAAAGAGCAGGAGAAATCAAAACTGGATTTTTAATGCACAGAGGAATGTTGTTCTAAGGAAGGTGGAATTATACCTTAGCCACCAGCAACGAATGGCCCGCTGTGTAGAGCCTGGCTGAGCTTTGTGGAAAGGATCTAGATGGAAGGCCTCTGCAATACACTGAGTTGAGCCATCAGAAGCCTTATAAGTGGGAGATACCAAATGTGGGAGCCAATATGGCGCCTTATGGGAAGGCAAGGAATGGTGGTAAAGGGGCCCCAGTGAGGAAAAGGACTAGCTGGTGGGCCAGGGACGAGCCTATCCACGTTGGCTTCGAGTGGCAATTGCATGGCAGACCGTTTTGCCAGGCGGTGTGAAAATGCACATCAAAAGGAAAAGATAAGGTGATCCTGAACTGGTGTTAGTGGGCGCCTTCTGAGTGCTTCCTAAGTCTCACAAGTTTACAGCTGAGAAAGAGACTGTGGTCAAGGCACTCTCTGTGAGTGGGGCAAGATGGATGCCAAGAATGGGTCAGATAGATCCTTCTTCATTTAAGTGTTGAAAACCACACCAGGAGCCTTAGAAACAGAAATGGATGGGCCTAATAAAAATGACACCGTAAAATAAAATTAAACGTACACCGCGACTCTTGTTCCTCTATTTTCTGGGGTTAGTGTTCACATTCCTCAGTACTGACGGTAAGACTGCTGGCGATACAATCAGGACAGTGACCAGCAAGGGGGGTGGGGGGTGGGGTAGAGTCCCCAGATGTAGGTGAAAATTTGACAGCCAGACTTTATTTGGGGAGCCAAATCCTTCTGGAGACTCTTTCCAGGGCTGGCATACACTATGTGTGGAGGAAACAGTTTTGAAGAGTCAATGACAAGGAAACTTATTCTTTTGGCAAGGAGGTTGTGGAGAAATTTTATATTTCTAGTTGAAAAAAGAAGTCATGCCATAATGTGTTTCAGTATGTTTTTAAAATTAATTATGAAATGAATTTTGGAACACTGAAAAAAGAAATAAAATAAAATACAATTAAAAGAATTAATTGTGAGAAGACAATGTTCCCTTAATGAAAGACATTCTGGATCAGGACAAGATATAAAGATGGCTGAGAAATGAATAAGGCACAGCAATGGCTGGTAACTGCAGACAGGTTGGGCATGGCATAATGAAGAAGCAAGTTGCCATGGAAACAAGCCACTGACTGGACCGCAACCGTCTTGCATGCATACAACTTATAAAGAGAAGGGAAGGAGACTGGAGAAATGCCGGCTGGCCAAGAGTTCTCAGGAGAGACAGCGAGGGTCCTCTTGGCATTAGCTATACGGCATTAGAAAGAAAACCGAAGGCTGTCAAAAGCCACCAAAAGGCAGAATAGAAACTCCAAGCTTGTTGAGTACCTTGAATTTGGCCTTATTCATTTGCCATTCATCGGTTGGTTCATTCCAACGAACACTGACTGAGCACCTTCTGTCTGCCAGGCACTGGGCTAGGCAGCAAGGCTACCAGAAGAAAGGAGATGTCCCAACTCTCAGGAATCCTGCTGCCCCTCAGTGCTTTCTGGAGGAGCAAAACCTAAACACAGTTCTCTTGTGTCTCTCCTGGAAATCCAGCCTCCCGAAGCCCTGCAGCTCTGGTCCTGTTCCAGGTGTCTGCCATCTTTCCATCCTGCCCAGTGGCCTCCTGACCACCCTGCCTAGAATTCCAGCTCCTTCAGAGCTGGTCAGCTTGGCCTCCTCTGTATTCCCGTGGCAGGTCTGTACACCTGCTGTCAGCCTCCTCTGCCCAGACAGCGTTCGCTCATTCTGACCTCCTCCCACCGCCTCTGGCTGGGCTTTCTCACAACCTGCCTGGCCTGTCCACCTCATTTCACCTCCCGCACCTCCCAGCCCTGCGTGTCTATTATACAGATCCCAGAACAGACATCAGCCAGGCACTGCGTACTTATTCCTGGCTCTGTCTTTTGCGTGTGACCCTCAGTGCGAATGGTACAGTGACTCACGGAATCATAAGTTCACATCATGAGCTGTTACCCCAGCTCCATATCCCCAGCATGTCAGAGAACAAAACCCCCAGCTTCCTCCAGTGGGCTCCAGCAACACCTTCCCTTCTGGCGCTGCTGCTAAGCTTCCCGTTTGGTTTCGCCATTTCTTGGCATCTCCCCAAAAGTGCTCTTCTGTGATGGCTGTGATCTCACCAGTCTATTTGTAAATCTCCACGGCCTTCACCATCTCTCTCCGTCTGAAGCATTTCTGATCACAAACCAGCTCTCCAGAGTGACTGGCTTCTTGAGCAGGACAATGAAATTCTCGTCCTGTTTTACTCATCACACGCATATACAGTTCCATTGTTCGCAACCTTCATTTCATGAGGTTCTTCTGCCAACGCGGGAGCATAAGCCGTGCAGCCATGGTCATCATTCCCATTCCGTGGATCTAAAAATCGGAGACTTTGCCCAGGCCACACAAGGACAAGGGCTGAAAGCGTGCGCCGCACGCCCAGCCCTGGCACTGCCCTTGGGGCCTCAGAGTCTTTGCCCGCACCGTGCCTCACGGTGATCCTAAGGGGGCCTCCTCCTGTGTTAAAACGGGGTCCTCCAAAGAATCTGAACAAACAGAACTAGCGACTTGCGTCTTCATTTCCCCATTTCCCTTTAGATTTGGTGGCGTAACTGTAGATTCTAGGATCCCACCTCAAGCTTCATGAAGCTCCATTTTCCCCTGGTTGCGTACAAAAAAGGGAAAAAGTCCAAACCAACCCAAAACCTACAACATGAAAACCCTTTTCTCGGGAACTCTTGAAATGCCAGCACTGCGTGCACCTAGCTTCCGTGGGGCTCCCGGGAAGCCGCGGGATGCTCAGACTCCTTTCCCAGGCACGCTTTTATCACAAGCTCCCCGCCCCCCGGGGCTGTCTCGACATCTCCCTAACGTGCTGTCAAGCTCTCGGCCTCCGCACACCTGTGCAGAGCCAGTAAATCAATATTGATTGGGGGTGGGGGGGTGGGGGAGCGCGGCGTGTTCCTGCAGAAAGCAAGCAAGCCGTCTTGTTACCAGAATTCCCAAGACAAGAGAATTATTTACGGCGAGATTGGCCCTAAGGTGTAAAGCAACTCGGGGTATTGTAAACCACTTAAGAACAGAACGCAGAACAGAGAGGAGTCGGAGAGTCAATGAGTCCCAAGCCGGCCGCCCGGCGCGCGGAGATTCTGGAAAGCTCGGGCGCGCCGGAAGCCGGGAGCGGGCAGCGGGGAGCTAGCTTCGCCGCGTCCACCCGCCCGCGCGCCCCCAGCCGCTCATCGCGGAGGCCGCACCCCACCCCCACTCCCGGGACAGCATGAGCCCCGCGGTGTGGGAGGCGGCGCGGTCCCCCCTGGCTTTCCTGCATCCCCCGTGCAGGGCCTGCGTGACTCAGGGAAACGGCGCTGCCTGGACCATCTGCAGCCGCTCTCCTTTACCGATGGCCGCCGCCCTCCCAGCTCGGTGTGTGCCCGGGCCCAGCTGACCGGCACAGCGGACTCCCCACGGTGCTGCGGCCTCCATGACCTAGGAGGAAAGTGAGGCTCAGACCTGTGAAGGGTCTCTTCCATGGTCTTCCCGCTGGTGAATGCTGGTGGTCTGACTCCCCAACCTGCGCCCTTCATCTACTGCTACAAAGGCGCTCTGACCGGGCCTCTGCTAGGTTTCGAGAATTTTAGATTTTATCTCGTGTGTGGCCTAGGGGACCTCAGAGAGGCTGGGGGATTCTACCCCGAGCCCATAGCTAGAAAGGGGCAGAAGAGGGCTGAGAACACGGGCCCCTGGACACCCATCTCAGGAGCCCTTTCAGAGCTCATGGGACCCTGTGGCCATGTCTCATGACCTTGAGCAAAGTCACATGGAGCTTTCACCCACAGACTTAGAGCCTGGGGTGTGGGCGGAGTGTAGACCACCGGAGAGACAGCAAGGCCAGCAAGGGGCATACTTTTGCGTGGATGCAGAAGCTTTTTGTTTTTGTTTTTGTTTTTAAAGATTTTATTTATTTATTGGACGGACAGAGATCAAAAGCAGGCAGAGAGGCAGGCAGAGAAGAGAGGGGGAAGCAGGATCCCCGCTGAGCAGAGAGCCCTATGCAGGGCTCCATTCCAGGACCCTGGGATCATGACCTGAGCTGAAGGCAGAGGCTTTAACCCACTGAGCCACCCAGGCACAGAAGCTTTTTGAATTAACACATGAATTGATCCGGGAAAATGCTCGTTACAATTTTAGCATAACAAAAATTTTAAGGCAACTAGCTCTGGTTTTAATGGTGTTTGCGCAGTGACTATTGCTGAGTCCTGATCTATGATCATTTCATTATCTTGGCTCATTGGCAAGATTTGGTTTTTTACCTGTGGGGAGACAGCTGAGGGTGTGGGAGTTCTTCAAAGTATGTCAGTGTCATTAGGACACCTGCCGTTTCATTCCGCTCTCTCTCTTTCTTCCCAACTTTCCAACCACCCAAACTCCCCAATCCCTCAGTTATATTAAATCAATTATTTTAAAATGGTTATGTGTGCCTCTTTTTTTAGTGTTATATTGTGGTAAATACATACAACATAAAATTGACCACTGTAACCATTTTAAAGTTGCACAATTTGGTGGCTTTTTGTACACTCATAAGGTTGTGCAACCAACACAGCTTTCTAATTTCAGAACATTTTTATCCTCCTCCCGAAGAAATCCCATACCCATTAAGCCATCTTCTGAAAGGGTGAGTTCGAGCAAACAAATCACCGTTAACATACTCCTGTTATGCATCCGGTAGGGGCAGTCACAAGAGTGTGTAACTGATGATTTTGATGATTTTGTTCACTCGAATTCAAACCTTTCAGAGGTTCTCTCAAGATAAGGACTTTGATGGAGACAGTGCTATGGGACAGTAGAACTCCAAACTCTTCCAGAATATATATGGCTGAGGGTTGTCAGAACTGTATACCACATGCCTTAGAAACTCAGAGAGCAGACAAGTCAGGAATTGCCTAGGGGCTTGGAATGATGTATCCACAGCAGGCACTTACCATAGATTTATTGCCCCCACTCTTCCCCCCCACCACACACACATACCATCCTTCCCACCCCCCAAACATAACGAGACCTAGAAGGATCCTCAGTCTCTGAGAAGGAAGGGTTGATTCTATCCTCAAGAAGTCTCAAAATATTCTGGTAATTACACCAATTGTTTCATTATGATTTATGGGTAACAGATGTTTATTCAACAAGCCTTTTCTATCCTACTATGTGTCACGTGCTGTGTTGGACACTTGGGAACAGCGATGAATTTGCCCAATGAGGTGCTGCTTGCCTTGAGGGGTACAAGGGAAGCCAAAGATCTGGCTCTTGGTTCCTCCTGGGCGTGGGCGGAGTTGAACTGCGGTGTGGCGCAAGGTTTGCGGCAGGGAGGGAGGATGGAGGAAGAAAGGCAGAGATAGAAGATGGAGAAGATTGAGAAGGGCTTACACGGGCTGCGGAAGGATCCTTGGTTGGCGTCCTCTTCCTTTGCTCTGAAAGCATCCTAAGGCTGCCACAGTCCTTCCCACACTGTGCTGGAGCTGCTGATTTGCTTCCTCTTCAGGCTCGGGGTCTTCATTGTTAAGTCCTGGCACCTAGTTCAGTGTCTGGTAGCTATCGTCGAAAAATACCAAAATACCAAAGTACCAAAAATACCAAAGCTTTCTGCAGCAAGAAGAGTCAGCACCTTCTCTCCTATAACTCAAGCCACAGGGTAGAGATCTGGACCACGTGCCCAGAGGCTGGCGTTCAGTTTGCCCTTCCCGTCACTGTTAAGCCTGGAGTTGATTTCTTCTCTGTTCTCCGTTCCTCATTTTCCCTACTTGAATAAAAGATGTGATTGAGCTCCTTTCTGGAGAGGTTCAACAACGGGAGCCTTACCAAGTTCCTTAAGGCTCCTTGTTTCTTAAATTAATTAGGGAATTAATCAGTACAGTGTTGTCGAAGTCAAAAGAAATGTAAGTTTCAACAAGAGAACATTTGTGTCGACTAGTAGGGTGAGTGGGCTGTCATGGGACTTGGTGACTGGTGAACATTGGGACAAGTCCAGTTGTTGTTGTGAGTGGATCCAAGAAGGCAAGGTTCTGAGAAGTGAATTGACAGGGGAGTAAATACGGGCTGGGAAGGAAAGACAAGAAGAGTCAAAATAATTTGAGTCAAAAATAAGGTCAAGGAATCTCTTTTAGGGTAGGAGAAACTTAAGCATACTTATAGACAAAGAGAAGGCACTAATAATAATAATAGTACTTTCTACATTCACTGCATATTTATCATGTATTAGACACTGAAATATTTTCATTAAGCCCCCCGATGATCCTGTGAGGGAGACAAAATTCTTTCAGCATTTTAGCGTTGATGACACTGTGGCACAGAGTTTCAGTGACTTGCCTGATGCCACCGTATAGATGATGGAATGGTCAAGAAACTGCGTCCGGTGAGTGGGGAGAAGGGAGCACAGGTGAGAGAGGAAAACAGGCATGGCTGGTGAGAAGATTCTATGGATCCCCCAGCTTCAGAAGCTCAGTGATATCCAAGACGGGACTGCAGTTTTGTGATCACTCAGCTGGACATGATTTTCTAATGCTGAAACGAGACTCCCGTTCACTTTGTAGCTAAGCAGAATCATCAGACCTACGGCATCTGCCAAAATGTCACCCAAGGGAGAGGAGAGACTGAATTCAGACCAAAGAAGAATAGAGTTCCTTTATGCCCGCACCCCACCAAGCCCAGCTCCTTCATAAAGGGGAGATTTTGTATGCCTGGAGTCTAGCACGTTGCCTGGCACAAAGCAGAAGCGATCATTTGCCTCTGAGATGAGTGAGTGATGTGTTAAGCATAGGAGGGAGGGTGCAGTCACATCCCAGGGAAGGGCCCAGAGCCTTCTGCATGTTGGAAGTGATGCCAGGGCTTCACACCTACCATATCACACAGAAAAATGTATTTGGTTCTCTATATCCACCTCATTTCAGAAAAGATGTGAAGAAATGCTCTGACTTCATCCCCATCTCATTGCTTGGATGTCAGGAGTATTAATAACGTGTACTTCCGGATCACAGAACCGAGGCATCAGCAGGGGCTCAGGACTCTGGATTATCTTGAGGCATTGGAGATTTGAGGTCTTTTTACAGGGGGTCACATCTAGAGGGTCTGCTGTACTGCTCAGATCCTGGGGTTTCTACCTCAGAGAATGGGCCTCCCCATTTCGTTAGCGCAGCGAGTTTGGCGTTGGCCACCATGGAGCTGTTGAAACCCAGGAATCTCGTAATTGCCTGAAGGGCCCCTTCCTCTCGCATGACTGACTAGCTATAGACGCCAGGAAAGAAGTTCCTTGGTAATAGTCCTGAGCAGAGCTGACTTCTACCAGAGACCTCTGATTTGCTCACAGGCATCTCCATTGTAACATGACCAAAGCCCAGCCCGGGTCTGCCCCTCAAAGCTCTTGAGGTCGCATTTCTGCTGAAGACCCTTCAAAGGTTCCTGTTGCTCGTGGGATGACCATCAGCTATCCCGACTCCCCGCTTCCCTCTCTGTGTCTGTCTGTCTGTCTCTCCCTCTCTCTCTCCCACCAGATACTCCAGCCTTTGTTCCCTTCCTCTTCCTTCCAGGCCCTGGCCCTCCTCACCCCCAACCGCACACACTGTTCTCTGCAGGAAGACTCTTCCTGCCCTGCTTTGCCTGGTTATACCTACTTCAGGTCGCAGGTCCTTCGTCACCCTCTCTGGGAAGCCCGCCCTGATCAGTCTTCAAATCATCAACTCTTTTCCCTCAGGTTCTCATTTCCTTGTATACCTCTGCTTTGTCGTGATTTGAACAGTGACAGACTTAGGCTGGTTTATGATTACTGGATCCATCTCTGTTGTTTTTTTTTTTTTTCAGGACAGGGGCCGTATGTGCTTTTGCTCACAATTTTATCTCTGGTGCCAATACCTGGCACGTGATGAATACTCAGTAAATATTAGTTGCCCAAGGGCATGAGCCAGGAGTAGACCCCAGGGCAATGTAGCCTGTGGGGCTCTGTTTGCTCATCTCTCTTATGTGGGACGAGAAGATCTTTCTGGCTTTAAATTTCCATGTTGCTTTCATTTTCTGCCCAAGTGAAGTTTGTCTCATCTGTGTTTGAATGTAATGAAGAGTTCTTCCGGGAAACAGCTCGCTCTCTCTTTTCTTTCTAAAAAAATTTAAATTTATTTTTAAAGATATTGTTTCTTCATTTATTGGAGAGAGATTGAGAGAGAGAGAGAGAGATGGAAAGAGGCATAGGGAGAGGGAGAAGCAGACTTTCCACTGAACAGGGAGCCCCACTTAGGGGCCTCAGTCCCAGGACCCTGGGATCATGACCTGGGTCAAAGGCAGCCGCTTAGCCAACTGAGCCACCCAAGTACCCCTCTCTCTTTCTACTCTAATACGAGTCTTGAGGCATAAACACCCAGAGTTTAGGTTTGGTTGTTGTGAAAATAAAATTTCAAAACATTTATGACTTTGGAAGAATTCTAGAATTGTATTAATTTTGTGCATTGTTGACATCTCATGCCCCAATAATTACCTCAAATAATAAATTTTATGAGACCAAAAGACGTTATGTTTAGTTGGCTCATGAGAAAATTTGAGAACAGCAAGGTTTATTTCTCGAGTGGCTTCATAAATTACTGAGGCAAGAGGATGTGCTTCCCTGCCCCTCGCGGCTAATAATGTAATCACTTCTCAGTCCGCGAGCCAACGAGAAAGTAAATAGGAAGATTATAGTCCATCACTCACTGCGGAGTTTGTTTCATCTTTCAGCTTGAGTTGTGTGACTTGGGTATTGAACAACCATGGTCATGAAGTGTGACTCAGAGACTGTAGGCTCCTCAAATGGCATCAGATGGCTTCATGCTCCCTCTATGGAGAACAATAAAGCAGTTAAGTTCAAAGAAATAATAGTAGCCAACGCTGACTAGGGATTTACTTGGTGCTCCCTCTAGTGTTAACCCCTTACGCCTTACCCCAGCCCTGTCCTAGGTGTGGTTCAGAAACTGTTTATCCGGAAGACTTAATACACCTTGGAAACCCCCTTCCGGGTCATCCTGTGACGTATCTAGGGTCTGACCGGTTATAACCTCAGTTTCACCATGTGTACAATGGCGTCAACCGCAGTCCCCTTCTCGGAGTGATGCCAGAGGATGGTGTGAACTAATGCTTGTTAAGTCTATTGAGCTTTTTTTTTTTTTTTTAGTTTTTATTTGTTTATTTGATAGAGATCACAAGTAGGCAGAGAGGCAGGCGGGGCGGGGGGTATTGTGGGGGGGGAATGCAGACTCCCCACTGAGCGGAGAGCCTGATGCAGGGCTCCATCCCAGGACCCTGAGATCATGACTTGAGCCAAAGGCAGAGGCTTAACCCACTGAGCCACCCAGGCGCCCCTATCGGGCTTTAATAGGTAGACTTTTTTGTTTTGTTTTGTTTTGTTTTGGTTTTTTATTTTTTGAACTGTTTGGTAATTTTTTTTTTTTTAATTTCTTTTCAGCGTAACAGTATTCATTGTTTTTGCACTGCACCCAGTGCTCCATGCAATCCGTGCCCTCTCTAATACCCACCACCTGGTACCCCAACCTCCCACCCCCCGCCCCTTCAAAACCCTCAGATTGTATTTCAGAGTTCATAGTCTCTCATGGTTCACCTCCCCTTCCAATTTCCCTCAACTCCCTACAATAGGTAGACTTTTAATGGCTGTTAGCGGCCATGATGTTTTCTGGCTTTAATGAGGTTTGGGCAACTGTACATCATCCAGGAGTGGGTTCTTTTGAAAATCTTGACTAAGGAATACACTATTATGGTCATGTGCAGTCAACTAGCCTGGGATTCCCATCCTGGGTCACCCACTGACCAGCTGAATGCCTTTGGATAATTCCTTAAATTCCCTGAGGCTTTGTTGTCTTAATCTGTTCAATCAGGATGCTAATAATAGCATCTACCTCACAGGACTGCAGGGAGCACGAAATGGCAGCGTCTACACAGAGCTTAGCACCGGGCCAGACACCTCATAAGGTGTTATGTTAAGAATCTATTGAGCATATTTATAGGATTCATTACAGAAAAAGCCAAAGGTCCTGTATTCCTGTGGAGACTACATCCTATTTTTAGGCAAAAAGCAGTCTTTAAAAAGCCCCGCTGATGCTCCCCTACTCCAGCAGCTTGTCGTGTAACCCCTGTGGGTCCCTGCGGGGCTGCCAGGGCCAGCCCCAGGTCGATCTCCATGGTTGGCCGCTGGGCTCACCTGTGTGTTTGTTGTACTTTGCTCCTCTTTCATTTTTTTTTTTTTTTAAGATTTACTTATTTATTGGACAGAGAGATGGAGAGAGAGCACAAGAAGGCAGAGCGGCAGGCAGAGAGAGAGGGAGAAGCAGGCTCTCCACTTAGGCAGGGAGCCTGATGTGGGGCTCGATCCCAGGACCCTGAAGGCAGAGGCTTAACCCACTGAGCCACCCAGGTGCCCCTCTGCTCCCCTTCTATAGTGTATTTCTCTCTCTCTCTCTCATCTCTGACAGAGATGAGTGCCTTCAAAAAGCAGGATTTAAAATCCTGTTCTTCAGAAAGCCTTTCCAAATTCAGACATTTTCCCCTAAATCCCCTTAGCTGTGATACATGAATTTCCGCTCACCAAGCCCATCGTCCAGGTCTACCCTGTGTAAATCAAACGTGCTGGTGTTTCCGAGGCATGAGCTGTTAGGAAATGGCCCCCGTCCTCAAGGAGCTTACAGTGAACAATTTGCAGACGCAAATATTTACCACGATACGTATAACATAAGTATTTTATACTAGGTTATCATACAGGCTGAAATAAAACATAGGCAAATGTAGGTCAAAATTGGCCATTTATATTTGTAGAAACTGCCCAACAGGCTAGAGATGCAGTCCTGACCCCTGAACACAAATAATAATTTGCTGGAGTGCAAATTCTCACTCGTGAATATTCCTCTCCTCTTCCTTTGTCATCACCATCGTTTTCTTCTCTTACTCCTGTGACAAATTCACTGAGCACCTCAGTGTGCCACTCACTGTGCCTTTGGGCAACAGTGGCAGCCCACACGGAGGGGTTTCCTTTAGGGTTCTATAAGCAGTAGATATTTAATAAATGATAGAGTCATTGCTTTTTTTTTTAAACTTGTCTACAGATATTATGCAAAAAGAAGGAAAGGGAGAGAATGGAACAAATCCAGCTGTTGTGAGTTTAAGGCCACGATCCTTCCCCCACAGAATGCCTCTCCTTTCTGGTGGGCAGGTGAAGGGAGAGAAAACATTGGGAGAAGATAGTAGAGCAGTCGCACCGGCTGGACCTGCAGGTGGCGCTCGAGAGCCAGGCTCCACCCATCCCCGTGTTTCAGCTTGTAGCCCTGTAGCCACCGCTCACGGGCACCTGCTGGGAGCTCCCATGCCCTCTGCAGACCGGGGCTGTGTTCTCACCTGGTGCCCACTCTCACTCTGCCTTCTAGTCTAGGCTTCCACGCTCCTGAGGCTGCGGAAGGGGCGGCACCCCCAAGCCCGGGGAGCTTCCTTCCCCACGCACAGAGCAGAGGCAAGACTTGGGCGATCTCTGGGTGGACTTATAGCAATTCCACCCCCCCACTCCCGCACAGTAATCCGAGCTACCTTGTGCAGACCTACAGGATGGACTTCCTAACGCTCCCAGTAGCCTCGTGTGTTAGGTTAATCCTACCACCAGTCTCATCTTATAAAAGACACCGAGGCTTAGATCAACAACACTGCTCAGTGAACAGGAGGCCCATTAGCAAAACTTTCCACTTAGAGAACAATTTTCCAGAATCTAAGGGGAGAATGTGCACACATTAGGACCCACCAGCCCCACTCTCCTGCATGGCAGGCACGTCCCCTGGAGGAGTTCTCACTGCGGCACAGGAGACCTGTGCGAATAGGCTTAGAGCAGCATCGCGCGTGATAGAGCAAGACGACGGAAACAACCTAAGTGCCTATCAACAGGAAAATGGGTCAACAGATTGTGGTGTACTTACGCAGTGAAATGTGATGTGGCAATAAAATGGAATGAGAGTTAGACTGATCAAAACAAAGAACTCCCAAACACCTTGACTGCAAAAAAGGCGGGAATCAAAACCATATGCACTAAAAACAAACAAACAAACAAAAAAAAAAAACAAACCCCAAGGCACACTATATGATGTTTCTGTAAGATTCTGTAAGATGTTTCTGTAAGATTTCACTACATACAACACAATGCTTAGAGATCTGTGTATGTGTAGCAAGGGTATTAAAAGATGCGCATGGGAGTAAAACACCAGACTTAGCCAGAACTCTGGTTCCCATGGGGGAGGAAGGGGACTGGAAGTGGAGAGGAATCCAGGGCATCTCGACTGTGTTGGTGATGTTGTATTTCTTACATGGGATGATAGATATATAGATATATGATATATGATATCATATATCTATATATATAGATATAAACTCAAATTTTTATTTTAAAAATTACTAAAAGACCTCACAGTTAGTAAACGGAAGTGTTAGAACCCACACATTTTTTGCTTTCCAGTACGTCATACGGACCACTGCAGGAAGCAAGCAATGGGAGGTGACCATGACGGAATGCTACTCCTTCCATCTGTTCTTTGCACAGACCTTGAAAATGCAATCAAAGGGATCTCACTTTGTATACGGGAGGCAATCCTGAAAAACATGGTATTACGTATTAATAGATTAAATCCTGTCCTCCTATGGTTTTATAGAGTTCTTTAGAATGAGGTGCCTACAAAAATATTCATGACAAACCTAACACAAGCAAGGAAGGGATCCCCACATTTGTCTCAAGTGGCTTCGGTGACACAGAATCCTATAGCTATTTCCTTCTCCAGAATGGATCTATCAACCAGGTGACGAATCCTCGTTCTGCATCTAAAGTGCCCTCACACTCACATACTCCACCAGTTTCGTCCCTATTTTGTTCAGACTTCTCACTCGTTTCATCTCTATCAACTTAGGAACTTAGCAGGAGCTCCTTCTTTTCCTCCCTTATTTAAAAATTAATAAATATGCATTGAATGCCCATCAATTCCCAGGTGCACTCTGCTAGATGCTGGGAAAATGACAGTGACCCAGACAGGTCACGCTCTGAATGAGCACTCAGTCTCCTGGAGGAGACAGACGCCTAAAGCCGTGATTACAGCGCAATAAGACAGGTGCTGTGATGGGGCGTAGGCCGGGCCCTGGTAAAGAGGAACACGACCTAACATGACCTTCCGTGTTGGATCTGGGAACGCCTCGGAGAAGGGCTGATATTTAAGCTGAATAGGAAAGGATGATGGGAACTGGCTTTTCTGTAAGAAAGAAATTTAATGATTTCAGAGGTTTCAGACATTTGATTGCAGAATTTCTATCAGCCAACCAGGGGAGAATACTAATAAAATTTTTAAGGTATCTCTTACCTGACAAAAAGAAGACCTGTGAGTCTTCTTTAGGTGTAGTTCACTGTCCTTTCTTCTGTGTGTTCGGAACCAGTGATAATGGAGCGAACTGGACTCCTATCGCCCTTGGTCAAAGGTGCAGGTGCGCTCCTGATCTAAGGGAGTAAGCCAGGGGCAAGTGCATCTATAATATGAGCATAATTGCCCTGATTTTCCTCCATGTTTTAAAAATTCCTCTTGACCTAGTTACCTAGGGGAAAACATGGAAGCCCAACTTCTCTGCGGACACAGAAGGATCACAGGACAGACCCGGAAGCCCCGGAGAGGGAAGGTTTCACTGTAGCATCTTCCAGCCATGCTGGTTCCCTTTAATTCCCCTAAGTCCTGCACTCATCTAGGTGACTGGATAATTTGCCTTAGACATAATCTAAGGTTGAGTATCCAGTTTAATTACATGAGGTTTGCTCAGGGACCCGCTTTCCAGAAGTTGCTGAAACAGATGTCACATACCACATTACGATTTTGAATCAAAACCAACCTCCCCAGAGTCCCAATCCTACAAGTTAGAGGAAGATACACATAACCCAGAAAATGGGATATAAAGTGAAGATCTGAGTGTTTATTAATTCTAATTGGATGTAAAACCACAGAGTTCGCTCTTTTAAACAAACGTAGCCATTAAAACAACCCTTACACAAGAAAGTGATTTTTAAAATTTCAAAGTAAGAGATCCAGCGCAAGCGAGGATGACATTTTAAAGTATCATCAATGGATTTTCACCTCGACTTCCCACCACAATAATACTCATTTATATCTTCAGTCTTACGCAGCAACAAAGTCACAGTGAGAAAGACAGCAATTGCTTCTGAAAGGAAATCAAAGAGGCCTGGAGCGAATATTTTTTCAAACGGATCTTGGGGAGTTGAAATAAGGCCTGCTTCTCCACGGGCTGACGACGCTCAACAGTGATGGGAACAGCAGAATCCTTTTCTCTGATTTCACCTTTGAACAGAATAAAAGGAACTCAGTGTAACATTCTCCCTCACGAAGAGATGCAGAACTCAAGCCTCACCCCCAAGAAATGCTATCATCAAAGAAAACACTAATCCAGACCCTATAAATTCTGTTAATAGCATGTTGTAGCATTCATTAGAATGTCTCCTTCTTGCTAATCTTCCTCTGAATTGTTATTTATTTATTTTTATTTTTTTTCTTCCTCTGAATTTTTTAATACAACCTTCCTGGATTGGAAAAAGGACTCCAATAGGAAGGAAATGACAAACAAACAAACAGACAAACAAAAACAAACCTTGAAACTTTTGGCTGCCTAGCATGGTTAAAGGCAACATTCCATAATAAAGAGAACGTAACATAGTCACAGCACCTCACTTTTCAAGTCACGGGGTTTAGGGAAGCTTCGGTTGTCCTAATGTGAAAACATGCAACTACTAAGTGGGTGTGTGTAAAACTAGTCCTTTGGGGGGCGCCTGGGTGGCTCAGTGGGTTAAGCCTCTGACTTCTGCTGGGGTCATGATCTTGGGGTCCTGGGATGGAGCCCCATATCGGGCTCTCTGCTCTGTGGGGAGCCTGCGTCCCCCTCCCCCTCTGCCTGCCTCTCTGCCTACTTGTGATCTCTCTCTCTCTGTCAAATAAATAAATAAAATCTTAAAAAACAAAAACAAAAACAAATCTAGTCCTTTGGCAATGTCCCTAATTAACACAAACACCTTCCCCTGTTCATTATGTCGACCCCTTGTGTAAGTGTTTTGCAGACTGCGATGTGTTGAAACATTTGAAAACATCATTAAATTTTAAGAATTTAGAGTTTAGTGACATTGTAAAACTGGCAAAGCATGTACATTTCATAAATTCAGTGGTGTTGGCACAGCCACTCCTGAAAAGACATCTACAGTGCAGGCTCAGAAAATAACTGATTAAAAAAGAAAAAAAGGAAGGAAGGAAGGGAGGAAATTGATAAGAAAGATGATAATAGACACTTAAAAAGAGAAAGATCTGGATGTCAATACACAAAACTGAGGAAGTAGTGAAATATTTTTCAAATTGACCATATCTACAATATTATTCCAAAAATGAAGTGTACGATCAAGTACATCAAATCCTACCAAATAATTTTCCTGAAAAATTATACCCCCCAAAGCAACATTTGATTCATTTTTCTTTCATTCTAAGTTCTGGAACATAAGTTGCGTTTACAAGACAAAGATTTATTTTCTCAGATAAAGCCCCAGTTGAACAGTTTATAAATTCTGGCCACGAAATTATCATCTCTGTCTTGAGATGCGTCAAATTCCTCAGTCACAGGTCCCTCAGCATGCTACTGGCCTACTTGCCTCTCGCTCATATTTGATACTTCAAGGCTTTGCTGACTGTTTCCTAACATCTCAGAGAATAAATCTCTAACCAGACCAAGGCCTTCTTCAATCTGGAGGCTCATCTGAGCGTTTTGCGCCAAGAGGTCTTTTATCAGTCTCCCCTTAGCTAATCTGTCCTAGAGACTTAAGTCAGTCACTTTGAAGGCTTTGACCTTGGCCTTGGACTCTTCAAAGGCTTATGAAGACAGAAAGGCTGATTTCCTACGTTGTCATGAAGGACTACTTTCTTGGATCACCGTCTCTTACCACAGCACCTAGCTCAGGGGGGGAGGGCAGTGTCCTGATCCCTGCTAAGGAGTCTTCTTAGTCTCCGTAGATTTCACTGTGACCACTTCTCCCTTGTAGGGTTCACGCTTCACAGGAGTAGGTGTGCAAGTCTGAAACAGAACAGTTCATTTTTCTCTTATGGTTTACTGACTTCTGGAATTCAAAGCGGAATGCAGCTCCCTTGATGAAGTGTGAGAACAAAATTGAACCTTGCAAATTCACATGTCACTTGCCTCCCGCCACTCGCCCTTTCCCAGACATTCTTGGCCACCTCGGACGTGCTGTGGCCCGCTCTTTGCCCTGTCTGACAAAGACCCAGGGAGCACTCTCTAGCGATTGTTCTTTTCACTGAAACTTACCCGGGAGCCTCTGTCACACCCTCATGACTGTCTCATTCTACTTCCACCTTGGAGTCCTCCAGACCTGCTCCTACCTTTCCTTCTAGTTTCAGTGAGACGCTGGTGTCCTAGACTGCTTTGTTGTACCTCTCCTAAGACTCAGAGCGTGTTTTTCAGATTCTAGCAATCTGTGTGTGGGTTTTCTCATTTTCTCACCTGCTGCTGTGTGTCATCGGCCGTCCACACAATTTCACGTCTCTAACTCCACCTCTTGGGTGGCCGGCTGAGCAGCAGAACCCAACCAACCCCTCCTTCCCCGCTGGGGCTGGATTTGGCTTGAGTGAATTCAGGGCTTGCTCAGAGTTGAGCAATCTGGATTTTATAAACAACGGAGTTCACCAGCAGTAACGAAAGCATGCTGTTTGTAAATATGGATACAAATCCACGGACAGGTCAAGAGGCAGCAAGATACAGGGATGAAGGACCTGGGCTCTGACACCAGACTGTCTGGGCACGTTACTTATCGCCATGTTTCCTTTGCCTCGATTTACACCGGGAGTCATCACAGAACCTACTTTATGGGGTGAACGTGAGAGGGTGACAAATAAGTCAATCATTTAGAATAACGCCTAGCACAGAATAAGCTCTTAATAAATGTGTGTGTACCCATAAATATGTACACACACACAAATAACGTTTGTCTTGTTTGGACCACCAAAACGAATACACCGTAGTGATTGGCAACGTGGGCTTGGGCATAGGATGCTTTGGCTTTGGGGTTCGCTAGCTGTAGGAAGCTGGCAAGCTAACAGACCCCCCGAATCGACTCACTCATCTAGGAAACGGAGGGAAGGCAAGCCATCTCCTAGATACAAAGCACTGCCTTCCTTCATTCAATATTTATTGAACACAGAGCGCCCCACTCTGCAGGCACAGAGGACAAAACAAAGAACAACACAGAGCCTGTCCCTTCTGCTCTGAGGTTTGAAGTAAAGCGTCAGGAGCACGGGGAGCCCTTGGCCGCTGGGAGGCGCCTCGCCCTCCTCCACTCAGCAGCCCGGGTATCTGTCCACTTTCTGGGTCTGGTTAGACGCTTTGCTGGACTTCCATTTTGGCTCGCTGTCGACTCTGTGCTTTTCTTCACCCTGGACGCTCTTGTCGTCTTGAGGAACACCCACACCGGGAAATGGAGGACGAGCTTCCTTTTTCTGCCTTCCAGTCCCTGGACCCTGTGGTTACCTGGAGCCAACCACACCTGAAACTTTACACCCACTTAACACCCCACTCTCTGACTACATTCTCAGGGAGGTCTTCGTGTTTTTTCTTCCCCTGGTTTACTCTCCCAGCCAGACTGTGCGATCTGTCACTTAAGCCTCGGGTGACCACAGAACGGATGCACCCTGGGACGCGTCTGAGGCTGTTACAGGGACCAAACACAATTAACGGGCATCATCAGAACCAGCTAAGGCAGCCAAGATTCATTTCCGGGTGCTGCCTACAAGCCGAGGGGTCTTGCCTTTCTCATTTCCGTTCAGCCTTGGCACTCTGCCACACCTGTGGTGTGTTTCAGATCAACCTCCAGGGACATAAATGGGCAGACCTTTGTGTCCCCTGCCATGCTGCCTTGTCTCTCATCAGCCCCACTCTGTCTCCCTCTTCATCCAACAGTTCCTTTGAAACTTCACTGCTTATAGTTTTCAGCTCTTGTTTTTTTCTGTCGCTTCTAGACTCCTTCGTGGGAGGTGAGGGCTGACACAGGGACGTGGGCGCGGCCCGGGCGCTGCCCCCCTCAATCAGGCTCAGTCCCCTGGAGGATCCCTCCCCCACCCTGGGACAGGCTGGGGGGTAGCATGTGTCCTTCCCTGGTCCTCCTGCCAGGGCTCTGCTCTTGCCCTTGCTGGCATTGCCGCCCTCCCTCGTCTTTAACTCAGCCCAGACAATCCTCAGTCCAGGAAGCCTTAGCCCTCCCTGACAAGCCCTCCAACCTGCTCGCCAGTTTTCTGTCATCATCTGCTCACCTGCCCCTCTCTTCCTGTAGATTCGGGCCTGGGGTACCTGCTCTGTTTTTCCGTGAGAAATACTACACAGTTGATGGCTTTCTACAGAGGGTGTGATGGGAAGGAGCTCCCCTTCCAAGCTTTGTCGCCTCTTTGGATGGGTTGTCCCAGCCTGGGCTGACTCCGTTTCCCTCATACTCCCTCATGGTGGTTCACCATTTCTCTGTTCTCGGGGCTGCACTTCCTCTGGCCGGTGGCTCTCTGATACCTGCGGGCAGGTCTCAGCTCACCTGGCTGTCTAGGACCCACTTTCTGGCTATGGCGTCATAGCACTCGGAGCCTGGCTGGCCACTCTGGGCACAGGAGCCACTATGTCCCTCCGGCCTGACTGGCCAGTCTGATCTGCCCATGGTCCCACTCTGGACCTGCCTCTGAGGCTCTGGGGAGGCAGGGCACGATTTCCCGCCAGAACCACTCCTGCCTGCACTCCTGCCTCAGGAACACCCCCCCCCACACACACACTCTGGGGAGGCTTTGCTGCTCCACAGCCTTCCCCTTTGATAAACGACTGGACAGGAATCAAAGACAATTTAAGTTCAGGTCCCAACTCTCCTAGTACTTTTCACCTTTTAGTATCTTATCCTTAGAGGTGCGTTACATAAACTCTTCAATGCTGAACCCACACCTTGTTCATCTTTGTACTGCCTCCTGCCCCTGGCATTGCCCTCGACGTGTATTTCAGAACCTCAGTAGATGTTCACCGGGATAAAACGGAAGGCTGACGGTGCTCATTCTGCAAACTCTCAAGCTGTCGCTGTGTTATGCAGAAGCTGAGGGGCACGTCTGTTTTCTGAATAGGCCTGACCTACAACTCCTGTGACTTCTCTCCAGTGACCACGACAAGTCTCCCCCTGAAGTGTGAAGTGCCCAGTCCTGACACGGCCCCAGCATCTGGGGAGACCAGTATGTGGTGCTCATGGGCTATCCTAAGTGGTTGGGGCTGAAGTAAAGTAGGCTTCATTCCCTAGGATCCCAGACGAGTACAGTGCTTCATGTGGACTCCATCTCAAGTGTCCCAGCTAAACCCATACCTAACTCTCAGAGAACATTTCTGGAAGAGCAGGACGACCAAGAAGCGGAGGGCTCTGGGCTGAACAAAGAGAGCAGGTCTCTTCTCGGCTTGCCTTCTCTTCTCCATGTTCTCCTGGTTTTCTTCCTACCTCACCAGGAAGCTTTCTCAGGCTCCTTTCCTGGCTCCTCCGCTCCTTGGCCTCTGGAGGCTGGCAGCCCCCGAGCTCCATCTCAAGCCCCCTTCCTTCTCTGCCTACAGTCTCCTAGGTAGCCCTAGACTTATGATTTCAAATTTACACACCACAATTCCCAAATTTTAGGTCCAGCTCTGATCTCTTCCGTTCTCTAGATTCCTTTATTCCAGTGGCTAACTAACCTATCACACGGAGATGTAGTAAGTGTCTCCAACAGACCCGGAACTTCAGCGCCACAAACTGGGAGACACGGAGAGTGGAATGCTGGGATGCTAGCTTTTCTGAGACCAGGAAGACTGACAGAGAAGAATCTGGGGCCGAAAAGGAAGTTCTGATACCAACCCACCGTTGGAGGCTAAGAAATAAAGTTCTGAGACCAACCCACCCATGGAGGCTAAGAAATAAAATAGCAATAAAAACAGAACTTCCAGATTCCAAGCAGCGGACGTTGGTCCAACACTACACAGTCCAAATAAGCAGCCAATGAAATCCATGCCTGTCTGGTGAGCTCAGAGGCAACCAACACACATGGAACCAAGCTCTTCAGGAATGGTGAACACCACCCCCCACCCCAACCCCGCACATGAGTAAGCCCTAGGTTCAATGGAGGTGACCCATAACAGAGAAACCTCGCATTTCGGTAATAGTTTGCAAACCACCAAATGTTTCCATTTAACCTCCAACACATCTGCCGAGCTATTTCTCAAGGACCATGTGACAGAGCTGGGCCCTCTCATTTCAGGGATGGTTCTTTGGGTGAGTTTGCCGCTGCGAGGATAAGCGAACCCCATGTGCAGGAGGGGAGGCTGGTGGGGGGCATCCTGAGCACGGGGGCAGGTGGCCACGTGCGTGAGTGGGGATTAAATGTCATGATCGTATGCTGCAGCAGAAGAGGATGAAAAGATTCACTCTGAAGGTCAGAAAATCAGGGTCTGACTTCTGATGCGGCCACTGAGTCACGACGTGACCTCCTTAAGCCTCGATTTCTTAATTTATGAGATTGGGAGCCACTCCTTGCTTCAGAGGGTTGTGGTAAGGATTAAGCTGGGCCGGGCACATGATTGGTTATCAATAAATATTTACTGCATGAATGCTGAGTGGCTAAAGCCCAAAGGGAGAGTACTTAGAGAGCCACTGTGTACAGTGGTATGCTGGGACACAGAGACCCCGTGTACAGTGGTATGCTGGTGCACAGGGTCCCCGTGTACAGTGCTATGCTGGGACACAGGGTCCCTGTGTACAGTGCTATGCTGGTGCACAAGTTCCCTGTGTACAGTGCTATGCCAGGACACCGGATCCTTGTGTACAGCGCTATGCCGGGACACCGGGTCCCCATGTACAGTGCTGTGCTGGTCAGTGTTACCAAACATCTCTGTCTTCCCTTTACTCACCACCCCAAAAGCCCTGGTTTGTAGCACTTGCCTATTTCTGGGGTGTCCATACTCCCACCAGAGTGGATTTCAAGCTACTCATGTGACCTCACAGAACGAGGAGTTGGGAGGAGGCACACACAGGTGTCTCTCGGGAGCCACAAGGAGCTGACTCCCCCAGAGGTCTCCCCATTTAGAATCATTAGCCACCAGTCTGAGGAAATCAGGATACATGGCAGTCACTGGCTTCTCTTAAATTATTTTCTCCGAGCTCCCACATTGAGAAAGACATTGACAAACGGTTACCTCAGAAGTGGAGAACACTCATTTCAAGGACCCGATCAGCCATCCCTTCCATTGTGTCTTATCTAAAAGGCAAATTATGCTTATTGTTGCAAAGCTTTAAAAGTTTAAAAGCTTTGGCAGCCACGCTCTGAAACCAGGCCCTGCTATTCCTGTTTCTCTATAAAATGCAATGTGACCCTGATGTCCCAGAATAGACTGGGTTGCTTAATACTGAAAAAGAGAGAAAAAGAGACGACTTAAAGAGCTGGTGAGAATTACAAGTCTAAACACAAAAATTCTAGAAAAAAAGGATCTATTTGAATCTCAAGAACTATATTTTTGGGGGTAAAGAATGAACAGTGTGTAAGTTGATTTTGTTTTTTCAAGATGCTCCTGAATATGTAAGTTGCTGTTACTTTTTTTTTCTTCCCCTTCCTTCATCTCCCCCACAACTCTCCCTTAAGTGCCTTTTTATAAAAGATTGAAATACATATTTTATTATGTTTATCAGATAGTTTGATGCCTCATCTTCTGATTTAAATTTTTTCCCTTAAGGGTCGGCTGCTTACATGTTAAAATAAATAAAATGACAATTCCCTAAAGCTGTCAAATTGGATAAAAATGCTGTTTCCATCGAAATTCCTCACTATATCTAATAACAGTGATAGCTGCATGGTATGATGATGGTAAGTTTTATTAAGTAATAAAATTATGGGCAAGAATCAGGCTCACAGACAACTCCACTGTGTGGGCAGAGTCAGGGGGCAGTCTTCTGGGTAACTTGATTTAAATTTGTTTCGATGACCTCTGAAACTATAGTCTTTGCTCCTTCCATTTGCAGTCTGTTTGTCAAATTCCTACTATGTACCAAGCGCTGGGCATGAAAGTATGAGATGCTGTCCTCAAGACACCAACGCTCCAGCCAGATCAGCTGAGTTCTGGAGCAGGGGTTGTGTCTTTACCACCTGTTCTTTGGGAGTCCAGAATGATAAGTGATTAATTTTCCTGGGCTGGATAACAAGTGAACAGGAGAAATGGTATGGGTTGTTTCTGCTTGCCTTCCAACTCTTAGCCCCACTCCCACAATAACCCGAATGTTTTAAGTGAAAATCAAAGCAAGAGCTCTAATAACCTAATGTGAGTTTAAAATCTGAATGCCTAACAACTCCCTTTCTTAACCTTAGTGTGGTATTTTTCTTCTATTAAAATTATCTTTGCTTAATGGAGAGAAAAAAAAAAAATGTTTGAAATGGTTCCAGGCAACCTCCAAACCTCATTTTATCCATTTTATTTGATACTTTTCCCACACCAGTGGTTTGCAAAATAATGAATTTCCCTAAGCTTTGAATTTCACAATCATTTTCTTTTCCTTTCTTGCTCTATGGAGGTCCCATGATACGGTGAGAGTCAGAAACCATATTACAAATCCTGGCTCTAATGTTTACTTACAGCTTATCCCAGGGAAAGTTATTTAATCTTGCTGAGACTCAGCTTTCTAGTCTGTAAAATGAGGAAGATAATATCTACCATATGGCTTGTGATGCAGATTTAGTAAAATAATGAATAGGAACTGCCTGGTACAGTGTCTGGTAGATAGTAAGTGCTCAGAACAACACATGACAGTAATGATAACAACTATCACTTACTGTTATTGTGAAAAACAATAATGCACCTGGATGCCTTAAAAGCTGCTCATGTCAGAAGAAAATACTAAGAAACCAAAAAACCTCACAAAATTGATAGTAAACTCTTGAAAAAGGACGTTGACATGAATTTTGCCAACAAAACATAAAATGATCATTTGGAAAGGAGAATTGATGGAGACAGTCATTTGGTGGGATCTCTGCTGCCTCAAACATTTTCTCTGCAAGAGGAAGACTTCGGTAAAGTCAGCCATTTAAATACAGACTGTCAGGCATCCCGTTAGTCTAGCGCCCCTGCTGGTGAGCAACCGGAACTGACGCTAGGAGTGGTGCCTTCTTGAACCCACTTCAAGGGTCACTTAACCTATCACTCAGTTCTGTTGATTCTCCCTCCTGACGCACTCTTTCAGCTCATCCCTTATACTACTCCCGTGGTTTCAGGCATGAATTTGCTGCTAGCAATACCTCCAATTCAGATTAAATATTTTTTTGAGAGACTATTGTTTTTCACACTGAATGCTGAATCATTGATCTCCCATGAACTCATTTAACTCAGTCTCTATGACCTACAATATCCTTTACTGCTCATGTATACAGTTTTTGGAGCCAAATAACCAGAGTTTATGTTTTGGCCCTGCTGTATACTAGCTGTGTGACCTGCGTCAGTGTCTTAATTTCTCGAAGCTTGTTTTCTAATGTTTAAAATGGGCAAAATAATACTTCTCTCCTTCACAGAGCTGTTACAGTGACAGCACCCATGCCCTGATTTGCATCCAGTTAGCAGTCGGTAAATGTCAGTAGTGCTGTTATCTATCACATAAATGGTCAGAAACACATAGGATTCTTCTAGTCACCATCTACCTGTCCCCTGTCAGTGTCAACATTTACAAATTAACCCTAGCAAAATGAACTGTAATCTTAAACATTTTGGCTGAAATATACTATATAAAATTACAGCACCCTGAGAATTTAAAACATTCTGGAGAGCTTGTCAACTTAATCAAAGCTTTAGAAGAGTTCAAAACAACAACCACCACCAGGATGAATCTTGTATAATGGACTCCGAGAATCCACAAGTAAAAATTTCTCACAAGGATTAAGAGCAAAAACCAGACAGACTACAAGATCCAAATGGGATGCATTGAAAAACAGCCAGAGGACTTTGGAAAAATAGAAGTATATTTTAAAATGGAAAGGAGAGAGAGAAGCCTTAGAACAAATCCAAGTGTTCTAAATTCTATTACCTCTATGGTCCGATGAGGAACACAGTGAGTGAAGCCTGCCGAGTAAAAATCAGAAAGGCAGCCATGGAAGGTCTCGGCCATCCAGTCCTGGCCTATTGTCCCCATGTGGGCTTAAGGGCACAGGCTGCCTCCGCCCACCCCAAATCCAGCAATCTATATGGCTTTAATCTGAAACTTTCTGACAAGTCAGTGTATTAGTAAGATGAATTTTTAAAATTCAGTGTAAAGTAAATAAAGTTGTGAAAGATCAAGATAGATTAAGAACAAATACCTCTTTTATAATAACATTTATTACAAACAAAGTCTTGGGGGAACTTTGTTATGGATTTAGTCATCAAAAGAGGAGAGCAAAAAGACAAAACTAACGTCTGACTCCTACTATGGCCCATCCATTTAAAACTCTCATTTGAGTCTTAGAGTTTGTTAAGAAGATGAACCAGCTGAGCCCAAGGAGGAGAGATCTTGCTCTTGGCCACATAGCTAGGACATGGAAGGGCAAGGTAGAGTTCATATTTAGATCTACCTGAACCCCAAACTCCACCAATGTTCTCATGCCGTTAGAATGAACCTTCAGACATTCAAGGAGCCATTCATTGCTAAGCTCTGAGCTCTACCTCTCTTTCTGCACAGAGACCACACCTCCCACAGCTGTTCGCAGACAATGACAGCATGCCATATAGCTGACCAACTGGAGACTTGGCTCAAGGGCTGCCCCAAGGCCCTGGTCAGTCTGTCTTAGACTATACGGCAGACCAGGAGGCTTCCACTCCTTTCTCTTTCTCCTTCACCAGGGGAGACTTGACTTGCCATCTGAAGGCTCCCCCAGTCTTTTCTGGCTCCCTCCCATCTTTTCATACAGGTGTTTCCCCTAATGAAAACATAAATGTCTGCTTCCCAGAGGACACTGACTAACCCAATGGCCAAATGTTCCCATGGACCCTGAACTTGCCTGGGGAAACCTGACTTGGTCATGAGGAAACCCTCAACAGACACACCAATTACAAAGGAAAACACATCCATCCAATAACGACTCCTTCTTTGAAAACTGGTATTTTTCTGGAACCTCCCCTATCAATCCTTATAGCCCAAGAATGTGTTAAACCTAGCGTATGTGACAACATCCCCAACAGCCAGGAACAGGTGACAGTCCAGCCGCAGGTAACAGCCCACTTCTGCACAACTCACCTGGTCCCGCTGCTTGATCCGTTTGTAAACATACTCAGCAAATGGTTTTCGAGGAATAAACTTCCCATCTCCTGCCGAGACACTGAAAACTCCAGCTTCATATACCACTTTGCCTCTGGAAATAGTCACGAGGGGCACCCCGTGGCAAACCATGCCCTCGAAGATGTTGAAGTTAACAGCCTGATGGTGGGTTTTTGCCGAAATAGTCCTGTTTGTAAAAACGAAGACCCCCACCCCAGGTCATCAACCAGCTCATCTGACAAATAGAAGATATTAAAAGAACAACTTTAAAGAAGAAAATTTAGCAACTCTATTAAGCCATATTAAGCTTTATCATCTGAGCAAGCGACTTTAAGAATAGAATATAGCATTAACATTTCATTACAAAGTAATTACATTTTCTGAGAAAAAAACCCAATAGATCACTTCTTATGATGATTAATGAGGATGAAGTGGGTGAAAGGAAGGTATTGCCTTTCACGTTTAGATTTTTAAATTAATTTTTACAACATGTATGAGTCTGATGAGCACACTGACCTGGTACTCAGCTCTACAGAATTTTTTTCTTTTTTTTTTGATGCGTGCCAGGCTTCTTCATTACCTCTGCCCAAATCCCAAATTCCTGTCCCTCCTTTCCCAGAGGGATTTCCTAATTGGTAGTTATCAAATTGAATTTGGTTGTTACCAAGGAAAATTGTACCTTGAATTTCTTTCCCTTGTCTGCAGCAAAACTGAAAGTTTGAGAATCATAATAAAACAAAATACTTAGAATACAATTCCTTAGCAGGCTCTAGGTCACCCATTTGCATCTTAATCATCCTTCTCAGCAGTTTATCTGCATATTAATCATCCTTCTCAGCAGTTTATCAATACTTTCAACCTTACACAATATAATTGATGACTTCCAGGCTAGGTACTTGGAAATGTTGGATGTCTTCTTGCCCTAAATCTCATTTAATGGAAAGGGGCGGGGAGGGAGTGATTGGGCAGCAGTGGATGATAATATGGGCATAATCTGAATTCTGGTGTGGTTCCTATAAGCTCTCTCAGGAATGGTTTTGGTAAAAACCCCAAGGCTGAGTCTGAGTCAAAGGAAGAGCTCCCCAAAGCTCCCTCCACCCTGACTTGGAAGGATAGAGCTGGGACAGAGGCAGAGCTTTTGTGCGCAGCCATTCTAGAAATGAACGAGACGATGCTGGCCTGGATCTTGAAGTCCTCCACCAAACTACCTACTTGGTTTCCAATCCTCATTGGATTTCTGTCCAAACAGAATTCTTGATTTTTAATGCCTCCCATAACTCCCCCCACTTGAATTTGTTCCTCCCTTGAGTTCCCCAACTCAATAAATGATACCCCTCTCTACTTTTCCATGTCCCCATCAAGTTATCATCCAGACTGTTAGTTCTATCTCAAAAAATAAAAAATTATTATTATAATGAATCCCAAACCTGCCCATTTCTGTTGCTCTCCATCATTGTCCATGCCACCATCGTCTGTCATCTGAGTGAGCCCAACACCTCTTATTGGCCTCTGTGTTTCCCCTCTTACCTTCCTACGCTTCTTACCACCGTCCACAAAGACCCCTACCTCAGGTCATCACCAGCTCATCTGACAAATATAATCAACTTAATGTTACAAAGAAAAGTTGTCAAGGGGCACCTGAGTGGTACAGTGGGTTAAGTGTCAGATTCTTGGTTTGGGCTCAGGTCATGATCTCAGGATCATGAGATCGAGCCCTGCGTCAGGCTCCGTGCTCAAGAGTCTGCTTGAGACTCTCTCTCTCTCTCCCTCTGGACCCCTGTGCCACCTCGAATAAATAAATGAATCTAAAAAAAAAAAAAAAAAGGCAAAAACTAAACAAAGAAAAGTTGAAAAGATCAGATGAATCAGAGGTAGATACAAATACAGCAACAATAATTCCAAAGACTAAGGAGGAGGGAAGGCTACCGATCAAATAGTAAGTAATGTCACTAAAGTAGGAACATGAATAAAATATTTAAAGGAGTAGATACTTACTCCTAGTAAGTATTTACTAGGAGTAGAATGAGTTATGATGTGACAAGAGGTACAAATTTGGAGAAAATAAACTTAGGGAAAAATATAGAGGAGGTTCAGACCCGCAGGTTAAAGTGGCTTTCTATGACCACCCCAGTCTCTGGTACTTCCATAGTCTGGGCTGCTGCTTTCCTACCTATCACAATTACACTGACGGCAGAAACCCCTGGGCTTTGTAAAATGTGACATAAACATGACTGGGCCGATGCATCAGTAAGGCCTCAGATCAGTAAGGCCATCAGATAGAGAACGCAAAATGCATAAAAATTCGTGCCTAAGTGGTTACTAGATACAAGAGGCAACGAAGGGGAACCCTAAATCATAAAATTCTATTTTTTCCTGATGGGAAGTTAAGAGTTACTGACGTTCTTAGGGAAATGGTCTAACAGAAGAATTAAGTTCTATACCAAGACCGTCACCATGATTTTGTTTAAGTTACTGTTCAATGGGATATCGGGCATCTGTGAAAGACTAGAATTCCTGAATATGCTGGGGAAGCAAAGAAAATGAAAATTGGATAATAATACATGGAAAAACATTACATATAAATTTGTGTATTATATCTACAGGGAAAATACATATGCGGGCTGACAAAAATAAACTGAAGGATACACAGTGAAGTTGTTGTGGGCTAGGAATAAACCGATATCCAAAAAGACCCAAATAAGAAAGCTAAAGATCTGTGACAGCAAAATGTCAAATCAGATTTCTCTGCCTCAGCCAAATAGAGGTCATGACCTTGACTTTCTCCGCCTGCCTTCGGGTTGCAGGAGAGAGAAGACAATTAGGCAACATCTAAGTGACTCTTTATAATAAGGCATTATGTAAATGAGGTCCAATTAGCACAAAATGTAAATTCCAGGCAGTATCAGCAGCAGCAAAAAGAACAGGCATGCACTTTCCCGTGGGGAGGTGCAGACAAGGTGCCCCTCCCACCCTTGACTTCTAGCCCGAGCTGCAATCCTCCAGTTCTGTAGAAGCTTCCCCACTTCTGGATCTTGGAACTTTCACACTTCTGGATCTTGGTGCATGCCGTTTTCTTCACTCCAGACCCTCCTCACTGCTCACATCCACCTTCCCTAAGCCCCATTCAAGAGTCCTGGGGCCTCCTATATGACATCTCAATAAAGCTGGGGGAAAAAGAGAATCCTGGCGCTGAGAAGCTGACCCCGATGGCCCTCTTTCTTCTGTGGTTTAGACCATCTGAATGCTAAGTCAGCTAACGATCTCCTGATAAGTCCCTCTTTTCCTACTGGGTACACACATTAAGACTGAGATCATGTTGTTGTTTCATCCCCAGCACACAGTAGGTGCTTAATAAATATGTAGGAAATGAACAAAGAGAATTGCATGATTTTCCTTCTGTATGTTTTATTTCCTGCCTCCCCTGTCCTCTAGGACGTGACTGTGTTTTGGAAATAGAGCACTAAATTAAAGGAGAGGTAAACATCTAATCGCAGAGTTCTGTCACATACCTAACACTTCTGGAGAGCTGTACAAGCTCATTACTAATACAGACATACAGAAATAAGTAAAGGAAATTGTTATAATTACCATTCTTCATTGCATCTTATAAGTTATAGGAAATGCTTGTTCATCAATGCCTAGTGATAGTTAGCAATGCCGATTTGATTAACACTAACGAGTACGTAGGTAAGTATTATCACCCGTGTCCCCGCTGATGCTGCTGAAATAGAGCTGTGGAGAGCTCTGTGTGTGCCCAAGGATCACACAGTCTGATAATGAACGAACCTCTGAGAGGTCAGAGTAACTTTCCCTTGAGAACCCTGGTATATTTGTAACCCTGCCATAAGAAGATAGAAAAATAATTGTGGTACATTTCGATATGTAATTGTTTTAAAGAAACAGAATGCAATATCATCATGAGATTCCTAAAATTGCTATAAAATGTATTTCAAATCTATTCATTACTAGTGCCATGTGGGGTATATGGTCCATTAATGGAATGAACACAAGTTCAAGGTCACACAATTGCCTTTGTACGGATACCTGTTGTTCCTTTGAACACGCAGCCGTGAAGGCAGAGGCCTTCTGTTAAGGCAAGAGCCAAGACCATTCTTTCTACCCTCCTCTGCAGCTGGCCCAGGAATGGGAGCTGGTCTCCTCCATGGTCATTGTGCACAGGGATTGCACTGTGTCTCCCCGCTGCCCTGTGCTAGGCCGAAGGCATTGGTCCAGATGTATAGCCTCTCAGCCTGGTCCTCTGGTCCTTCTGGAGATTCTCTGAGCCTCTCAGTGTCCTTTAACATGTTCCCCTTTTATTTAACTACTCTTGGTTGCAGCTGAGACCCCCTACCTGATACATCTTTTTCTTTCAATATTTGCAGTGTGTCTTTGGGACATTTAGAAAAACCTTTTGTGATCATCTCAAAAGTCTAAAATTGAGGCCTTTCTTGAGCATGAAGCCTGAGGCCAACAGCCCCTCAGGTCTGTGCCAGTACCAGTGTCAGGTCCTGAGCAGAAGGAAGGGTTAAGCACTGTCTCTTCGGTCCCTGGCTTAGGCCACTGTTCAAGCAGGACATAGGACTGGATCCATCCTTCTCAGAACTTCATGGAAAAATAATGAAACATCCTCCAGGTTTTCCTAAGTTACTCAAAGGGGCTCCCTCGGATGCAGCCCAGGCCCAGGTATGAAAGACAAAGTCAGCCTCACATAACAGCCCCTTGTAGAACCGGTGAACGCCACGTCCCCTGGTGAGCTGGTGGTGCCCTTGAACACTGAGAGGCCATGTTGGAAGAAAGCAAGAATGCTCGTACGTAGACTCTGACTAAAAGAAAGACGGAGTCAACACCCTCACATGTGATCACTATAAGGTTCAGCAACCCCCTGAGATACACGGGAGTTGGGGTCATGGACACCTGCAGTGCATCTTGGTTCTGAGATGGGCCACACACACAGTTCCTGAGAAATGCAGCTCAGCAAGCACTGGAGTTTTGTCCCTTGGCTTTTATTCGGCTTTCCTCTGGTGTCAGCAACCCCCATTTTTCTTGAAGACATTTCTCTCCCCCATTGGAGAGAATTCAGTAAGACAGTTAGGCATGGTGCCCTTTCTTACTTAGCCAAGGGCTGAGCAATTGCCTTTTGTTCCCCATTGGCAGAGTGGGGGGGAAAAAAAATTAAAAGTGATTGGCAGGTGTATTCCTGAGTGCAAACCAGCTCCTGCTCCAAGCTACCCCAGGCTCTGCCCTTCCCAAGCCTGCCGCACTGGCTGCTCCTTTGATTGGTGAGCTCCCCAAGGCCATCCCACAGGGTGAGCTTTTGCTTAAGGGTGAGCAAGCTGGTTGCTCTGGTTTGGAGCCCAAGACCCTGACTGATAAACACTTTGTCCCTTAGAGAGTAATTCCTCTAATGAAGAGCCCATGGATAGTAACTCTGAGGCAAAGTTCTAGGTCAAAAGGGACCTAGAAACTATGTTCGATCAAATGTGTCTGCAGAACAGATGCAAAGGGGTGGGGGGTGGGGTGGCAATGCCCTGATTCCAGCTGTAAGCCAGACCCAAGAGCTGCGAGATTTGTCACCGAATCTTTTTCAAATTTAACAGTATGCTAGCTAGCTCAGGAGATTAGCATTTTGAGAGAGCCCTTGTCTCTAATGACAAATGACGGTTTGGATGGCTTGGGTGGTGAAGCTGTTGGCCTGATTGGGGGAGGGGGGTGCAGAGGCAGGAGAGGGGTGGTGACAAGGAAGGGCAGGAATAATGAAAGCCTTCCCAGGGGCTAAGGGAGGCTGGTGTTCCTGGACTGCCTCTTCATTAGCAGATCTGCAGGAAGGGGTTCTCAGTGGTCAGTCTGCCCCAGGGGAAAGCTGCTCTTTGTCAAGCTTGCTTTGAACCTGTATCAAAGGGCTCATCTCCCTGCAGCCAGGGCGTCAAGGTTGTCTTCCTGAGTCCCAGTTACACAAATCTCTAAGGCTCAAGCTGACAGGGCAGCAGGAGCCCTGAAGATAATATTAAGCTCGTTTCCAAGTCAGTCAATGACTTTGATAGCACTCACATCACAGCTGCAGAGAAACATTCTGTCCCTTTGCAAATAGCTTTCTATCAAAGAGTGGTGCTCTCTTCTGGATGAGAAAGTCACTGAAGCGAAGCCTGCAGGAGACCGCCACACCGCCTCCAAGCATTCGGGGAGAACCCTGGTGGGTAGCAAGAGGATTTCTGAGAGCCACGTGCGTCTTCTCGGACCCAGAGAAATGACTTGTTACGGGATTTAGTTCTATTTTCTCCAGCTCGGCCACTTGTCCATGGCACAGGTCGATTCTGAATCGGGTTGCCAGGAGAACCCAAAAAAGTTTTTAAAAATCATGTCAGGTCTGTTAGTGTCTTCTTTAAAACTCGACCTCATCTCTCTGAATGGGGTTATAGGATACCTTATCTACTCATAGGAAAAAATATTATTCATCATTCTGTGGAGTAGGGGCCATCCTTATTCCCATGCAATAAATGAGGATGAGATGGGACACAAAGAGGTTTATAACTCACCCTACATAGCACAGTTCCTGTAGGTCAGGGGAGATCAGAGGCTGGGGTCTGAACCCCTGGACAAGGCTGCCCTTGAATGCTCCATGGGAAGCCACCTAGACAGCATTCAGTCCACGAAAGCATTCTTTATCAACCAGAAAACAAATGGGAAGCAGCTCATTCCACGCTTCTTGATGTTTCTGAGTTTGTTTTCTATTTAGCAGCAAGGGATTTAGTGTGCTATTACAAATTTCCTAAACCGAAATTGACCAGTCATTCTCAATGTGATCACGATGGAAGATACTTCTTTTCCAACATGTGTTCCAACTGTCTATTTCAAACTACCTCTTCTGTCAATTTCTGGGAGCTGACAAGTCCTGTAAATGGGGGGCACAGCAGCCACATCTCTGGAAATGCTAAGCGGTGCTACTTCAAGTACATTGTCATTATTAAGCAAAATTGCTGCTCACTGCACCCATCAATCTTCTACCCTCTCTTCAGACTTTTCAACCTGCCTCCCACAGAAGAGAAAATGGGAATTGCTTCAGCCATGTTATTAAATCTAAATTGGACAATAACTTGGAACTCTATTGGTGCTCAGTGCATGATGAGATATTTAATGCAGGTTCATAAAAACGCTCCCCAACATTGACTTAAAGGATCAGGTATAGCCCTCCTATTTTGTCCTTGAAGTTATATCATATAGGTCACGATTGGTGGTGTCGATCATGGTCAGAGAAAATGAGTATAACGACTTGACCTTGGAAGCAAGTATCACTCCTTCACCTCCCACACCTCACACAAGCCTGAGAAATAGAAGGCATTATATATACATATTTGCTTCTCTGAAAATAACTTATTAGTAAATGTCTGCGTTATTACTTAACATAAATATTTCATGTTCCTATACTAGTTTTCAGAAAGTGGGGAACTAAAAATAATTTAGTGTCTTAAAGGAACAGGAACTGAATGTGAATCAGCAAAAGCTAGCATGATTCTAGGATGTATGTCTTAGGAATACTGAACAGGGGCGTGTGTGTAGGTGAGGTACGATTATTAGCTTGTACCAGGCGAGGCTGTTGGCCTAACATATTGGTCAGAGTTAAAAATAACTTTCTGGGGTGGTGTGTGGACTTTGTGTTGTAATTACATTTCCCCATGCTGGGAAGTTGCCTTGCTCTTGACTGATGACATTGTGTGACAGACTATGTAGGGGCACAGCTGCAGCAGAAACAAGATGTCGGTTCTCTGTGCAGAAACACACAGGCTAAGAGTCACACAGTATCCTTCCTGAAAAGTGAGAGTGGGCCAGGTCCTTCGGATGGTCACCTGTAATGTTATATTTTAGGGAGAGAAAGGAATGCCTGGGATATAAAGGGAAGACAGTTGAGTTCTTTAAGCGAATTTAAGCGAATAGAAAAGTGAAAGCTGGGTACCAGAAATGAATGTCTGGGGGACTTCTATACTTACTCTTTTTTTTAAGGAAGATGACCTATTTTCCCTCCATCCCTACTGAGGAGAATAAAAAGAGGTAGTAAGCATAAATACTGGCAGATGAAATGTAGTTTGACACTGGAAAATCACTGCTTGACAGCTGAGAGGGGTGTCAGTGGAGGGGAGAGGCAAAGGCTGTGGCCAGGTGAGAGAAAGCACTGGGAAGGCGGGCTGCTGGGGAACCTGGGCGACGCCCTCGACGCTGGGTTGCAGCGCCCCGGCGAGAGTCTGAAAGAATTCCTCTTCTTCCAACTGAGGAAGGGAGGCCTGGCCTCCAGAATTCCTGGGAAGGTGATGAGGCAAGCATAATGTTGCAAGATTCTGTTCCCGAGTCATCTCAGTGAGGGGCTCTGAGAAACTCCAAAATCATCGGAAACCTCTTCTCATAATCATAACAAATACGTCTGGCTTTTTACTCTGTGATAGTGAAAGGCATGGACAGCACTACCTCCTTCAACCCTCATAGGAAGCCTGGAATATTGCTGTATTATTATTATTATTATTATCATCCCTATTTTATGGATGAGAAAACTGAGGTTCAAAGAGTTTAAATTGCCTGGGACACAGATTGCTTGTGGCAAAGCCAGAACTTGAACTCAGGTCTGCGAGTTCAAAGACTTCCCTTTAATGATGAAAAGCAGCTCATTTTAATCACAATGCTGGGTCAACAAGCTCTTTCTGAGAGGATCAGTAGATAGCTATGCAAAGAACACGGACCAGCGACCAGCGCTGTGCTCCTCTTTTCTGCTGTGGTTAGCGAGTTTTGCTGAATCCCGAGGGTTCAAGGTTCATCACTCACCTACCTTTGAACTGATCAAGCCACCTGTGATCCAACTGTCTGCCTGGAATTTTTTTAGAGCATTCTAGACTTGAATGGTATTCAGTTGTGAATAAGAAAGTAATCCTTTCCATCATTTCTTGATTCACTGCCTAAAGACTGTGCTGTGAACAAACAGGACGGAGAGCCAAGGAAGTACCAAAGGCTTCCTCAGTGCCCGTGCATGAACTGGAGGTCCAGAATGTCCGTCAGCATTCAGTGAGAGGAGTCTTAATCTGCAAAACTCTAAATCATGGGTTGGAAAACTATATAGCTGGCAGGTCAAATAAGATCTGCAGCCTGTTTTTATAAATAAAGTTTTACTGGAATACAGCCTTGCTTGTTCCTTTGTGTATTCTCTATGGCTGCTTTTGACAGACAGAGATCGCAAGCAGGCAGAGAGGCAGGCCGAGAGAGAGGAAGGGAAGCAGGCTTCCCGCTGAACAGGCTGCCCGATGCGGGGCTCCATTCCAGGATGCAGGGCTCGATCCCAGGACTCTGGGATCATGACCTGAGCCGAAGGCAGAGCCTTTAACGCACTGAGCCACCCAGACGCCCCTCTATGGCTGCTTTTGTACGACAATGGCAGAGTTGAATAGTAGCAACGGAGACCCTCAGGCCCATAAAGCCTAAAATACTCTCTTCTCCTTTACAGAAGGAGTTTGGGGACTCCTGCTCTAAATGCCTCCCGTGACAACAACGACAACAACAACAAAACCCCCAAAACAAAACCCCAGCCCCTTGAGAGATTTGGAAGACATATACCCTTGACTGGGGGGGGGGGGTGCTGGGGGTTGGGGAGTTGGGAACAGCTGCAAAAAGAAAAGAACAAAAGGCCAGAAACGAAAGAGAGAGAGAGAGACAGAAGGAGGAGAAAAACAAAAATAAAGAAATAATAAAAAGAGTGCAAAGAAGGCAGGAAAGATGACCAAAAGGTTGCGGGGCACAGGGACAGCACTGCCCATCCCAGCAAGTTCCAGATTTCCTCACTGCCCACTAAGCAGCATCTGCCATATTCGAGGTACTTCCGTGAGCATGGCCTCACTTAACCTCCCAACAGGCCATACAATGATTTCTGTTGACCGGATGAGGAAGTGGAGACTGAGAAAGCAGTGACATGACTGAGAAGGGGTGAGGCCAGAAATAAGACACAAGCAGGCTGAACCCCCCCCCCACCCTCTCCCCACCACACCCCAGGCCAGCAGTGACCACCCCCACCCCTCTGCTCAGAGAATGAAAGCACTACATTCTTCACTCATTAAAATTTATTAGAACCCTTGGGATTTTAATAGAAACGATCTACCTTCCATCTGGGCAAGAACTGGGGGGCTAACCACCTGGTTCAGCTATGGCGCACGTGGGCAGTTCACGGACCCTCTGCGAAGAGAGCGCTTCAGAGGCTCTGTCCGAGGGGGAAGCACAACCCCAGAGCCCCAGTTAGCCATAAGGTCATACAGTTCAGATGTGACCCAGCCCAAAAGGCACCTGTTTCTAGGAAGCACTGTCGGGTCACAGGGGCCGGCTCCGGGGGTGACGTCATCACTACAAGGGCATCTCCGCACCCCACGGACAGGAGGATGCTGAGAAGCTGGGGCCGGGCAGCCAGTGGCACACTTGACCGTAACTGCTAACCTTCCCAGGGTCAGAGGAGGAACTTGAAGCAAACCGAGGATAAGCCACTCGGCCCAGGTCACACTGTGCTTCCGAGGAGAAGCCCCATTATGAACCCAGGAGGCCTGACCCCCGACACCCCTCTGCACAGGGAGAGTCTGCTTGCCTCTGTGCTGCAGGGGCCCCTTCCCTCCCTGCACTTTGGGAACCTGTAACTTTGCCGTGTTTAAGGGATTAGAAGTCAAGAGGCCTGCCCTGAAGCCCAGCTCTGCTGTGTGATTTGGGGCGAATGACTAACCCCTCTGACCCCCGGTGTCTCCACCTCGAAGCAGATACCCACACTGGGAACAGCATCTATGCCTCAAAGGGTGGAGGGTGGGAAGGAAGCAGAAAGCACCTGCAGCTCCCGTGATCTGCGGGCTCCTCTCCACGTGCGAGCGGACCCCGCCTCCCCGGCCCCGCCTCCCCGGCCCCGCCTCCTTCAGCCCATCAGACTCCGGGGCAGGGGTGTGTTCCATCCTGGGACCAAAGGCAGGCCGGTGCAGCATACCACCCAGGGCAGAGGCAACAAGAACGGGCGCCGGGTTCACTCCATCTTGCCCACGGGGCCCAGCTTGTGCTACCGATCCGCCTGGTCCTTGTCGCTTTACCCCATCTTGCCCTCACAACCGCCCACCCTCTGGACTTCAGACTCCAGCCTGAGACACAAAGACCGCAGCCTTGCGGACACCGTGCAGCTCCTACCGTTGTGGGAGGGCAAATTATATACACATTGTGTGTGTGCCTGCCTGTCTATATCCGTCTGTATAGACATGTGCATATGTGTACACATACACACACACGCATGCTTAGATACACATGCGTCTATGTGCAAGTGTGTCTCTAAGTGTCTGTATCTAGATCTATCTCCAGGTGGTTCTCCTTCCCCACCTGAGCCCTGATTGATAGATGTGCGGTGGCTTACTTCTGGGATAAACTCTGGCGGGGAGCTCTCTTTCCTTCTCTTTTGCTATCCCAAAGTATTCGCCTCTGACGTGGTCACTTGCTTTTCTTACATTTCCTAACAGCTCCTCAGGGACTGGGAGCCATGGGCAAGTCCCCAGTGTGAACACGATGACGACAAGCAAGGAACATTCAGCGGCAGTTTCTATCTACCGCACGCTTGTACGCCAAACCGCATGCTAGTTTCTTTTCCTGCATTGTTTTTTGTAATCCTCCTGACAGCTCTATGGAAGCAGGTTGCTTTTAAATACCTATTTTATAAATGAGGACATTGAGGCTCAAGGAAACTGAGTAACTCACCTAACAGCAAACATCAGAGTTCAGGACTAAGTGTTTAACCACTACAGAGCGCCTCCCACTAGAAGAGATCTATCCAGGACACGGGTCTTGAATGAAATGTGCATTTATATGAAAACTTGCAGCCTCTTCTTCCAGAAATACGAAAGCACTTTGAAAGGAAAACACAATGTGAGGTAGGATAATTAAAGATAAAAACACAATGGAACCACTGTAGAAAAGCACATGGTACCAGGCCCCTGGATGGTGGGTAGTAGAAGATAATTCTGTACATGAGATTATACTCATCAGCATAAATCTCTGTGCAAAACCTTTCCCCAAAAATAGGCAACCAAAGAATGAATCAATTTTAAGGAATGCGATCATGTTTTCTTTTAGACTTTGTGCACAGTCTATTCTCACAGGTGCCAGAAAACAATAAATGAGGGATGTGGGGACTCAGAGGTGCTGTATTTAGGAACTAATGCTCTCATAGGAAAAACAAAACCACAACCTGGGTCTTTTATCATAATGCTGAAAGCCATACTTGGGTCATTAAACTCCTCTTGTCTCTGGTTTATCACTTAAATAAATGAGGTAAGAATTGCTAATTAGGCTTACAGTGTTACCACATAGAAAGCTGGGTTCTAAGAAACGAGCTTCCTAAGCCCAAAATCGTGAGATCACTATTTCCAAGCTCCGATCCCCAGGCTGTCTACAGTTCTACTCACTTCTGGCTTGAGGCAAAAAAGAAAGTGAACTGAAGACGTCATCCTGGTGGAATGTTGTAGGAAATCCCTTTCCATCAATGTGTTTATCTTATACTCATTGATTTAACATCCATTTATTGCTTGCCAACCTACCAATTAATTTACCATGCGTTACCAACATACATCTGTTGATTACCAGCTGACTGACTGATTCCATGCCACGCACTGTTCTAGGCCCCGGGGTTGCAGCAAGGAATAAAACTGATAGAAATCCCCTCCTGAAAGAAGCTCACATTCCCATCATGCCTATTTCTGAATTTGCAAGTCCCCGTTTGTCATGAACTTGATACTAATATATGAACAAGTTCAACTTTTTAATAACAATAATAAAGAGAGAGTGCTTTACGGTTTCCGTGAAGCACTTTCACATGACGATGGCATTTATTCTGCAAAAGAACTCCGGGGAGTTCGCAAGAAATATGACAGACTATTTAAATAAAGAGACAAGTAATATGTTACCAAAAGCAAAAAGAACAAAGGGCATGAACAGATTATTTCTCTATAAGGAAAAAAAAACCCCAATGACTAATAAACATGAAAAAGAATTCAACTTCCCTAGTGCTCAAATATATTGTAGCTGAAGGTAACAATTTTTACTTGCAAAAATAACAAAAAGCAAAGGGGAAAGAAAGGATTGTGTCCAAAGCTGGTGAAGAGCCCTGGGGGTGGAAACCACATATGCAGAGAGCCCTTAAACCTGCACACACTTTGATACAGGAATTCCGCTTTCAATAATCTGTCCAATGGAAATAATCCCAAATCTGGAATAAAATAGCAAAAGCAAAAAAAATTAAAACTATAAAATTATCCAAGTATATGAAACCTGGATAAATAGCCTAACACAGGGGCACCTGGGTGGCCCAATCCGTAGGGCATCTGGGTATCTGCCTTCGGCTCAGGTCATGATCCCAGAGTCCTAGGATCGAACCCTGTATTGGGCTCTCTGCTCAGCGGGAAACTATTTCTCCCTTTCCCTCTGCCTGTTGCTCCCCTTGTTTGTGTGCTCTCTCTGTCAAATCAATAAAATTTTAAGAAAAAAAAAAAGGGGGGGTTCTAACACAAGATCATTATCTGGAGAGCCCTTCCTGGAGAAGTCAGATGTTCAAAAATGTTCAAACAGTCCTGTGCAACCTGATGTCTAGAGCTTCCTGTGCAAGTTGCAGTGACAACTGTGCCTCATTGACCTGCCAGTTACACCCTAAATGTGCAGAAGAGGATATATCTATAAATATAAACAGGAGTGAAACTGTGACTGACGAGACAGACTGGAATTCTGGGACTAGTGTGGACTCCTCTAAGAATTTGTCCCTCTAGATTCCCATATTACAAACGTCATTTACTCTGATACCTGCCTGCTAGTTTGTAAATCTCTCCTGTCTTATAATTCTGTATGATAATAATGATATTAATGTCTCTTCCAGTTTTACTGTATGCCAACACAACAAATTGAAGGTATTATCTCCTTCCAACAACCCCCAGAGGCTGGTATTATTGTCAGCCTACCTACATTTACGGGTAGGAAACTGACCTCATAGAGGTGAGGAACCTGTCCAGGGTCATGCAGATAGTATTGGGCATAGCTGGGATTTGAATCCAGTGATCTGGTTCTGCTCTAGATCCCATGCCCCTCAACCCCTGGGCCATATACCCTGATCTATTACTCTATACGATAGTTATATACAATATATTTTTTTCTAGTCTAGTTAGGTCCTGAGTTACATTAGGGGGAAGTCATTTCTCACTCAGCTTTGAGTACAGGGTATAGCACTCAGCTGGCACTCAATACATGCTTGGGTCATAAATTAATGAAGCCGTTGTTGACTTGCCTACTTCATTCAATTTCCAGTCTTTCATTGAATCGTTGGAGAAGAGTTTTACTCCCGGGCGGAGAATATCTTAAGCCAATTCCTCTCCCTCCCAACTTCTGTTGCCATCATCTTGTCTGAGGTCTCATCCCCTCAAGCCAGAGTCCACCAGCCTCCTGACCATTCTTTCAGATTTCAACCAGTCCCGCGCATCATTACCCTAAAGTACTGGGTCATAAGGCTTTCCTGACCGATGAGCCTAGATGCAGGATCGAAACGCTCAGATCCCAGGGTGACTAGGTGTGGGCAGAGCTCCTAGGCTCATCACCTGTGACCCTAAACACCCTCCCAGGTGACAGACAAGCAGTCTGGTGTAGGCTTAAGTTGAAGGATTTGTTGGGATATGGGACTTCCAGTGCTGAAATTGGGAAAGTTCTGGCCAATCTAAGACCAGCTGATAATGTTGCATTCTCCTCTTGGTCTCCAAATTCTCTACGCTACCACGCACCCTACAAATAACAGTTTCTACTTGTGCCACATATAAATCAGGAAGCACAGATTCCAATCAAGCCAAATTCTCACTCAAAACCATCCAATGACACGTGCTGCCTCAGAAAACGTCTACTCAAGCTAACAAGCAAAGCCCTTGGCAATCCGGCCAGGACCAGAACCACCCCGAGGATGCAGTTGATTCAAAGCCTTTTCACAAGCCCAACCTAGCCTTTGGTGAGGTCTTGATGACCTCAACTCAGGAGAGTTATTAAGACCACAAATTTGCTGGGGCGTGAAGCACATGAGACCCTTCCCACTTCTTGAACTGCTCTGTGGAGTCACTCTTATTTTCCTCTTCCAAGAGTTATTTATCCTTTCCCACGTGTATATGCTGTCTGTCCAACCAGAATACAGCCTCTTTGGTGGCCAATGTCACACCCTTATTTATGTCCCCCACAGCATTGAGCAGTGCCATCTCTTACACACAGAGCGAGCACGCAATAAATTTTTGTTCATAGACTACTGATTAGTACTGTCTTTCTTCCCCCTGCCACATGAGGAATTCAACAGCCCTTCCACACAGATAAATGCTCCATTTTTCTTTCATGTGGCTAATGTCTTCTCATGATTCTGTCTCCACAATCCTAGCTTTCCTTAAATGCCTGATAAGAGAAAGAAACTGAGAACAAAGTAGGAGCATTTCCTTCTGCTGGTGATAAGAAAGGGACAGAACCACAGTTTGGGGGGTGGGTGGGTGGGGGTGGGGAGAAGTAAGATGGGAAGAAAATATAACAGAAATGTAAAGAAACGACCTTGAAGAACTTTTGGAGAGGGAGAGAACACGCCACATATAGAAAAAGATACAAAGAAAGGTAGGGAGAAATGGCTTTGCAGAACATTAAAAAATAAAATAAAATAAAATAAAGCTGTCCATACGAGACTGTGGCCAGAGAAACATGAGCAGAAGGGCCCAGCACAAATGCCAAGCTCCGCCTGACAGGGGCAGCCCGTCTGACCCCGTCCAGAAGAGCGCTCTGGGCGGGCTCCGCACAGAGGCTGGCTTCGTGCGCCTATCCGGGGAGGCCCCTCATTGCCCAGACAGCACACAGCCCCAATGACAGGACTCACGGGAAATTTCCTTCAGGCAACAGAATCTCGACATAAAAAACAATATTGATCCATTTGCCTCCCTGCCAAAAAGAAATCAAGTTAGACAAAGGAAATTAGGCAAGCGGTTTCCTAGGATGCCGACTGCAGCTGCAGAGTAAACCTAACGTTCCTGACTCTCCTTCCCGTGCTCACCCCAATGCGCAAAGGCCGCTCGGCCAGGAGGGTGCTGAGTAGGTGTTCATAGGCACATGATGTCTCTTAAACGAACAAGACAATGGTCGTCTCGTGTCCAGGGGACCCCACTGCTAGCCAGACTGTGCTGGGGATTGACGTCCAGGAGCGTTGGCAGATTTGCAAGGACCCATGCCCCATGCCAGCCAAGTACATGCTTGTCACCAAGGACAGAGCATGCCATCTGCTGCCCTGCGGAACCGTGAGGGAGCTCTGACCTTGGATTCACAGGCAGACGGGCAGCTCACTCAGCACTCCCAGCTCATCGCTCTGTGAGAATACACACACACACAAACACACGCACGGTCCTTCATCTCTGATGATATAGGGTAAGAGTGAGGACATCTCTCCCGCAGTGAGAGCTAATACTGAAATGTAAGACTCTCAACTCGAGAATCAATGACTACAGCAAAAAGGAAGGCCACTGCGTCTCCATGGACCCTGCCCTTGCCACGCTGGGTAAAAAGTGATATTATGCCTCATTCACTTTGTCTTCAGCTACTTCCTGTGGCCTCTGGGTCATGGCAGGGCCCCATATCTGGTTTTTTAAATAACTGAGTAAACAAAGGTGGGACAAGATAAAATGTGATGGGGACAAACGGGAAGATCTGCATTTACTTTCAAAAATCAAGGATTTTATATGCTTCTACTGACTAAATTGCACACTATTTGATGTCAAAGAAATCAGGGGCCAGATGGATGTGCTAGAAAAACCCTCACACATGTATACAAGGATGTTCACAGTGTCTGAAATAGTGAGACCGTAAATGTCCTAGACTTCCTGAGCAAAGAACATGTAATCAGTTATGCAATGTTCACAAAACAGAGTATTATATAGCCGTGAACATGAATGGAAGAACCTGCATATTTCAAAATGGCTAAGTCCCAGAAGGATAGTACTGAGAAAGTCACACAATAATATATGCAGTACAAGACACTTCATATAAAACTAAAGATACACAAAATTATATATATGTATATATACGTAACAGTCTAGGACTGCATCCCCATTTAGGACAAATAGAAACACACGGGAAACATCAAATCCCCGATCCAAGGTAGTTGTTGGGGGGGTGAATACACAAGGGCATTATTTTTTGCACTTTCTATTTATATTAAATACTGCATCTTTTAAAAATTATTACAACATTGAGTGTTATAATAAATTATAATGTTACACATTATAAATTATGTTAGACATTATAAATTACTCTCTGCTCAAGTGGACTTAAAATGTAATACAGAAAGCGGTCACTGAGTAGAATCCTAGTCCTTTCAGCATAAACATCCGAGAGGAAGGCCCAATACCAGTTTTTAAATTGTCAACTGAAGAAATGCGGTAAGATATTGAAACTCTTGCACCTGGTGACATGTCACTGTTTTTTTGTTTTGTTTTGTTTAAGATTTTATTTATTTGACAGAGACACAGCGAGAGAGGGGAACATAAGCAGGGGGAGTGGGAGAGGGAGAAGCAGGCTCCCCACCGAGCAGGAAGCCTGATGCGGGGCTCGATTCCAGGACTCTGGGATCATGACCTGAGCCAAAGGCAGATGCTTAATGCCTGAGCCACCCAGGTGTCCCCATTTTACTGTTTTTAACCTGCATATGGCAATCACATAAGATGCATCCTAAAAAATGTAATAAAGAAAATGGAAAACATTGCCTTGCATGTTCCTGCTCCAGTGGTGTTCTAGGCAGAATCATGTCCAGATCTCAGACTTAAATCTTTTTAGGACATGGACAAACGTGTGTCAAGAGAGGGGTGAACAGAACTAGATCAGGACATTGGGATTCTGCTCGTCATGGGCCCAAGGATCTACTGAAGGATCTCAGAATGCTTATTTGGGGATGGCATAGCTTATCGAGGGCCAATGACGTTCTTCAAATATTTGAATGGATGCGTGAATGAAGGAATGACCTTAGGAGAACATAGACAGATTGTGCATGGCTCCAGAGGCAAACATTTTAGGAGCTCGAAAGAGGGTCATTTTTAATGCAAAAAAGGAAAAAACATCCTAACAATTACAACCATCCCAGGCAAGAATGAACAGTTTGCTTAGGTAGTAACTTCCTTAAAACTGGTAGTAATCAAGCACGGCCTAGAGTTAATTGGACTTTAGGAATTCCAAAGCCTTCTCCAATTGTATGAGAATCAGTGGTTCTCAAACTTGGATATGAACCAGAATCCCCTAGAATCCTTGTTAAACCCCAGAGCACTGGGCCCTACCCACAGAGTTTCCAAGGCAGTAGGCCTGGGGCCCTGCCTGAGAATATGCACTTCTAATAAATTCCCAAATGATGTTGATGTCGCCGGCCCAGGGACCATACTTTGAGAACTTGTGCTCTTAAAAAGAGAAGGCAGATCAGCTTCAATTAAGTTTTTAGGTGTTTTTATCAGGCCATTAGAAAAGAGTGCTCTTCCTTACATCACTCACTGCCTTCAAACAGACTTCCACTGTGATCTTCTGACAGCAAGGGCGCAGTTTTACTGATGCCTTCCCCAAAGGCCTTTGTAAAAAGCCATGGCTCTTTGCTGTGCTTTAAGACCATAAGGACCCTGGGATTCTTTCCAGGTACGGATATTATTTCTTTTGATCCATTTTTGCTTTGTTTTCTTGTTTCCTCTATAACCAAGGTTCCCGTGTTTTTTAAGATAAGTGGCCAGAATTAAGAGTGAGTCTGGGCAAAAATCAGAACTGTCTGACCCACTGAAGGATCCAACCTGGCTTACGCCACATTCCTGGCCAGTTCTGGCAACGCTACTATCCACTGACTCTGGAACACATCCTTGTCAGCCACCGCTTTGGGGAAGAAGAAGGCAGAAGTGCCAAGAATTATTATTTTTTTTCTTTAACTCAAAAAGAAGTAATGTAAAGCCGATCTTAAACCAGTTCAGGGAACAGATAAACAAAGCCCAAACAAAATGTTTAAATCACACATTGGCTCACCGGCCCAAGACTATTAGTATCTGGTTTATTCATTCAATAAATAACTATTGAGCTCCTCTATGCGATGTACCAGCATTGTTTTGAAACCTAGGGATGCAACTGTTAATAAGTTAGGCAAATGCCGAGACAGAAAAATAGACAATGTATGAAAAGAAAAATACAGTAGTTCTTGGTTAGAAATCCTATATGCTTTTTACACAACCACCTCCCCTTTGTGCTTATTTTTTTACCCTAATGGTTAAAATAAACTGTGCTTACTCTGGCCAAGGCAAATGATCAATGATCAAATGATCACTCTGTTCCTAAGCTGCTTTTCTTTTATAATTAAAAAAAAAATGCCACTATTAGTAGTGAAGTCCCTGGAAATCATTTTCTAGCTCACTTGAAAGGTTCAGTTGCATAAGAACATGCTTAAATAAACTAGCTGAAATAAATAGTGGTTAAAATTTTACCCATCTGTAATCAGCAAAACTAGCTTTCTGCCTGCATAGTCAAAAACTTTTTTTTAAAAGCAAACGTCTTTTGAAGGCCAGAAAATAAATCCTAGGTGGTTGGTTGGAACAGTTTCACAGCAAACAATTTTTCAAAGAGTCAGCTGTGGGGGCACGTAAGAGTCCTCTTTGAATCAAGTTATCTCAGCCAAAAGAATCCATCCAAGCTTCTCCATTTTATTCATTCCTGGTAAAAACTGAATGTGTGCAAGACACAAAGGAGATGGAACTTTTAGATTAAATAGAATTCTAGTATCTTTTGGTCATGTCTGAATTAAGGCATTACCGCAAGGGCTTCTGAATCACAGCCATAGTTAATAATAGCTCCCACTTATTCAGTAAGTTGACTACCTACTGCCACTACCACCTACTACTACTAACTGAGCATCTACTGTGTGCCACGCACTGCTGAACATTAACTCTGTACCTAGCGCTTCAGTTATTTTGGTTTTTTGCATCATACTATCTTAAATACTCATGGCCATGCTATGAAATAAATGCCATCATTACCATCATCCCTATTTTACAAATAAAGAAACCTAAGTTCAGAAAAATTAAGTAACATTCCCATCTAGTTAGTGAAAGGAATTAAATTCTCAACATTTCACATCTAGTTAGTGAAAGGAATTAAACCCTGAAGCCATTTGCTTTACACTGTGGTTCTCTTCCTGCCCCCAGGAACCAGGGTGATGGGCAGGATTTTGAGTGGATTAGCAAAAAACACTTATTCCTTAAGATCCTTTGCTGTCAGGGGTGTCTGGTAAGCGTGTGTCTGGGCTCGGGTCAGGATCTCAGGGCCCTGGGATCAAGTCCCCACGTTGGGCTCCCTGCTCAGCGGGAAGCCTGCTTCTCCCTCTCCCTCTGCCTGCTGCTCCCACTTCTTGTGCTCTCTGTCTCTCTTGCTCACTCGCTCTCAAATAAATAAATAAAATCTTCAAAAATAAAAAGATACATTGTTATCATCTGCCAAAAAACAGTCATAATTACTGTCTGTACCTATGGTCACCACCATGGGAAGGGTGCCCCTGTAGTTGTACAACGCACAGTTGGGACAACCCTACCCTTACCCCATGTGGCCTCCAGGAATGGACGTGAGGCGACACAGTGAACTGTCATTTCCACCCATGTACCGGGTATGAGGCCTGGGCCTCCCACTCTCTCCTTCCACACATACGGACCGCCAAGGTGTACCTTTGCGAACTGGGGGAGGAGTTATAAACCCGCTTAGAAACAGGCATCATAAGCAGAGTCTTTAGGCTGGCTGACTTTGATAAGCAGAAATGCAGTTGCTGCGTTTACGTGTGTGGGCGTGAGTGTGAGCTGATATGTGCGTGCGCACGTGCTTCCTTGGAGGTGGCAGAACAGTGTAGGGTACCAGTTAGTCCAACAATGCCCGGTGTGCCCCTTCAGGGGAAAATGCCTGGAGCTTCCGTGAAATAGTCGCTGATAAAACAGCTATAAGCAGAAGCCATCACTCCTGGCCAAAGCACACTTTCTCCCTTACCTCTTCTTTGTTCCCGCGCTCCACAACCCTCATTACCCAAGGGTGAAGTAGTCATTCTTCCCCGGCTTTCGTGCACACGCAAGTCCCCCCCTCCCAGAAATCTAGAGGGGCCCTTGGATAGGCAGCAAGTCATCACTCCTCATTGAATATAAAGTAAAATTCATTTGTCTCTATCTTCGATGAGAAAGGGAAGGAAATTAAGTAGGGAGACGGCACGATGCCTTTAAGAATGGTATATTCAAGGTCAAAGCCTGCTATAATTGAGTTAAAAAATAATAAATGAAAATAGCTGTGAGCAAAACATGCATGCCTGGCAGAATACAGTCTAGCTAGAAGTCTTCATTAAATGTTCTTCTTTAATAAATAAATAAATAAAATAAAATAAAATAAATGTTCCGCTGCACACAACGTGTTAGCTGTGTGTTCGCGTGCTAGGGATGCTGCGAGAGATCCTGTAGCTCATAAATACTGAAAAGGGACAGTTGCCATGGTAACTAAGTGCTAGTTAATGAATACCGAAGAGCTGAAGCTCATAGGATAGTCTTAAATTGCCAGAACGTGAGTTACGGCCGCTGCCAGGAGCTGGCAAGTAACTTACGTGCCATCCTCTCCAATACGATTTTTAACAAGTTGGCCAGTTTGATGGGTCTCCGTCTTGACCGCATGAGGCCACAAGATTCTCTCTTGACACTCCATGAAAAATCCTATGCCTGATTTCTTCCCCTTGACTCTAAGCACCACAATATTTTACAGAAATGAACCAAACATTTAGATAAGGAATGTGGCCTTAAATTTGAATCTTTGACCCAAGGAGCCAAGCATTAGGACATGCATCTCTGTCACAACCAACAGACACTTGGGGTCGAGGAGCCATCGAGCTGAATGCAGCAGACTCTTTACTTGTGAAAAAGGTGGAGGCTCCGCATGCACCAAAGGCAGGTTGTTTTTATTGTGCAATGACACAGAAGAGCTTCTGCAGCTGATTTTTGCAGGAACTTTTTGCAGGCTGGTAACGTCGTAGGTGATCTCTCATTAGGATGGCCAAACCTTCTCTACAGACTCCCACTCCCAATTCTCTCTCACCATTCATCCCACATGTCCGATTTCTCATTCTGGAATCATCCGGCTTTTCACAGGTTTTTAGTTTTGGGTGGGTTTTTTTTTTTTTTTTCCTAAAGGCACGCTCCATCCCTTTTCTCTGCTCTGGTCGCTCTCGGTAACTAGAATGCAGCCCATTTTTAAGATTACAGATTGTGGTGCCAGCAGACTTATTTCTACATGCCATTAATAAATAATGAGAATTTAGAAAAAGAGGGAAACATCTAGGTACCACAAAGCCAAAAATCATTAGCAAACACATCCATTCTCCAGAGGCTGGCTCCTTGCATAACCAGCACCTCAAACGGCCTGGTTGGGTCTCAGTGTGGGCTGTGGGTGCCCCCTTCAGGCTCTGGGCAGAGATGCATGCGGCTCTCCTTTGAGATAACTACCTGGACACGGGGCGATTGTTTTTGCTAAAATCTTTCCGGAAATTTCAAAGGAACATTGTGGCCCACCTGTGTTGGTGTGGTTGGGTGGGAAGCCCTTACATCACCAGCCTTCAGCTAGTATCAAAACTAGGTAGGTAAAATAAAATGCAGTGTCATTCAAGGAAAAAAAAAACACCTTATAGATATGTTCATTGTATTCGTTAGATTAAATGATGCTTTTCCACTAGAGGAGCTCTGTTTAAAATCGTCTCTGTCTGTAATAAAATTAAACCTGGAGAGAGGCAGCCCATGACCTCCTCACCTTCCTGCTTCCTCCCACGGCCTGAACCTGTTCGCGCACGTAATCTCCTCCGGCCTTAGCTTCTTCCTCCCAGGCCTTTGGTTTCTCTCGCCTTCGTGTTTAGTCTTGTTGATAGAGACCATGTTTCCTTGGGAGGATGAAGGAGAACAGCACTACCTCTCTGGTCTGCCCCTCCAAACCCATAACCCCAAGCTAGTCATGAGGAAAACACGAGAAGAATCATAACAGAGAGACATTCCACAACATGCCTGACCAGGACTCCTCCAAACTTCCAAGGTCATCACAAACAGAGAAAGTCAGAGAAACTTACAGACCACCGGAGCCTAGAGTGACATGACGGCGGAATGCCATGTGGTGCCCTGGATGGCTCCCGATCAGGAAAAAGAATATTAGGTAAAAACTAAGGAAACCTTGGGTCGCCTTGGGGGCTCAGTAAGTTAAGCTACCGGCTCTTGGCTTCAGCTCAGGTCATGACCTCAGGGTTGTGAGACCCAGCCCCTGGGACTGGGTTCATGCTCAGCACAGGGTCGGCTCGAGATTCCCTCCCCCTCCCCCTTCTCCTTCCCCTCCGCGCCTCCCCCTGTGGGTGCTTGCACTTTCTCTCCCTTTCTCTAAAATAAAATAAAATAACCTTAAGGAAATCTCTTTAAAGCATGGACCCTAGTTAATAATAACATATCAGTATTGGTTTATTAATTATAATTATAAGCATGGACCCTAGTTAATAATAACATATCAGTATTGGTTTATTAATTAATAAAAGCATGGACCCTAGTTAATAATAACATATCAGTATTGGTTTATTAATTATAATTAGAAGCATGGACCCTAGTTAATAATAACATATCAGTATTGGTTTATTAATTATAAAAAACCTACCACAGGAATAATAATGGAAACTGACTGTGGATTATATGGGAACTCTCTGTACTATCTTTGCAATTTTTCTATAAATCCAAAAAGGAAAGATTTATTTTAAAAACTGGATTTGTCGTCAAGACTGTTAACGAGGGAGGAAGGCAGTGACTAAAGACCACGGTCGGGTCTGGGGAGCAGATGAGCAGTGGACAGCAGAGCTCAGTCTGCAAGGTGGGAAGAGGCAGACTCCCGCGGCGACGGGCCGGTGGTGAAGGTTGGGGGAAGCTCCAGGGGGCGGATGGGCAGTTAGAAAAAGTTAAAAATATTGTCATGCCTCAGAAAGGTCCTCGTTGAGGTCATCAGTATAAATTTTGGTCAGGAACAACCAGCCCAGATGAGCAACTTTCTCCTAACAGGCGGGCCAAGAATAGAGAAAGCTGAAGCTATGATCGACCCAGATAAGGAATCCGCAGACCGTGTCCCCAAATTTCTCTCTTTTGATAGGAAGCACCTATAAATGCACTTTCTTCTTGTTCAAATATCCTTCCAGATTCATTATTCTCTGAAGCTTCCTCTCCAACTGCCCCTTCTCTCCGGTTTCCCACATTCTGCAATTTTCACGTTGAAAAGGATGAATCATGAGATTGCAAACCATTTTGAGGGTGGCTTAGAGAAAATTCTTAAATTAAAGGGTTGAAGAAGCAAGATGAGGACGAAATTTAAAGCAACCCAAAGGGGGCTGGAACCTTTCAGTATATCCTGCCAAGGAAAGATGGTATTTCTCCATTTTTCAAAAGGACAGTAAAAAAGAAAAGACAAACAAAGAGGACTCCAGTTTTTTTGTAAAAGAATCTGAAGGTCAGACAAATAGAAGCTTCTGGTTCACTGGCCTCCGGGAATACCTGAGAACACCTTGAAAGGGAGACGGGCAGGAGAGAGTGACCCCAGCCCAGCTAGATAAACAGGAAGTAACCCGGATAGTGCATACCTTGACCCGGGGAACACTTTCTTACTTTAGACACATTTTCACACACATTGTTGCATGTGATTCTAATAAAAATCTGATGAGGTTGGCATAACCATTATTAATAATTTCACTTTACCTAAGAGAGAGGGGCTACTCAGAGACAGTAACTGATGTGCCTTGGTTCCCCGCTTGGCATGGATGGAGCCGGGACCCAGAACCCACACCGCAGGTGCTCAGGCCGTGGTGTTTTCATTTAGCCTCGTGCCTAGGTGGACGTGATCAGCAGATGTAGGTGAGGAAGTCATAGTGCTGGTAATTAAATGTCAGTGCGTATCTTTATCCCACAGACACATACATGAAAATGCAAATATTTCATTTTCTGCTACCATGACTGCCGTCAGGTGAAGGACAAGTCTCCTTTAAGAAATACCAGAGAACTGATAACATAGAGAGAGAAAAAAAAAACCTAAGAGCACAAAAACTTTTTAGTTTGACCTTGAGTTAGTTAGTTCTTGGATGAAAAAACAAAGGCCATGAAGCAGGTAATAGACAGATCTAAAAAAAATAAGAAGTAAACTCTTCTGGATCGTTACGTGCTCTTCGGCAACAACTGAATGGGAAAGGAAGGGCCAGACAAAGTTACAGAAATCGACAAGTCAAACTTGTGTGAAAGTGCTCTAAATTTATATCGTCTAAAAACGTGACTCAAAGAGACACAATCACAGCCTATAAATATCCCCCAAGCAACAATATATGTGGAAATAAAGTAAGTGAATTATTCACACACGTAGGTGTGGGTCATTTCTCTTTGCCCGGTTGTGTAAGGAAGACCATGCTTTACCCCTGAGCTGGGGTCACCCTCACAAATGGAAATAGCCAAAGAGGTTCTTAAGGTGGGTCCTGCTGCAGATGTCAGGTGTCGGGTTAAAAAGGGGAGCTGTGGGGAACAGCCTGCCGTGGCTCTTGATGCTATTAGGAATGGGGTTGGATCACTCCATTGACTACTTTTTTATTCTCCCTCACCTTGAAAAGGAATAATAGAGAATAGAATTAAATTCAAAAACTCTTTCTGTGACTGGCCCACTTGACTGTAAGAAAACCACAGACCATGAACAGGCGCATCCAGGAGGAAGTGCTCTGCTTTGGTGTTGGGAGATAGCATGGTGCCAAATCTCGTGAAACACATCGAAGTCTGCAAAGTCAAAGCCACCGTTCACAGATGCCATTGTGTTACAGTTTTGCCACTGCCGAAAGGAAGAGTCCTATCTGTCTTACCTTGTAAGTCACGTTTCAGATAGCAGAGCATTTTTTTTTTAAGATTTTATTTGTCAGAGAGAGAGAGAGAGTGAGCACAGGCAGACAGAGAGGCAGGCAGAGGCAGAGGGAGAAGCAGGCTCCCTGCTGAGCAAGGGGCCCCATGTGGGACTCGATCCCAGGATGCTGGGATCCTGACTCGAGCCGAAGGCAGCGGCCTAACCAACTGAGTCACCCAGGCGTCCCTAGCACAGCATTTTTTAAAACCACTGAGGACTGTGCAAATGCAAATGGTTACTAATTATTATCATTATTTGGACTCTCCCAGATGCAATGCTTCAAAAACACCATTTTTCATAAATATTTCTTCTGTGTGATCATTTTCTCCCTTTCAAAATTTTTGAGGTTTCCCGATTAAGAATCATCATCTCCTTAAGCCACAAATCATTTCAAAAGCTCTATCTGTCCCAGTACTCGGGGCAAACTAAATCGTTAGAATTACAGCAGAAATGATGCTGGGCGGGCTCCTGCCGGGTGTACAATAGCATGAGTAGAGTGATATTTAAAATATCAGGAGCTCTCTAAACACAGCATGCTCAATTCATCCGCACACCAATCCAAATCCAAGCAAATTTTTTTCCCCCCTTTGTCTTCCCAAGGACAGTTTCTCTAGTCTCGTGGAGAAGCTGCCCCCAATTTAATTTTATCTGTCTTCATTTCTTCTGCAGGGACAGGGGCCTGAGGATGTAACCACCAGATATTTAATCCTTAAATAAGCAATAGTTCCTTGTTAGCATCATAACAAAGACCCTGAGCTCTGCCTTGTTGGTATCTTAGGACATTTACGTAAATAAGATGTTCACATCACCGTGTACTGTGCTGCGAGACCATAAGCCGGCAACAGGCTGGTACACGGTCACTAATGCTTGTGATGGCTGTGGGACTGCCCACCCTGTGAACTGCTGCCCGAGTTGGGACAATGGATGCCCAGGGAGTGCTTAACTTCAAAAGACAAGCATTTTCTACAGAAATATCAGGGGCTTATTTTTAAGCTCAGAGCCGTGGTAGCCCTAGTGCTTTTCCACCTTCTCTTCCCCAGAGGAACCCAGGAGCATTTCAATCAAAGTTGGGCCCTTGTGACAAATAGCACCTCCAAGAAACTAGAGATTTTTGCTTCGTACAGTAATTAACCTAGTAGACCTTGAATAAATGCCTATTCAGTGAAGGTAGAAGGCCTCATGTATCCCCCTCGACGCACGCACGCACACATGCGAAGATAACATTATAGTATGTGGGATTTTCTCCAATATAAATGTGAAGGTTATGGAAGATACAAATTCGGATGCAGGTGTTGTCTCTGCTAATATCTTAGAAGGAGAAATTAGGGCTTCAGCCTCTCTATTCAATGCTTTCCTGAGTTGGTGGAAATTGCCAAATCCGCAATATTAACATAGAATTATGGAAATCGGAAACAAAAAGCTGGAGTCTACTGGGAATGATAAGCTCAAGATGAAATCAACCGGAAAATCTGGCTAACTAAAAGTGACATCCTTTGTGCTGGAATTTTTCTATCTGAAAGCTTTAAAAAGGCTATAATTATTTTGAGTTTTCAAGTCAGCCCTTTTCAAACTAAGCCTCCTCTTTTCTTCATTGCTCTCTATACCGTTCCTCCGTGTGTACTGGGGAGCTTGCCAAGCTTACCACTGAAGTGGTAAATTCATATTGGTTTTACACACACACGCATCTCCAGGGAATGGGAAGGAACACAAATTTTGCATCCTCTATGCCAAGGAAAACAAAGGAATATTTGTACATCAGGACTCTTATCATGGGGCGCCTTGGTGGCTCAGTCCGTTAAGAGTCTGTCTTTGGCTCAGGTCATGATCTCAAGGTCCTGGGATCAAGCCTGTGTCAGGCTCCCTGCTCAGCAGAGGGTCTGCTTCTCCTTCTGCCTCTGCTCCCTCCTTACTCATTATTCTATCTCTCTCTCTCTCTCTTTCCCTGTGTGTCTCAAATAAATAGATGAAATCTCTAAACACACACACACACACAATCTTGTGCACAAGCTCAAAACACAGGGTAAATAAATCACCTAATAAGAAGTGTCTTATTGAGGTCAATAAATAATTTCTTTGCAAGTTAGTGCTTTTTTTTCCATGGAGAAGCCAAAAAATACAAGGACACAGGCTTACCTCGTGGCTTTTGGGTCCCAAATCACAATGTCTGCATCTGATCCCACAGCTATCCTTCCCTTTCTCGGATAGAGATTGAAGACCTTCGCTGCATTTGTGCTGGTAACTGCTACAAACCGGTTTTCGTCCATTTTACCACTATGCTGTAAAAACAGTTCAAGAAAGAAAATGCATGTGTTTTAATGACCACGTACTTAAACATCTCCTATCAATAAAAGTGCAAGACTTGTATCTCTTAGATCCCAACAGAACTGCACCTAATTTCTTACACTGTGGAGCCAAACGCCTCTGGGGATGCTGGTGAGCCTTAAACTATCATAATCATAATGATGGGGATGATGGGTTAACACAAGCCTGAAGATAACTTTTCACAAGCCTAAGCTTAACTCCCACCCTTCACTAATTTTCTCCATTCTTCCCAGAATCACACAGACAACAGCTGGATGTTGGCAATAGTATTTTCAATTTTTGTTTAGAGTTGACTAGCACTCCCTACTGCATTTATGATCTGGCTTATTTACTGTAGACCTAAGAATGATGAGATGGTCATGTAGACAACAGGTAAAATATTATAGAGTTAAAATAAGACAGACCTTTAAATCAGATGACAAGACTTTTAGAAATAGGAAAAATCAACTCAAGAGATTAAATTTTGTGCTACTGAAATGTACATGAACCAATAATCATGGAGTCTATTATATGGGATTTTAATATGGACATACTGTGGATTAATGTGGTCTTTCTAAAACCATATGATTTTGTTTTTGTTTGTTTGTATTTTAAGATTTTATTTATTTATTTGACAGACAGAGATCACAAGTAGGCAGAGAGGCAGGTAGAGAGAAAGGAAGGGAAGCAGGCTCCCCACTGAGCACGGAGCCCGATGTGATGCTGGGCTTGATCCCAGGATTCTGGGATCATGAGCGGAAGGCAGAGGCTTTAATACACTGAGCCACCCAGGCGCCCCTGATTTGTTTTTTTAAATGTTGAGAGCTTATCCCCATGTACATTTATCTGGTTAGGAGCATCCTTAATAAGGTTTATTTAATTACCAATGTGTCCATGTCTCACAAAATGATTAAGAACCACAACCTGAGAGTAATATTCCCATGAGTCAACCATCTTCATGTTTCATAAAATAATACAGTTTCTGTACATTATTAAGAAATATTCAATTTTTTAAAAATCTTTTACACACTTGCTATATTATGGAAATTTACTTTAATGAACATACTCATTTTAATAGCACAAGCTCAGAGAAAAAGATTGAACTTTTAGCAAGAAAATCTAAGCAAACAGAAAGAGAGGAAGAGTCATGTGGGATGATTAGAGTTAGGGTAGTGGTACCAAGGTCTGAAAGAGGATTAGCAGAAGAAAGGGCTGTGGAGATGTTTTGGAGATCCTTACATGTAAACTGATCATTCAAATGTCATCCTATAAGTAATGGAAAATGTTAAAGGGTTTTAAAGAAGAAAATAGCATGAATAGTCCTTTGTTTTTGGAAGGCAGCACTGGTACTAGAGGATAACATAGGTAATATAGCATAAGCAAGCAAGAGCCTGGCGGAGGGACACCAGCTTTGAGACTACTGCAATGATCCAACTGAGACAGACTTCAAACTAGAGTAGTCAACATGAAGATGTAAATAAGGAGACATGTTAGGAATCCAATTGACAATAACTGGTAAATAATTAAAGTTAGGAAGAATGGTATGTGGAGGGGATTCTGAGGTGTGAGATAATGTCATCTAAGGGAAGGCTTCTGAAAAATGGGTGACAATGACATGAAAATGGCGGCCCAGGTATAACCAGGCAAGCCTCCCCACTGATCCGTACAACTACACGTGTCAAGTGGACGGACAGGTGAACATACGAACATTTAGCCACCTGGTTCTTCTCCATGCTCCAGGAGACATTCTTAAATCATGGACATTTAAAAAATTTCTTCTTCTAAACTTTGGATTTTTATTTATGTGACTTTATACAGCAGTTTCAAAAATATGATATACAAATATCCTTAAAAGGGACATCTACAAAAATTTCATGAGGAGATACGAACATAATAAATATCCTTCATATATTTTCAATCATTCCAAGTATTTACAGCAGTGATACATGAGGAACTGGGATTCAAGAACAAGAAATCAAGTAGAAGGGCTATAATATAGACTTAGAGAGGAATCCTCCTGGTACCTAATCTAAATTTACCCCCTAATGTCTGCATAATGATGCAACGCATCATCTAAACTCAATTATGCAGAGATGAAAATGATTTTTTATTATTGTCCTGGAAGATGGGTGGCGATGGTCACCGTGCTGCGTTCCCAGTCTCCGCTCTAATAAAAACAATCACAAAGCTTTTCTATGAAGGTTTGTGGCACTTTGGTCCTGAAATGAGCCAGATCTTGGCTAAAGAGTTCAACAAAACAAACTGGATCCTGTAAAACTCACCACGCCTTTTTCCCATATTACTGACATCCGGTCCTCAACACCGTTCACTCCATTGGGAATCTTCGTGAAATCATCCTTCCCCAGAGCTTTCTGGCAAGTGTTGAAAGTGCAGTGGTCAGTTCCTGTTGTGGTTAGATCACCACTGAAAAAGAAGAACACACAAGAGTGTGGAATGAGTAGATAAAAGACATCAGAAGAAAACTACCAGAACCTTTCCTGTTCTTCTGATGCCCTTCTCAACTAAAAGTCAGAAAGCTGCAATGGACAATGAGTGACTTTTTCAAGCACATATTTCGGCCACACCCATCTCTATTTTAGAAGCACTTTTGGAAAATAATACTCTTAGAAGAAATGTGAAGCCAGATCATGCTCAGGTCAGAAAAACTGGTTCTGGACTCCATCACATGCTAGTTCTGTGATTATGAGTTTGTCCAATGCTCAGTTATTTATTTTTTTAAGGATTTTATTTATTTATTCATGAAAGACAGAGAGAGAGAGAGGTAGGCAGAGACAGTGGGAGAAGCAGACTCCCTGCAGAGCAGGGAGTCCAATGCAGAACTCGATCCCAGGACTGTGGGATCACGACCTGAGCTGAAGGCAGACGCTTAACCAACTGAGCCACCCAGACACCCTTCAAATGCTCAGTCTTATCTAGAAATTGATGATGATGATGATGATGTGCACTCAATGATAATTATTTAGGATCACTGGCAATAACGTAAGGGAGAATTCTTTGCGAGTAGAGCACTACACAAAGATGAACCTCCGTGACCCACATGGACAGAGGCAGCCCCTGGCCAAATGGCAACATTGAGGTGAGCAGAGATGGGACACTGGATGAGGATGTTCATATCACCAGAGACAGAGAGCCCTGCTTTGAATTGTGAACAATCTTGGAGATGTAGACATGTGAAGGAGGAAGTAGGCTGAAAGAAAAAGGTAAATGAACTCTTGAACTTTTGTTGTGAAAAACCCTTTGTTAACTTGGGTCTAGTATCCGAATGGGGAGTGTTGGGGTCTTCAAGAAAAGTAATCATAACTTCTCAGAAAGTAACATCTCTGAAAATAGTTTGGATGGCCATTCATGGGGATAACCTCTCTGAGGGCAGGATTTTGCCTTTTACCCCTCCGGTGGCTCTGCCCTAGATCATAACCTATCAGATGTACACAGGCACATCTGCTTCTTGGGTTATATCGCCATAGAAGAATATTCAAGAATATGTGAATGATTAAAAACTAAGCATTATGAAGAGACTAGGTTCCAGGCAATAGGTGATAGAAAAGATGAGGAAAAAGTTAGAAGAGAGTAAAATTTTAGTAAAAATTATCTGATTTCTCTGTGTCTGGGAGAGATTTTGACACCATATCATAATTAAGCCACTGCTTTTTTGGTCCCAGGTGAGGGACTCCTCACAGCCTATCACGTCAAGTAGAACAGAATACTGCATGGAGGTCAACGAAGATCAAATGATAAGACACGATGTCCTCCGCTCAAACCCAAGACTCTTATGATACCTTATTTTGGCAGAACCCTTCACAATCATTTGCTAAATTTTTACTTAGCCAATAGATTCATGAGGAAGTGAGGCGTTGAGGGGTCCGGTCGCAGGGGCGGCCCCATAACATGGTGGGCTGCATGGTGCCACTCTCTGTGCCAGTAATGCGTGCCGTCTGTGCCCAGACTTGCTGCTATGGGCTCTCCGTAGACCACTTTCCCTGGAAATGTCAAAGGAAGCATTCAGTCCCTTCATTTGCTCTCAAGAGAACCACCTGAAAAACACATAAATATGTGTCTTCTCTGCGCTAGCAAAGGATAATAGGAATCCCAGACCACAAGTCACCTTTCATGGACAGGATTTTTTAAAAAGGAAAACTACTGCTTCATGAGCATTTACTATGTTCTGCCCAGGTGCAGTGCACACTGTGGTAGATGATTAGACCCACTCCCCGACACAAGGATTGACCCCATGGCCTACTTTGACCAATTAAATACGAAAGGAAGTAACACATGCTGAGTCTTCCTTCTGTCCTTAGACTACCATAGGTTGCTTCTTCAGTTGTGTCTCAGAATGAAGAGAATATGGAACACAGTTAGTGCCAACCCATGATGGGCATGAGTCCAAAGGAGAAATAAATCTCAGTAGTTGGGAGACCATTGACATTTCCAATTCAGCTGTTATTGCAGCCTAATCTAGCAAATGCTGACTGGTATGTGTACCATTCTAATGACTTTATCTCAAAAACCCTATGGGGAAAATGCTATTATTATCCCCATTGAAAATAAATAACTTCTGTACAGGTGTATTACATGCACCCAACATAACATGAATGGTGTTGAGGAGGTAGGATCTGAATCCAGGCGTTTTGGACTCTAGTCTTAACTTCTATGCAAATACTACCCTGGTGACAATTATCACGTGGTCATATGGAGTTCAACCATGGTATAGCTCTGTTACAACTCAATTGAGAATCTCTTCATATCCCTTAAAGGATAAAAACAAAAACAAAAACAAAAAGACAAACAACCATAACAACAACCAACCAAAAAACAAACAAAACTCCTCCAAAAACTTATGTTAAATAAAAGAACACTCAGATAATAAAATTGTAGCCAGACATGCATATTTTAAAAAATCATGCAAATGAGGCCATCAAGAGCACACAATGTTAGAAAAGCTAATAGCGCCTAGTGAATTTGAATTTAAAATCAGAATCCTATCTCTGATGAGCGTTTGTTGGGATAATAGATGCACCGGCATTGAGCTGATCGTCCCCAAGCAGTCACACAGGTGAACACAGAGTAAGGGATGCCTGCCCACGGAACTCTGCGAACTTCGCTGTGGCTGGTCAGACGGCAGATTTCAGCGCAAATCCTGATAGAGAACTGACATTAACTAACTTCGTCGGCGGATACTGACCGTGGATGGCCATCACCTGCCTGCGTCAGATTCAACTGGAATGTAGTACCCTCTCATAGATCATTTATTTTCCTAAACTAGCCATTTTCCTCTTGCAAACCACAAAACAAGGCTTACTGAAGCCTAACAAACCTGCTTCTTAAGTAACCAAGTATCATGGTCAGTAACAGTTACCTCCAAGAACACAGACACTGCTAAGATCTCTCACTTTCATGCTTCTCTTTCTCTCTCACGTGCACGCGTGCACGCGCTTGTGCACACACACACACACACACTGAATCAGATCCCCCTTCTGTTTCTTACTGCCTTTCTCCCAGGAAAGAGGAAATACCATTAGTCTCTCGTTATGCTGTGTGCAGGACAAGGAACAATTCTTTTTCAATGTGAACTAAGAGGTAACGTACTGCTTGCAGTAGAGTGAGCAGGAGGGACCCCATATCTGATTAGCGGGTAGGGAGAGAACTTCCTATCCTCAGAGAACATACAGATTGATGCTCAGACAATGAAAAACTCAGAGACTTGATCTGTAACCACTTTACAAGCTGCCAACTCAGGATTTTCCACGGTGCTTCATCATACAGCAAAGATTCTTATCACATGCTCTATTCAATCTTTTGGCCATCAAGGTGAGATAGGGATACAGTTCCAAAGTTCTACAATTTTAATAGCTCTCGGGAAAAATTAAAAGTGTCAGCATCTACCAGGAGTCTGCCAGGACCGTTTTGAAACCAGATGACATGTAATCTCCTCGGAAGGTTTTAGTCCCTTTAAAATGTGATAGGCCATGGTTTTGGTATACACAGCAAGCTCTTCATTAATGGGGCTATTTTCTTTCTTCCTTTTTTTTTTTTTTAAAGATTTTATTTACTTATTTGACAGAGACAGACACGACAAGAGAGGGAACACAAGCAAGGGGAGCAGGAGAGGGAAAAGCAGGCCTCCCACTGAGCAGGGAGCCTGATGTGGGGCTCTATCCCAGGACGATGGAATCGTGACCTGAGCCAGAGGCAGACGCTTAATGACTAAGCCACCCAGGTGAATAAGGCTATTTCCAATGGTTTCCCCATTAAGCATCTACAAATATACTTTAAAATTTTTAAATAAAAGGTAGACATTCCCAATTACTCTTTCCCCTATTTTACAATAGTTCTAAGGCATCTTCAAAAAAACTCCCAGTATTCAAGAAGGAAAAAGGAGAAGTTAAACAAGGGGCCTGGGTCCTGGGTAAACCATAAATTGGAGAATCAAACTGGATAATTCAGCATAATTGAGAGTTTTATTAGATTTGGGTCAGAAATAAAGTAATAATAAAAATATCTAACATATGTATAGCACTCTATAGTTGGCAAATAGAGTTTGAATGTCACGTATCTCATTTGACCTTCATGGCAACCCTCATGCTGGTTTGACAGATAAAGGAACTGACACTCAGTGGAACGAACTAATTTGCCCAAGTCACACAGGTAGTAAGCGGTGCACAGAATTAGAACCCTAGTATTTTGGTATCATATCATACATACACATTACATTACTAGGTGAAGTGTCATTCTTCATTTCTTGGTAACAAGTATGTATTCTGAAATGTTTAAGTCAACCACAAGCCATTTGCGGATGTGGCTGAGCAATTTTCCAATTTCACTTACTGGTTTCATTTACTCTGCTTAGCAGGTTGATAATGAAAAGAGCTGTATCTGTCCTAGTCGGGTACTCTCCTGATTGCACTTGAGACCAGATGGTTTCAACAGCTCTTGGGAGATAGAACATCTTCGTCATTAATATCCTCCCACTGTCTCAGCAAGGTCTGCACTGTACCCTGTCCAGTGCGACCATCCAGGGCCTCTCCGCTTCTCTCCAGTGTTTGGCCTGAAGCCAAAAGAGACTCTGCACTTATGCTGCTATCTCCCACTTAAAGGAGTTTTTCCTGCTGAGTGTCTAAAGATTTCCCAATGATGAAACCTGTCAAGCCAATCCAAACTCCGCTCTGACCAGACAACCCATTCATGAGATGAAAGTGATAGAGCAGGTGTTCACACTTTGTCTAAATTTGCGAGTAGTGCTTAACAAGTCCCAAGATCTGTTACAAAAGGTTGAACAATGCAGAGAAGCTGGCACGAGTACCCAGGAGTGGAAGCACTGGCTACCAACAGAAAACCAACCACATCTATAAAAATAATTTTTCCCAGCTAGAAGGATAGAGAAGAACCTTCCTGGGCTCTGTTTGGTTCAAAAAATATTACATTTACAAAGAAAGGAAATCTCCAACTAACAAAGAAAATCCAGAGAAACAGCATAACAGAGATTACTCAGACTCAGGTTCAAATCCTGATTGTGCTACTTTTTAGTTAGTGACTTGTATAAGATGAGTCATTGCTCTTAGCCTCAGTTTGTCTAATCTGTGAAGTGGGGTCACAGTGTGTCTCTAAGAAAGAGTGGCGATTTTATGAGGGTCAAATAAATTACTGCATATGAAAGTACCTAGCATCTTGGGACTCTGGGTTCAGTTATGGGCTGAACTGTGCCCCTTGCCAAAATTCAAATGTTAAAGTCCTAACCCCTGGTATCTCCGAATGTGACTGTATTTGGAAGGGTCCTTTATAAAAGTAATTAAGTTAAAATGAGGTCACTAGGACAAGCCCTAATCCCATATGAGTGGAGTCCTCCTAAGAAGAGGAAATTTAGACACAGACACATACAGAAGGAAGACAATGTGAAGACAGAGGGGGAAGACAGTCGTCTACAAAGCAAGGAGAGAGATCTAGAATACATCCTTCCATCACTGTCCTCAGAAAGAACCAACTCGGGGTGCCTGGATCAGTTAAGCATTTGCCTTTGGCTCAGGTCATGATCCTGGGGTCCTGGGATTGAGCCCCACATGGGGCTTCCTGTTTAGTGGGGAGCCTGCTTCTCCCTCTCCCTCTGCCTATTGCCCCCCCAGCTTTTGCTTACACACTCTCTCTCTCTCTCTCAAATAAATAAATAAATAAATTTTTTTTTAAAAAAAGGAGCTGGGGTGCCTGGGTGGCTCAGTGGGTTAAAGCCTCTGCCTTCAGTTCAGGTCATGATCCCAGGGTCCTGAGATCGAGCCCCACAATGGGCTCCCTGCTCAGCGGGGAGCCTGCTCCCCCCCCTGCCTGCCTCTCATCCTACTTGAGATAAATAAACTCTTAAAAAATAAAAAAAATAAAAAATAATAAAAAAAATTTAAAAAGAAACCAACTCTGCCAATACTTTGGACTTCTAGTATCCGATATTATGAGAATATTCATTTCTGTCATTTAAACTGCCCAGTCTGTGGTACTTTGTTATAGCAGCAATTAAGTTCCAGAAACATTAGTTTCCTTATGGTTGCATAGCTCATTTTTTTTTTTTTTTAACACAACTCTTTAAAAAAAAAAAAAATGTTTTAGAATGGCCAGTCTTCAACCGCTTTGCACTTGGACATAAGGTAAATCATCTTTTTCTCAATTTTAAGGACCAGGGAGTGTTTGGGTGTTCATGTACAGAAAAAGGAAGTCTGAGATTCAGAGTCACCTTGACTCATCTCCACATGTTTCTTAGGAGAAGCGCCAGTTCCTAAGCATCAGTTAATGGGGCCGGTGATAATAAGATTCGATTTATTCTTGTTCAGCTTCTACAAGAAATGGCAACCAGAGAAAGGGAGAGAGAGCAGTCCCTGCGTGGACCTTTCTGCCCATCTTCTAAAACACAAGAGGAACATGGCGGGGGGGGGGCAGGCAGAGCTTAAAAGCTTCTCATAAAGTGGAAAGGAAGACATCGAAAACCTCTCTATAATACAAGGTTACACTTTATAGTGATAAGCCTAAAAAGAAAAGCTTTGATAATAAGTACAACCCAACCCAGCCCAAACCACATCCAACAAACAAACAAAAAAACACCTTTAACCACAATGTAGCTTGGGTCACTCTAAGTTACTGAAGGGTGCAAATGAACATAATCCCTTCTGCAAATCCAATGCCCAGAGCACAGCGCCTGGCATATATTTGGTGTCCAATAAATTTGGGGTTTAATAATTAATTTTCACCTGAACTTTATTAATAAGTTCAGGTGAAACTCTTATTTATACCCTAAAGACAGGAATACGGATATAAAGTCAAGTTGAACTTTGTTAAGACAAGTTAAACTAGAAACTTAAAAAAGGCATTAATAATTTCAGTCATAGCTGGAAAACAAATTATAACAGATATACATCAAGTAGAGCATCGAGTAGGTTCTGAGAGAGGGCCCCATCATTCGAAATAGAGTACCAGAAACACAGCGACTGCAAACGCACGTGAGGCCATTGATAATTCCAGAGGTCAATATGTGGAAAAAAGGGGCATGGATAGCCAAAGCTACACAAACCAAAATAAAAAGTGTCACTGAAGCTGATGACACATGTCAACACGTATACTATTTGGACAAAGGCATGACTGGTAAGTGAACGCGGTCTGGGGCCAGGCAGATGGAACTTCTATATATGACACCAATACAGCTGGTTTGTCCAACTTTACACGTGGGGTATGGAGCAAGGGAGTCAGATTCTGCTTCTGGAAGAAAAAAGGATAGCATTCTAGGGGCAGCCTTCTGGTTCTCATACTTCATGTTTGCAAAAGTGGCTTCTCACACGAAGGATGAGAGCTAACCTAGTTCTAGTTACTCAATTTAGATGAACTAAGACCAGAAATAAGCATGAAATTTAAATTCCTTGCAAACTGTCCAAAGCGATTCTGATTTCAAGGGCTTACACAGGATGTGTTTATACTTTTTTTTCCTGGAACCTGCTTTTTGTTTTTTATTGCAAGTGCTGAAAGAAAACATCAAGGTAGGTACAAAGGGAATGCTCAGGCTTCAATTTAAAGTTGGGGATGCAATGTACATTTCTGTCTCTTTCTTCTCAGCTCACACCAAGATGTCGGAGAGATAGGCAAGCCCCACGCGTGCTCTGAGAAGGAAACAGGGACCACAGCTAACCAGAAGTTTGCAGAAGTTGATTTTAGAAAGACGAGAAAGCAGAGGGATCACAATAGCTTATGAAGGACAGTCATAAGCATAGATAGTCCAGGATCGCAACCAAGATGCAAAAAAAAAAAGGAACACTGACTCAGCAAGAAACAATGTGGATGTCCATTTCTTTCCCAAGGGTTGGGGAACTCTCAGCTGTTCTTGCTTTAAATATACTTTTTTTTGTCCCTTTTTCTTTCTCTTCTTCTGGAATTCCCTATGTGAATATTTGGTTGGTCTTTGTTGTTGTTGTATTCCATTATTCTTGTAGGCTTTTGTCACTCTTCCCATTCTTTCCCCATTTTAGTCGTCTGACTGGGTCCTTCTAGTCACTGAGTCTTTCCTCTGTGTAGCTGAGTCTACTTTCGAAACTCTCAACGGAATTCTTCGGTTCAGTTATTGTATTTTTTGAACTCTGAGCCTTCTAGGGTTTTGACTGGTTACTATTTGATGGTTACTACTTCCTTGTCAAACTTCTCGTTTTGTTCATGCCTCTTGTTCCTAATTTCATGTGGTTGTCTCTTGCTGGTCGATCACTAAACTCCCTTACGGGGGATTATTCTGAACTGTCCATGGGCAGCGCATAGGTCGGTTACTGGAGCTTGATTAGCTTCCTCTGGTGGAATCGTATTTACCTGATTGTTTTTGTGATCCTTGATTTCTTAGGTTTGTGTCTTCACGTTTGGGTAATTTGGCAGAAACATTCACCAGTTGGCTCAGTTCAGGTCTCTAAGTGTGTCTGCTGGTGATGTCTTTGGGCAGGTGGGACCCGCTGTTATGGTCTATTTTTGACTGAGGCAATCGTTTGAGGTCTGAGGACAGGGACCAGGGCAGAGGGATGGCTGGTTTGGTTCCTTACCGAAGTGAGGCTCCGGGCTCTTCTCAGTTTCCCAAACAGGCTCTCGGGTTGGCAGGGGCCAGGAGTAACGGTCAGCCTTGGCTATGAATAAATCCCCTGCCTCTGCACAGCATGGGGGCCTCTGTGCCTACTGCTGGCTGTGCTCTGTGTGATTGGCTCTAGTTGTCTGTCTCTGTGCGTGAGCACTGCTGGGCCACAGAGCTTCTGGAATCGTCGCCAATGCTTCCTGACCGATGGAGTCGGAAGGCACTCCCGCAGCAGGTGGGGCCCTGACTCAGCTCCTTGCCTGTGCGTGAGCAAACCGGGCTCGAGGGTCAGCAAAACTCCCGGTTTAGGGACCTGAAGTGGGCCGACCTGCCCCCCGACAGAGTCCTCTGGTCAGAATGTGCCCCCAGCTTGGTTCCACAGGTAGTCAAAGCTGCTGTCTGGGATTACGACTTGGGCACTGCAGGTGTGAACTCTCTGTCAAGATCTGTGTGCTGGTTGTTGCACCCTTCCCTTCTTCCCTACAGTCAGAGGCCCAGTGGTTAAGCTCTGTGGATTCCCCTGAATTCCTCATGATGTCAGATCAGAGCCGAGGCTCCCCAAAGTGACCCACAGTGCTGAGGGAGGCTGGCTCTCCCCCTGGGTTCTCTCTTCCCACAGGAGGAACCAGAGCCTCAAGGGAGACCTCTACTGGTGGCGCTGCACTGGCCTGGGGGAGGGGCAATGTGGTCACTGTGTAGTCACTTCTCTTACCCTCCTAATCCAGTCTGTCTTGGTCTCTGAGGTGTAGGGGGTGCCTCAGCCTCAGCCCTGGGTTCTGGGATTCTCTCAGTGGTATCTTACACTTGAATAGATGTTAAGCTGCTCCTGTGAGGAGGAGCAAAGTCAGGACCGACCTATGCCGCCATCTTGGTGACATCACTCCAACCCTGTGTTTCTCTTTCAAGAATAATAAAAAATAACAAAATGTTGATAATGCTTTAAGAAAAATTTAAAATGTAAGGCTAAAGACCAAAGCCAATTAAATACAAACTTGATATCTACATTTCCTAACTCTGTAAACCAATTTCTTCTTGAACAGAGTGGAGAGTAATGGAAAAAATTGGAATTTGGGGACCACACAGATTTGGGCTTGAATTCCAGGTTTAGCACCAGCAGTAAGTGATCTTGGGCTTAATTAACAAAACTTTTCCAAGTCTCCATTTCATCAGTCCCCAAACTGGTAAAACTTGACTTGAGCATTGTTATGACAATTTAAAAATTTAACATATATTAAAATGCACTAAAAACATAATATATAGTAAAACAGGAAATGATATAAGACCTATTAAAATATGTGCCAGGCACACATTAAGTACTCAACAAATAATGTTGGTTGTTACATAATCATCAACGACGATGCTGCTCTCTTTTGAGTAGATGGTTCGCAATTCAACAATAATATCAAACTTAATAGCATTGCATTGCTAGGCTACTACACTAAAGAATTGATAATTGGATCCCTTTTGTACTTCCTAGAGCAGAGATTCTCAAGCTTTAATATTCATATGAATCACCTGGGGTTCTAGTTTAAGTGCACCTTCTGAGTCAGTGGGTCTGGGATGGGGTCCAAGGTTCAGCATTTCTAACGAGCTGTCACGGGATGCTGACACCACACTCTAGGGACCACACTCTGGTCGTCAAAGGCTCTGATGATAGAATGGGCTGGCAAAGGATTTATAGATAGGACGTGTGCACATCACAAACCTGTAAAGCTGAACTGTTTCTTATTTAAACATGGTAACGATGAATAGAGGTGTATTGCTTGTTCATGTTCAGAAGTCATGTTAGATAATGAATGAGCAAAAAGGTCAATGTGGTCCCCCAGCTCTTGTCACTCTACACTCTCCAGGGATCTGCCCCTGGGTTGGCAGATACAGTCACCATGGGAACAGTCTGGCACCGTTTATGCCCAACCCACCCCCTATTCCCTTCAGGTTCCTGCTTGATCATGTGTGAGAGTTCACATGCCAGGCGTGGGAAAGCTCTTATGCCAATTTACCCTGGACCTCTGTGGCCTCTGACATTGCCCCTTAGAGCATTTTCACAAGTCACCGCAGTAAGTCTGAATCGACTGGAAGATCTGGTTTGACATTTTAAATATTTCCTCTTTACAGCCCCTTTGGAAAGGGATTTGGCAATATCCAAAAAGTCTGTATGCATTTACCCTTTGAACCAGCAGTCCCACTTGAGGATTCTACCCCGAGGATCCTCTTCCGTGGCAGACAGAATAACGGTGCCCCAAAAAGGGCCACATCCTCATCCCCACAAGCTGTGGCCACGTGCTCTTACCTGGCAAAAAGGACTTTACAGATGTGATTAAATTAAGAACCTTGAGATAGGGGCTTTATCCTGGATTAACTGGGAGGGCTCAGTGTAACCCAACGGTCCTTAAAGCAGAAGAGAGGGGAGAGCAGAATAATGCAATTTTCTCCACCCACCCCTGCAGCTTTGGAGACAGAGCAAGGGAAATGTGAACCAAAGAATGTAGGTGGTCTCTAGAAGCTCAGAAAGGCAAGGAAAGGGATTCTCCCCCTAGAGCCTCCAGGAAAAGAACAATAACTTGGTTTTAGCCCAGTAAGATGTGGGTTAGCCCTCTGACCTCCAGAACTGTAAGAGAATACATTTGTGTTGTCTGAAACCACTAAATTTGTGGCAATGTTTACAGTAGTGATAGAAAACGAATACACGTTTCACATAAAACAGCACAGGTTCAAGGCCATCACTGTGGCTTTATACGTAAGAGCTAGAGACTGAAACAGCCCAAGTGTCCATCACTAGGGGACCAGCTGAACAAATACAGAGGCCCACCGCACCCGTACGAAACAATGGAAAAACTCTAGACCTATCATGAACTGACTTTAAGACGTATTTTCAAGTAGAAAGAAAAGCCAAATACAGAACATGAGATACACTATTTTATCTTTCAAGCAGTAAAGAAAGAGAAATAAGAATATGCATGTATTTTTTCATAAAGAGAAACTTTATAAAGATAGGTCAGAAATAAATGAATAAAAATAATTACTAATGGGGTAGAGGAAGAAGTTGCTAGGGAAGGAAGTAAGACTTTTCTGAGAAACCTTTTTTCTTAATATATAATTTTGACTTTTGGACCATGTAAATTCTTTACATATTCAAAAAATAAAATTAAGGGGCGCCTGCGTGGCTCAGTGAGTAAAAGTCTCTGCCTTTGGCTCAGGTCATAATCTCACCATCCTGGGATCGAGCTCCGCAACAGGCTCTCTGCTCAGCACGGAGCCTGCTTCCCGCCCCCCCCCCCCCCCCCCCCGCCCCCCGTCTCTGCTTGTCTCTCTGCCTACTTGTGATCTCTCTCTGTCAAATAAATAAATAAAATCTTGAAAAAAATTTTAATTTAAAATTTAAAATAAAATTAAAATGTCCATACTCATGTTTAATAGTTTTCTGCCCATGATTTATTTCAAAACCTTCTCTAGAAGGTTTACTCTGTACCTAATGGAATTCTATCCCAGTAAAAATTTAATACTTAAGATCAACAAACTGTTTCCTGACAGGACTGTCAAAATAGTAGCTTGATGTGGGTTAAGACTGCCCATTTCTGCTGACTTTGCTATTTCTTAAATCATATTCTGACATTATGGACCTGACTGACAGGCTGTAGGACGCGGGACATGATTTACAAAGCAAATAATTATACAACCCATTCCACAGTGTTGGCAACAGCGCCACCTGGTGCCTAAAATGAACACTGCAACTTAAAATTGCAGTATTTTCTTTTTGAACCGCCGTGCTCTCTTATACTGAAATTATATTATTGGGGAAAGGGAGAGGGGAGAAGTAACCAGAGATGGTTGGTAGTAAGCCCTTCTTGGCTCCTGTATAAAACTGAGTTTACTCTGAACACAAGATAGCGATGGATTATGTTTTAAAAATGCATTTGACTTGCACAAAATTCTTGTTGAAACTTCATGCAAGAAGAAGCGATTTTGACAAAATTAATCTTAAATACATGCCAAATCTAATTTCATCATTTTTATAATCCATATTTTAGAAGTTCAATCAGTTTCAGTTTAAAAGAAAACAAGGAGCCAGGGTGATTTATAAGACTATTTCTGATTTCCTGATCTTTAAAAGTGCGATGATATTAGCGCATTCTAGGAGGGTCTATTATATTTTTATGGGTGGGGGGAGGGCGGGGGACTTTGGTTTTAAAATCTTAAACTAATTGTCATAAAAATACTGTCTAGATAATTGCTTGAATAGCTCTAATACCCAAGAAGCTATGGGACAAATCAACTCAATTTGAAAGAAATTGGTTGAGCACCCCCTGTGTACCCTGCGCCATCCTGATTCAGGTACTAAGAGGAGAGTGGAGATGCCTAAGAGACAAGCAGAAAGGAGGGCATAACTAGACATGCATAATGTGCGAGAAAACAGAAAGGATGCTAATGAGAAAGAAGGAAGGAAGACAAGCTACGGAAATGCAAGTACAACTTGTTTTTTTTTTTTAAGATTTTATTTATTTATTTGACAGAGAGAGATCACAAGTAGGCAGAGAGGCAGGCAGAGAGAGAGAGGAGGAAGCAGGCTCCCCGCTGAGCAGAGAGCCCGATGTGGGGCTCGATCCCAGGACCCCGAGATCATGACCTGAGCCAAAGGCAGAGGCTTCAACCCACTGAGCCACCCAGGCGCCCCAACGTTTTGGTTTTTTTTTTTTTTTGTAATAAAGGTAACTTCTTGTGATATTTATTTATTTATTTATTTATTTATTTTTAAAGATTTTATTCATATATTTGACAGACAGAAAGAGAGACAGCACAATCCGGGGGAGCAGCAGGAAGAGGGAGAGGGAGAAACAGACTTCCTGCTGAGCAGAGGGCCCAACTCAGCTCCCAGGACCACTGGGATTATGACCTGAGCAGAAGGCAGACACTTAACCGACTGAGCCACCCAGGCACTCCCTCCCCTCCAACCTCACCCCCATGCAACTTTCTCATAAGCCAAGCAGGGACTGTGGGCGATTTACTTCCCTCTTTAGCTACTACTGAGTTACAGGCGAGCTTCTCGCTCAGGAATTACCATCTCTCCTTGCGTCCGCTATGACCTTGGCCGCAGACTTGCTCATCACGTGCACGATGTAGAGAGGGCAGTTCACCGCACTGGCGATGGTGATGGCTCTCAGCGTGGCCTCCGCCTCCACTGCTTCCGGGCGACACAGCTCATGGCCTTCGGGCCCTGTTATTCCCAAGGCCAGCATCTTCTTTGCTCCCTAAAAAGACAGTGGGAACAGACACATATATGCAAGGAAGGTCTACTAATGACATGTACTATTACCTTACTGTGAATTAAATCCACAGCCAGGCTTTCAGAACTGTTAGGTGTAGAGGTCTGTGTGTGTGTGTATATACAGTGTGTGTATTTGGCAAACATAATTTTTTTCAAAGATTTTACTTATTTATTTGACAGACAGAGATCACAAGTAGGCAGAGAGGCAGGTGGCGGTGGGGGGGGGGGTGGTGGGCAGGCGGGAGAAGCAGGCTCCTTGCTGAGCAGAGAGCCTGATGTGGGGCTGGATCCCAGGACCCTGGGACCATGACCTGAGCTGAAGGCAGAGGCTTTAACCCACCGAGCCACCCATGCACCCTGGCAAACATAAATTTAACACATAAACATAATACTTGGTGTATGTTAGTTTTTCAGTCACATATTTCATAATTAAATGATTTTGATTGAAAAGCTAAAAAAGATAGGAGGTTAATTCGGATCACATTCGTACTACTGGTTCAGTACAAAATAAAATAAAACCAAATATTTGAATTCCCAATATTGTTGAAGTGACTCATATGACATTATGCAAGCAGCTGTGCTTTTTACTGAATCATAGTCTTCACTGCCCTCTGTCCCACCCACTGAATGATATCAGAAGAGACATTTTCCTACTCCGGAATGTTATTTCTTCCTTACAAAAGAAGTAGGAAGTCAACACTTGGAGTGGGAAAATGGCCTGCTGGGTGTCACCTAGCTAGGAAGTGGAGAAGTCCACTTAAAGTCTGGTCTGCTTGAGTTTACAGCTCTTGCTCGCTTCCCAGGATCCTGATTGCCTTCTGGCCACCCAGCCTCACTCCCCCTGACTTTAATGGGAGCTAAGCCTAGGGAGAGGGGAAAAAAATCAGCTAATATAAAGGGTAAGAGACAGCTCTTTAAATCTTGCAGATAGTGTATCCTTTGGGCATTAATAATGGAACTCCTATGAGAAATAAATACCATCTAGGTTCCTCCAGAGCACATTTTAATACCCAGTTTCTGAAAAGAGTGGGGCTTTAAGCAGCCCTTAACACCACACTGCTTATGTCATCAGATCCCACTCATGTCCGCACTTTGGCATTCTGAACCAGCAGGCGGAGCTACTAAAAAAAAAAAAACAAAACAAAAGTGCTGGGATACACAAAGAAAAGTATTTGTTTGAGAAACATGTTTGAGATCTGATAGCTGATTTGAAAAAGGGAAATCTTCACTCCAATGTCTATACCACCTGAATATGTCCATTCTCCCAGGGGCACGGAATGAGTTCACCTACTTGGGCCCCGTTGTCTTTAGCTCAAGCTACGGCCCTTTCATTCATGGCAAAGCTCTGGGGGGCAAATGCTCACCTCAGCAATCAGGTCTCCATTTTCTGCATGGACCTGAGCAATCGCTCCGATTTCCTTGCACTGCGAGAAGGCAGCATACAGCTCCTCATCCCTCACCATGTACAGGTCTTTATAGGCCATAAACATCTTGAAGGAGTTCACACCTTTGTCTTGGGCAAGGATTTTCATTTCTTCTTTCACCTAGAAGGGAATGACAGACACACGCGCGCACGCACACACACACACACACAATATGCCATGCTTTAATTTACATAACAATGTCAGTATTCTCTTCAACCTTCAAAATGTTGCATTCAGAAGAGAATTCAGTAAAATAAGGACAAGAGTTAAATTCTTAAAAAAAAAAAAATGCAGTTAAAGCCCTGATCCTTCCCACAGGCTAGACCTCTATTCAACTGGTGCTGTTGGTAAGATAATCTTAAATCATGAAAGAGTTCAGTTTCCCCCCAAAGTACTTCATTTCTTCACTTGGACATAGAGTTCTTGGCATCTAGCTCCTGAAGGGAAGAAATTATTTTAGAAAATGAAAACAAAGTCACTTGGCAGCCACAGGAGCAATCAAGTCTCAAGGAGGACTCAAAGCTAAAGCGAGGTAGGGCTTTGGGCTCAGATCTGAAAGCCTCAGGATGGGCGTTATGTCGGAGGAGAGAAGGGCGCCACTGAGCCACCCCAAAGCTCACGGCAGGTGAGAGACTCTGAAGGAGTTGGAATCCTCAGGAGCCTTCAGGTGTGCCCAAGGTAAGACTCAAACAAGGTCAAGTCATTACCTTTACAGGTCCAATTCAAGTCTCAATGAAAATTTAAAACTTCAAAGAAAAAATTGGTAGATTTGACCAAAGAGAGTTGTTTTAATTTCTATATGTTCATACACACACACACACACACACACACACACACACACACACACACACACATCCAACACATGTTCTAGGCATAGGACGATTACTCTTAGTTGTTGTCTGTCAATTTACTAAGAAAAAGTCTTGAACGTTCCAGGTGAAAAATACTACCAGCAGTTCAAACAGAAAACACAAATGACGAATAAGCATGAAAAAAATATTAACCTTTCTGCTGATTAAGAAGTGCAAAATAAGGGGCGCCTGGGTGCGCCTTTGGCTCAGGTCATGATCTCAGGGTCCTGGGATCGAGCCCCACATTGGGCTCTCTGCTCAGCAGGGAGCCTGCTTCCTCCTCTCTCTGCCTGCCTCTCTGCCTACTTGTGATCTCTGTCAAATAAATAAATAAAATCTGAAAAAAAAAGGTGCAAAATAAAACAATGCAATCTTTTTCTAATGAATCAGTGATGTTAGTGGATGACTCTTTTCTTTTTTTTAAGATTTTATTTATTTATTTGGCACAGAGGGAGATCACAAGTAGGCAGAGAGGCAGAGAGAGGGGGAAGCAGGTTCCCTGCTGAGCAGAGAGCCCGATGTAGGGCTTGATCCCAGGACCCTGAGCCCATGACCTGAGCCAAAGGCAGAGGCTTAACCCACTGAGCCACCCAGGCACCCTGGCAGATGATTCTATTCCATCAGAGTACTCACTTCTGTCACTATTTACCCCCTTCCTATTCCTCTTACTTTTCTCTGTGGTGCTTTATCACCCGACATATTACATACCTACTTTATCATGGCTTCCCCCACTAGAATTTCAGCCCCATGAGAGCAGGGGCTTTGCAGAGCTTGTCCACAGCCAAGTTTGAGAACAACGCTGGCTTGCAGAGTGGCCACCCGAAACACCATGATATATTGTGTTGTGGGTTTTTTGGTGGCTTTTTGTTTTTTTAACTTTTCTATAGTTTCAAGTTTTCTACCATGAGTCTATTATTTTTATAGTCAAAAAAAAAAAAAAAAAAGCCTTAAACACTGTTAGTACATGTAGGTGCTGTGGCTTAGGCCTTGCTCCTCTAAAAGTGTGGTACCTGAACCAGCAACATGGGCATCGCCTGGGAGTTGGATGGAAATGCAGATTCTCAGGTCCCGCCCCAGACCTGCTACTATGGGTTGATTTGTGTACCCTCTAAAATTCATCTGTTGAAGACCTAACCCCTAGTGCCTCAAAATGGGACCTTATTTGGAAAGGGAGGCGTCGCAGATCACATCGGTGACGATGAGGTTGTGAGGGGGGACCGCAATCCAAGACACATTAAAAAGGGGACATTGGACACAGACAGGCACACAGGAGAATGCCAGGTGAGGACGAGGGCAGGGGCTGGGGCGGTGCTTCTACAAATCATGGAACACCCAAGATGACCTGCCAACCACGAGAAGCCAGGCAGAGGCCTGCAGGGGACTCTCCCTCACAGGCCCCAGTAGGAAACAACCCTTCCAATAGCCTGATCTCAAACTTTGAGTCTCCAGAATGGCGAGACACTAGGCTTCTGTTGTTGAAGCCTCTCAGTCTGTACAACAGCCCTGGCAAACGGATATATTAACGGAACATAACCCGGGTTTTACCAATTTCACCAGGTAACCATTTGCGTATTGAAGTGTGAGAAACACTGGAAAAGGCAACATCTTCAACTTTGCTGTATGTTATAAAGTAAGAGTGGCAGGAAGGTGAGGAGGGCAGGAGGAAGACAGGGAGAAAGAGGAAAAGCAACAAGACCCTAAAAACGGAAAAGAGATTAGATGCATCACTTAGAATGGTGTTTTGGGAGAAAAAGTAACTTTTGCTGTGGACTCTAAACCTTGCTGTTATGTTTGAGAAACTATCAGTTAAAGATTAATTATTTGTTTTACATTAATTTGGTGCCTGAAGCCCAACTTCTGGGGGTAAGTGCGGACACAAGTTACATGGTAACTTCAGATAAAGTCACCCTTGTGAACCCTTTCTGGTAAAAGGATTTCTGAATTAAGTCCAACATGGAACACCTGCTGGCAATCGAAATTCAAGTAAAAATTTCTTCCAAAGTACACATGCGTGTTTTTTATGAGCAGAAATAAATGTATTTTAACATCCCTCAAAATTATCTGTTCTTTCTGAATTCTGTTGTCCTTTCTGCCACGGCCTAAATGGTTAGCAGATACGGAGGGCTGGTTTCAGCTCTGCCATGAAACCATCCGATCCCATGTTCATATTAGAGAACAGAGCAGGAAAGGCACCAGGTTAGCACACAGCTGGGAGTTAGCCTTCAAAACATGCCCGGTCTGTCCCTTTGTTCTTTCTCCAGATATTAAGCATTTCTAATAAAAGTTCTACTCTGTGGGAAAATACTGCTTAAAAGAGCCTGGAGGTGTTAAAAATTGAGAAGTTCAGTACTTTTAAAATTTACAGCTAAAGATTTTACAATTCATGGATTACCTATGAGGAAAGTCTATTGTGAATGAGTATAAAGGATGTAGCCTATCATCTTTATATGCTTTAATTTTTTTTTTTTTTTTTTAGTTTTTCAAGTTAATAATACTTCACAGGATCCAAATTCAAAAGGTACAAAAAGAATATGCAAGGAAAAGCCATCCCTCTAATTCTGACTTCCAGTCACCCAGGAAGCAACTGATTATCACCAACTTCTTCTGTTTTGACATGACCAGTTTCTTGATCTGGCACAGAGCAAGGGCTAGGGAACTAAAAGGAAGAAGTGTTGTCCCCTCCCCCTCCCCCTCAGGGCCGCCCCCTCCCTCAGCCACCCCCTTCCACCATCATGCTGTGGTTCACCTGGTCACTCCACCATGTCACCGCCACGTGAAGGCTGTAGTCGCAGCACACTTTGGGGTCAGCCCAGCTCCGCCAGGTCTCAAAGGCCTGGAGGAGGGAAGCACCCTTCTGAGGAATGGCGAAATCAATGATCATGGTGGTGCCTCCCGCCAGGGCAGCCTGGAATCAAAAGAGGGTTGCAACAGGTTAGCATCAATTTTCTAGCTGAGTCATTTATCTCCTGGACGCTATGCATTTGCAAGCCCCAGGGAAAGCTTGAGGGGTCCAGGAAATTGCACAGATGCTGTCTGTTTAGAAGACCCAAAGGGACATGGGGCACCTGGGTGGCTCAGTGGGTTAAAGCCTCTGCCTTCGGCTCAGGTCATGATCTCAGTGTCCTGGGATCGAGCTTCATATTGGGCTCTCTGCTCAGCAGGAAGCCTGCTTTCTCCTCTCTCTCTGCCTGCCTCTCTGTCTACTTGTGATCTCTGTCAAATAAATAAATAAAATCTTTAAAAAAAAATGGGGAAGACACAAAACTTCTTCTTCTCTAGAAAATTATATTCATTATTGTGAAGTCTCTTTTCATGAGCATCGGTCTTAGTGAATTGCTTCTCTAGTGGTCCCGTGCTCCACACAGACTCACATAGTGCCGATGTCACCTTCATTCCTCACAGTCAACTGGTGACCTTTGTCTTTCCTTAACTCCTGACTGGTCCCTGTAATTTGTCCCCACGGCTCTGGTCTTCCTTCAACCTCATATCATTCTTCTCCTTGATCTTTGAATCTCAAGTTTTGCTTCCACTCCATCCAATATGAAATCCTCGAGGCAAGTAGAAGCACATTCCAAAGCACAAATGTGACCACTTGACTCCAAAGGTTAACACTGAATGCTTCGTACCACCCCTGGAATGAAGTTGAGTCTTCTTAACATGGTCTACAAGGCCCCATGTGATCTGGCTCAACTTTTATTTTCCTTGGTATATGATCGTATATGTTAACTTACAATTAATTTTAGAAGTAAGCTAAGTAAGTTCTTAACTAAGTGTCCTTGATGAATTACTGAAATTGATTTTACTTAAACTAAAATCACGAGGTATTAATGTGCTTTTAACTGTTGTGGTCAAACAAGGTAGGTGAGGAAAACAGAACAGAGAGGGATGCTCATGCTGGGCACTGACCAAGGAGGCTGACTGATTCCAGGGCTGGAAGCTCAGAGTCCATGCTTACCAGCTGAGAAGCCCACCAGCCCCTCTCCTAGGACCCTCTGTCTGTACACCCATCCACCCCCCCGGGAAGCTGCCCAGATACACAGAGAGATCCCATGTCCCACCTGGTTTACTAGCTCTATTCTTGCTTACTTCAATGGATTTTTATTTTTTTCTAAGTCACTTGGCCCCACTCCAGTTCTTTTTGCTCTCAAAAATTTCTTTATATAGGATCACATGCTTTGTCTCTACCTTTAGATAACATTGCCTCATTCCTGGCAAACAATACCTTTCTACGTTTCTTAAGAAATCCCTATTGGTTCACTACAGTAAAGACAATACTAGGGGGGAAAAAAAACCCCTCAGGCTCTATATTTTTATTTGAATGCAAATTAATCTTCTTGCCTTCTTCCTTCTTAAAGTGTCTACCCAGTACATCACAGACGTCCCTTGAGGACGAAGGGCATTTTTCTAATAGCACGTGCTGTTAATTAAAGAGTTAGAAGAAAGTACTTTTTTAGTATCTACTGAACTATAAAATCAAGCTGAAAGAACTATTCTTTCCATTCTTTCCATATTAAAAGTCTTCCACATTCAGGAGGTGGACAAACCAGATACACTGCTGATGGAAATTAAAAAAAAAAGATGGCACAACCACTTTGGAAAGCAGTTTTTCAGAAAGTTAAAACATGGAGTTACCCAATCTCAGTTACCTGAGCCAGGAAGTCCAATCCTAGGCATGTAACCCAAAGAAATGAAAACATTTCCACACAGAAACCTGTACACCAATATTCAGAAGCAGCATTATTCATTAGAGTCCGAAAGTAGAAACAACTCAAATGCCCATGAACTGCCGCCTGGATAACAAAATGCGGTAGAGGAATGCTACAGAATCTTATTCAGCCAGAAGAAGGAAACATTGGCACGGGCTGTGGATGAAACTTGAACATGTTACACTGAGTGCAAGAAGCCAGTCAAAGAGGATCACAAGCTGATTCCATTTGTATGAAACCTCCAGAAGCGGCAAATCCACAGAGACTGTAAGTAGGGCAGTGGTGGCCTTGGGTTGGAAGGGTTGAGTTGAGATGACAGCTAACGGCGGACCTACTTTCCTTTTGGACAAAATGTTCTAACACTGATTGTGGTGATGGTTGCCCAATTCCAGGAATATACCAAAAACCACTACTAAAATATAGCTTAAATGGCTGAATTGTGTTATATATGAATTATATCTTCATGAAACGGTTACCGATAAAAAAAAAAAAAAGGTCTACCACATGTAAGCCACGACATGGAGTGAGGGGGGTAGGAAGGGCCACAAATAATCAGACAAAAGTTCTCCGCGTGGGTCTGTAGTTAGGTCTGTAGTCTGGAGGTGGAGATGGAAATATGAATGAATCATTATAGTAAAATAATCAGTTTGTAGTAACGGGTGGCAAGTATACTCCTACAAGAACTGGTGGTATAGAAATTGCCAAGGGGAAGTAAAGATTGCTAAGCTCCTTAGATGAGATCCCCAGGAAAGACCACCGGGAATTCAGAGGAGGGAAGAATAAACAGACCAGACTAAGTATAGATTGAAATTAGCATATGGACACACACATGAAGTGGCCAACAACATAACGCTATCTAACATGCAATGAGCACTTACTATGTGCCGGAATAATTCTGATGTTCCAGATGCTCTAGCTTTTGGACTCACTTCATCAGATCTGCAGTAGGGAATATGTTTAGCCCCATTTAGGAGCTGAGGAGACCCAGCAGAGCACTCTTACATAACTTGACCAAAGCGGGACCGGAACCAGGTCATCAGGTTCCAGAGCCCTGTGCTCTGAGGAACAGCCAACAGCACAGAGTCACTTTGAGGAAGGGCCCATGAGGAAAAGCCAGCAGCTTGGCAGAAGGTGGGAAAGGGCAGAACTCAGACTAGACTAGGGCTGATTCAAAGCACTGGTTCCAACAAGAAGAAGGCTACGCCATCCGCCTGGGCGGCAGGACTCTATGAACAGATTCTAACTGTGATGACTGACGGTGGCAGACGAGGGGACAGAGGAGGCAGCAGCTCTGGCGTGGAGAGGCAGCAGGAGTGTGGTGTGGAACACCCTGCGTGTGCGGTGCCTGGGCACACATCTGCTCTGTGTGCCTGTGCACAGAGACAAACACAGACCTGACACTAAGGAGCCATCAAGGGCAGGAGAAGGTTAGGGCAGTCACCTTGGAGAGGATGCCAGAGGAGTCCTGAGGGTATGGACTGCTGCTCGTCTTCTCGCCAGACTGCAGATGTCATAGTCAAAGGGCCATCTTCCAAAACGATAGCAGATCGAAATTCCTGGGGCTACAATTTACAAGCTCCCAAATCAGGATTTATCATACCTGCTCCGCCTCCCTAATTCCCTGGGAGCGGGAAAGGGACAGGAGAACTGCCACTCACCTCTCCTTTGTTTCTTTTTGTCCTGTTTCTCCTCCATGCCCTTCGTCCCTCTGCTCTGCTCAACACCGGAACACAGAAGCTCTACTGAATGGGAGAGGGTGTGGGCAGATGCACGGAAAACAAGCCGGGGGGCATGAGCTACTCATCACCAGGGACCAGCTGCCGGCCACAGTCTGCACCCCAGCCTCCTCTGAGCCTCCTTCCTCCCCCTCTTCTCCTGGTCCCTTTGGTTACCCAGGGTCCATTCACTCCCCAAAGTTATCTCAAATCCCCGGATATTATTTCAAGACCTAAGACATCCCCTTCCTCCCACGGGATCTGGGGAGCCACAAGCCAGAGCAACGGATTTGTAATCCCAAAGACAATGTCAAGAAGACGTGTTCCTCCCAGTAGGTACTGACCTCTTCAAAAAAGAACCTGTAAGTGCCCAGGCCTGGATTAAGCATGCTCTACCCATTATATCATTTAACCAAGCCTTGCTGCAGTCTGGTGAGGTAGGGATGGTTTTTACTTCACAGCTGAAGATGTTGGGGCTCAGAGATGTCGAATGACCCCCAGGGGACACGGAGGAGTGTGCAGCTCTGAGGGCTAAGTCTTACCTTCACCTACTCTGGGCCTCAACCCTCTGCCCCTCTGCCATGTCTGGGATCTCATTTCCAGCCAGTTGCCCCAGGTCAGGGGTGAATCACTCCTCTGAGAAATGCAGAGGTTGATAAAGTGAATGAGGCACTCAGGACATCAAATGCCTTCCAAAACCAAACAAATCCCACCAGACCGTCAACTGGAAAGTCACAAACGAAACACAGTCTCATACGGCTCGGTTGTTGTCCATCTCTGACAATCACTACTGGAATAATGTGGCCCTAGAAGATTCACAAGGAAGGGCCCTTTGGGGTTCACTTCACAAACGATCTTCAGGGCTTACCTAACATTTGAGGAATGAGGAGAGTTAGGTAGGGGAGGGAGAACCAGTAAAGGCTGAAAATTTCTCTCATATTTCTGGGTGAACCTGGATTGTTTCCTTTGTTTTTTTACGGCTGATTGACTTCATTGCACTTTTATTTGTCGGAGAGCCAAATAAAATGTATTTACCTTATCTAATCTTGGCTCATAAATCAATTCTTTCAGCTCCTAATTACTTTGGCTGCTCTCCCTTGAAAAACCTTCCAATTTATCTAAAGCCTTCTTTTGGGGGGAGGAGGAGAGAACATAAATGGGATAGAACATAAATCGAGATAAACTCCAACCAACAGCAGGGTCACAATATTATATAACACAAGATTCTACTTAAGAATGTATTAGGTTGTAAATCATTACGGAAAGCAGCTCAAGCATCGTCTTCCTTTTGATGGGGTCACCAAGTTTTCATTTCTAAGCTCATCCTTAAACAAGTGACTTGGTCTCCTTATAATCAATCATAGGACCTGATCAGTGAACCCAAGTGAAGCAGAAAGAAATCCAAGAGGATATTTGAGCCTTAGGGAGAACCCCTGGACTGAATTCTCAGCTTTCTCATAGTTGCTAAGACTTATGGAAACAAACTTCATGATCTCAGTTTATGTTCCAACTCTGGAAGCACATTCAGCTTTGTAAAAGATGGTCTCCGCATTTGCCTGTCTCCTTGTGCCCTCCTCCACCTCGACTCTGACATATTAGCCACACCATCGTCCATCCAACTCTTCAAACCAGACTGAGGAGTCACCCTTGACATTTCTCTCTTTTCTCGACATCCCCAGATCCCCATCGACATACCCACTGGGAAGCCCAGCTCTCCCCCAACCCCCGTGGGCTGCCTTCTACATAGTCCATGAATCTTTCTCCTTCCTGTGTCTTCACCTCTGCTGCCCAGCGCCATCTACGTCCCCCAACTGGACTAAGGCAGTAGCTTCTTCACTGTCACCTTGTCCCCGGCCATGCTCGCCACTGCCAATCTTACACTGATTTCCCTTTGCTCTTAGGATGGAGAAGAGTCAATTATTACACATCCCATAAGGCTAAACTTCAGCTGGCCCTTCCAATGGCTCTTACGCCACCTCCCTCCCAACCCATTCACCCCACTCCAGTGACGTCGTCCCTCCCTCTCCTTGGAGAGCTCTGAGCTCCTTTCTACCTCACTTAGAGAGATAGGAAGGAGCTTACTTCTGTTCTTCCCTACCCAGTCTCTCTTCTACCTGAGTTCAGTGACCTTAACCTTGGCTGCACACCAGCATCGTCTAGGGAAATTTATCCCATTCCTCAGAGATCTTGATTGGATGGATATAGTTTCATCTCTGTCTGTCTTGTGCCCACTACAGTGCCTGGTACATAAAGTTTCTTTAAATGTTTAAGGGAATGTTAAAAAAAAAAAAAATCACAGACCCAAGATGGAATCACTTATGCTAGGCCAAGTCATCGAAACAGGGCTTAATACCTAGTCAAACTGTAGTTTCAACCTCCCTCAGAAACGTAGTCAGAAATTTTTCTGGTCAGCACCAATGAGGTAATCCGTCACATGGGCCCTCTCCATCCCCCAAAGTAAGATGAGATCATCTGCATGATAAGACCCCATGTCCCTCCCCCTCGGGAAAACTGACCATTCATGGAACAATCCTTTCTTCTCTTTTGCTAGTGACTTTCCTGCCCCACTCTCTTTCTTATAAAAACCTTCCGTTTTGTAAACTCCTTGGAGCTTCTTTCTACTTGCCAGAAGGGATGTCGCCTGGTTTCAGAATCACTTAATAAAGACAACAAGATCTTCAAGTTTACTCAACTGAATTTTTGTTCTTATGGGGAGAAAGAAAGGGAGGGATCAATTAATTTCCCCCAATAGCTATAAGCTGGAGTGATTCTGATGCTTCACTTTTCCAACAGAAAATAAGAAAGCAGTGTAACTTGCATGTTAATGTGACATGTCATTTCTTCAAAATATTGCTAGCCCTGGCCATGTAATTTCCTGGTTCCTTCTAGGAAAAGGTTAATGTGTAATGTATACTCCAAGAGCATAGGAAAACCAAGTACTCAGTTTTGTCCAAAGCCTATTACCTAATCAGCGTTAGCCAGGATTGGTAATACAACAGATTGGAATCCATATTTGTCTCAAATGATTTTTTTTTTCCCGGATTGCAGTTTGTTTTACTTTAAACAACTTTTAATGTCTTTGTTTTTATATGTGAACAGATCCCTAGAATTTGGGAACTCATGACCACCATGAAAACAACTTCTCTACTGGATGTAACAAAACATAACTGAAGACTTGAAGAGCCCTCCCTCAGTTTGTTACTTGACATGTGAGAGGAAAAGCACAAAGTGGAAGTGAGCAGTAGACTCTTGGTAGTTGCTCACTTATCACCCACATAACGTGCTCAGAAACAGCCTGAGTTGCAGCAAGCCATTAGGACAGGGGACCTTGCAAAAGGGAAAATGCCAGACCTTAAGTTTTCACAGTCATCTAAATTAAGCCCACAAGTCCAAAAGTCTACTGTATATACTTTATTATTAAAGCCAACATAAATTAGAGCCCCATGTGTCTCTAGCCTGTCTGCCATTGGGAACAAAGACCACCAAACAAAGTTTTGTTTGAGTTTTGAAACCAAGTTTTGACACCAAGTTTTTCAACTCTAAGAGCCCAATCACAATGGCTGCCACTTAGAAGGTTACCAAGAAATATTTGTTGACTGAAATAATATCACCCAACCATCAACTTGAACAATACTTAGTTTAGAACCATTCCATATTAGATGGCAGTGACAAGGTCCAGAGTATGCCACTGTGGCATAAAAATCTTTTTGAGCTGAAGGTATTTAAGAATAGCCACGTGTGTGTGTGTGTGTGTGCGTGTGTGTGTGTTTGTGAACTTCCTTATCTGCCTAAAAGCAAAGCCTCCCCAAAGAATTCAACTGTAATAAATCCCCTTCTGGAAGTTTCGCCACCATGGAAGATTGGCTCTTAACACCTGAGACTAGAAACCTGTACCGTGCCTCAACAGATCTTGTCACAAACTCTCATGTCTCCCACCTATTCTCTTAGGATCTGATGGGTCTTTCCTAAAAGCCATTTGTTTTCCCATAAGTGCCCTTCTCCCCCTTCCTTTCCCCTGTTAGGGTGGCATATAAACCCCAAATTTTAATTGCCCCTTGAGTCACATTTTTCTGTGAACTCACAGGTGTGTGAAATGTAAAGACCTGTCTTTTCTCTTGTTAATCTGTCTTTTGTCTGTTAATTTGCATGCCTCAGTAACCAAACCTAAGAGGCTATAGGAAAATTTTTTTCTTCCCAAGAGTAGCATCATGAAAACCTTGATTTCTACACCACCTTTTTTGGACATTAAAAACACCTGGCCCAGGCAAATGAGGGAGGGAACAAGCAGTGGAACTGAAAAACACAGAGAACTCAAGTACGAAAACTGAAAGAAGATGCCCCAGATTTTGTAAAGTTCCGTGAAAGAATTCCTAGCACACAACATCCTCAGTAGGACCCTACTTACTATCAAATTGTTTCAAATTAACCTTGGAGGGTTTTTTTTTCTTCCTCTGATGAGTGCAAAGATTAACTCTGTAATCAGTAAAGAGCCACTCAAGGCAATCATAGAATTATAAACTCTTAGAGCTGGAACAGGCAAACTATTAGCGCAACAAGAACATTCAAAACCCAGCTTCACCAATAAGGAAAGAAATGCTTGTTTAAAAACATTAAGAAATTCTATGTTTTTCCAATTAAATTGGCGCTGATTTTTTTTTAAGGCAGTAGCTACAATTAGCTAGGATTCAGTGAAATGAGGATTATAATGTATTGCCCATGGGAGCGCAAACGGAAGAGTCTGCATGTATGTATTAAACTCTTCTAAGACTGATCTAATACTCTTCGTCCCATCATTTCACCTAAAGGGTGATTTCTAAGTCAATTATCAAGAATCTATGCAATAATTTTTGTCCCAACATTGTTATACAAACAAACAAAACAAAATAAAACAAACAAACAAAAAAACCAAAAAACCTGGAAACCAAAAAAACCAAAAAACCTGGAAACCACCAAAATGTCCACCACTGAGAAGATGGGAGGGGAGCTATCAACAGTTTGTGAAACCGGATGAAAAAATGAGTAGCACATTAGGAAGGAAGGAAGGAAGAACGAATTTCGTTTGGAAAATCCTGAGTTCAAAGTGCTTGTGGGACAACCAGGTTGCGATATCCTCAGACAGGCAGAAATAGTAGCCTGATGCACAGAGACACCAAAACCAGAGAGAAATCTCTGAGACTCAACCTCGGCGAGGATAATGGGGCCATGGAAATCCCATTCTCCAATGATAGTCAAGGTCCTGGACAAATGTGTGATGAACAAGGCTATCTCTGAAGAGTAGGCAAAATTTAGCAGAAAATGTTTATATGCCCCCCAGAAAGAAAAGCATGAAAATACAGGAAGCAAAATGTTAAAATGTTTAAGAATGTTAAAATATATGATTTAAATATTATTTTCTTTACATGCAACTGGCTTTTCCTTTTTTAAAAAAGGAAACGAATATATATTGAGCAATTGTAATGCTCCAGCATTTTCCTATAAGACTGGATAATGAATAGTATGTTTCCATGACTGCCAACATTAATTGAAGTTGTTCTTCTGACAGATGCGTCATTATATAGACAAGATAATGTTAACCCTGAGAAAAGAAGTGACTTGCCCAAGGTCACACAGTCAGCCCACAGAGCCTCTGAAGCCCAGCTCAGAGCTCCTGCAAGCAACAGAGAAAGGGATTTGGCTTGCGATCAAGTTTTCACAAGTGCAGTTCTCCTACAAGGTGAAGAAATTCTATAAATATGCCACAAATGCATGCTTAATCACATACCTTCCACTGCCTTATTATAAGTAATCATCTTGATGGCACTTTACCAGAAAGCTCCAGAGTAAAGTGTAATTTCCTTTCTTGATAATTTTGAAGACTTTTTGTCCTATACACAAAAAAGTATTCTGTGTGTTTTCCCAATTAAAAAAAAAAAGATCCTTCCGCCAGACTGATGCTGCCAGATTTTTAATGTGAGCCCATCTACTCCAAGCTGCATATATTCTGAATATTAATAAATATATATTTGAAAACTAGCTGAGCTTTTGTAATTTAGTCTCTTATCACAGGATGTAGCAAAAGCAAAGTCATAATTCCTTCAACTATATCTAATTCGCAATTTCCATTTGAATAAAAAAGCTCATTGTTTTTCCTCAGGGATATTGAATTATTGGAAGACGACTGTACATCTAGTATAGACCAACAAGATGAAATATGATTTCCTTAAAGCAGAAATTATTTCTATTAGTTACATCAGAGAGAAAGCTTTTGCCTATAATTAAGTAAATCAATTACAGGCTTTAACCTAACCTCTGCCATAAATGAGATTTACAAAATATGTTAACCTTAGGTTGACCCGTGTATTTCATTTCTTAAACTGGACGACATCACAATCTGGTGATCAATAAATAGAATATCACAAACGCTATCCTTTCTACATGTCAGATGTTACAGATGATCAGCCTGAGGCACGCAGAAAGCCAACACTTAGAGCCCATCTCCTGAAAGCATCATATATCATTTTTCCTTTACAGCTTTCTTTACGTAAGGGACCCATTTCTGTATCCTTAGAGATGATGTGGCCATAAATGTATGTACAAATGCCTCACAAACCTAACACCTGAGATGTGTGTTTGTTTTGATAACCTTAACTGCCTCTAGCTTTAGGAAGGGGAAGGGCTACTGCATTCCTTAAGGATGACTGACTGCTCAATTTTGCAACTTACCCAGTATTTTCATCCCATCATCTACCACTCAGACAAATTGAAACATCACATGTTTTCCCAATGATTTCAGAAAGGAAGAGAGCCTGACAGGTAGGAGCTGTACCAATAGTGGGCAGTAAGGAATTTGAAGAGCCACTTGGTCACTTACTGGTGTGCGACCTTAGGCAGGTGACTTACATTTCAGTTTCCTCAACTGCAAAAGGAGATAATGGCCCCTGAGAGTGTTGGCAGATGGACAGTTTAGCCCAGGGCCTAGCAGTGGTGAGCCTGGATAAAATAAATGTGACTTTTCAAGTGTAATCTACAGCACCATTAGCATGTACAAAAGTCTTCTTTGTTTCTATTTCCATGAACTAGAAACAGGACCAACATTGCCTTGGGGATTACTGCAAAGATTCTATAAAAGAGGACAAGGTGACTCCATAATGGTCCCCTTTCAGAACTCGGGCCAATACTTTAATGATCACGTTTATCTGTACTTACCCATCTAGTTCGCTTTTACGGAGTCTCCTCTGTTTCTGGGTGCAGGAAAGGTTATCTCCTGGGATCCAACCAGGATTGAAGTAGACTTTTGTATCAGTGTCTTTGTGAGTACTGTTTAATGTTCAACATGAATTTAGCCTTTCCTAAATCTTTGACCTTAACATCTTTGAGTATATTGTTTAATTAAGACCGAAAGCTCCTGAAGAACATGCTTTTTAATCGTTCGACAACCTTTAAGTCTGGAAATACCTAGAGAATCAGCTGGTGGTTAAGTTCTTGCAAAAGCTGATGACTACACTACTATAATAAGCTTCAAAGACCTGCCTGGAATTGTAAATCTCCATGCTAGGAATCCTTGAATGGCCAAAGAACAGCAGATAGAAGACTAAGAACCACCTTTCAGGGCCTTGGGGGCACACACAGATAATCTTGAGAAAGCGAAGGAAATATTCTTCCTCTAGAACATTCAAACCAGCTTCCTGGCTGCATCTCTAGAACCCAGATGAGAAAAAGGGAGATGATGAAGGGAAGTGATGCTAGTGGGCCTGGCAACGGATAGCCAGAAGGAGCAGCTTTGCACCTGGCAAATAGGGGCATCATAGGAGTGCCCCTCCATCAGCAAAGCACTTTGTTAAGGATGAACCTTGATAACAGAAAGTGTGTCTACTGTAACTGCAAACAACAGGTCACAAAATTTTATACACAGGTATACACACATACACACACAATCATACATACATGCCTAATACAATCTCAATTAGGTAAAATAAGGCATATTAGAAAGCATAAAAGCAATACACCAAAACAACTGTCATGGTGTTGAGATTACGGATAATATTTTTTTCCAATTTTGTACAATCATGTATTGCTTTTATCTCTGAAAATTTTATTTAAAATGTAAAAAATAAGTTCACCGAATTTTAGGAAATTTTACTTTTTGACAAAAGGGCAACACGCATATTCGATTTTCACAACAGATGTTGATACATCCTACAAAAGACTTTGACCACTGCCCTGATGGGAAAGGTTAATAATTAGTAACTAGGAGTAAGCTTTCCAAATCTTGATGTGAGCAGCCCGCCCCAGACCCCTCTCTCTGGGTCAAATGGTTCTTCTATTCAACATACTTGTCAATCAGAGATGACTGAGAAATGTGGAGGGGGATGTGTGTGAAGAGAATAAAACTATTTGAGAGAAGTTAGTAAAGCAAAGGCACTACGGTCCAAACCGCCGTGAAAGCCCGCACGACTAAGGAGCCTCATCTGTTTCGCACACAAGTGTTAAGGCTTTAAGGAGAGCAGTACTCTCACCCTGGGAAGAGCCCTTTTCCTTCCTGCAGCTCCAAAACGCCAGCCTCGAGGAGGCTGTGGGTCGGGCTTCAGCCAAAGCGCTGACTGGGGCTTTAACTTTATGGAGCTGTAAGGCAGTCAGGTTCATCTCCAGATCTTGTTTTCAGGAGCTCTGGAGAATCGTTGAAGGTTCTTTTCATAGACCAGAGCCTCTAGGCCTTTGTGTCTAGAGAAACCCAAGCCTCTCCCCCTTGGGTTTGGTAACTGACACTCCCGCACCATCAGCCCTGCTGCGGGGGGCTCAAACAGCGGGAATCCGATCCCTATTTGATGGCCCCTGGGCAAGCCCGTTAAGAGATGGGACCAGCTTGCCTTGGGGCCAGTGTGAGTGCTCCGAGACCATGCTGGAATATTTCTCTTCTAAATTCTGGTCACGGCTGTGTCTTTTCTACTGGAGGGTGGAGGCAAAGATTGTGGTCACGGTGGGCTTCCAGTCTGCCCAGACTTACCGCGATCCAGCGCACGCTGTGAACTTGGAAGTCAGGGCAGTAAGCACTGGGTGAATGGGTTTTTCCTTTGGTTTTGGCCGGGGATGGGACACGGGGAGAAAACGGCTGGGAGCGCCCACAAAACCAAAAGATTCTACAGGTATTACGAAAGACTTGTGGACTTCCACGGAATAGTGACTGTGGGGAAGGGAGAGCGGTGGAGCCCAGAGCGCGCAGCAATGAGGGGGAGAAGCCGGATCGCCTTAAACTTGTCAATGACCCAAAGGAGAAGCCAAGGGCGTCTGGCTCGGCCTGAGCTGGGCTGATGGCCGCGAGAAGGGGCGCCTGGAAGGGCGCGCGCGCGGAGGGGAGGTCAAGACCAGCTCCCCAGCCGTCGGTCGCTGCGGCCGGGATCGCTCCAGCGCCCCCGGCTCCTCCGCGCGGCACAGGCGGCGCCCCAGGAGCGCGGCCGCAGCGGGGTTGGTGGGGGGCGGGTGCGGAGAGGCGGGCGCGGCGGCGCGGGTACCTTGGTGCCCTGGTGGAAGTCGTCCACGGACCGCGAGCCCATGAAGGGGAACTGCATGTGCGTGTGCGTGTCGATGCCGCCGGGCAGGACCAGCTTGCCCGCCGCGTCGAGGACCCGCAGGCCGGCGGGCGCGTCCCCGGGGGGCAGCAGGTCGCGCCCGACGGCCCGCACCGCGCCGTCCTCCACCAGCACGTCCGCCACCTGCGAGAGGTCGTCGTTGACCACGCGCCCCCCGCGGATCAGGAGCCGCGACGGCGCCGCCATGGCGGGGGGTTGCGGGGTAGGTGCTCCCTCACGGTCCCCGAGGACGCTCGGCACCCTGGGCTCCGGCTCCGGCTCCGAAGCGCGGATGAGCGCGGAGCCCCCGCGCCCTCGCGGGTTTATAGACTGGCGCGGGCGGACTCCACCCCGGGAGGGCTGGGCTGGCGCCCGCGGGCTGGGACGGGCCGGGCCCGCACCGCTCCCACCTCGGGGTGCTGCGCCCGGAGCCTGGGGGTCTGAGCCGTCAGAAGCCAAAGTCTTGGAGTGTAAACGTCTGTTTTTCTTCATAAGAAAAGCCGCTTTGCAGGGGAGGAAATCCACCTTATCCTTTCCCTTGAAGATGAACGTGTCAGTCCCAAGACACACACACACACACACACACACACTTACACACACACACAGAAACCCCTACAGCAACAATGATAATACCCACGGAAGAAAGAACCACTTGATCTGTATTTCCTTGTTTGTGTGTGTGTGTGTGTGTGTGTGTGTGTGTGTGTGTGTTTCTTTTAAGATTTTATTTATTTGTTTGACAGAGATCACAAGTAGGCAGAGAGGCAGGTAAAGAGAGAGGAAGCTCTCTGCTGAGCAGAGAGCCCAACGCGGGGCTCGAGCCTAGGACCCTGGCATCATGATCTGGGCCGAAGGCAGAGGCTTAACCCACTGAGCCACCCAGGTGCCCCAGATCTGGATTTCCTTGTAAAAATATTCTTTATATGAGGAGCAAATCACCCCACAAATCAGTCATCGGCAGACACAGTGTCAAAGTTCAGAGTGAAAACATTGAATCTATTTGAAACTAAAGCGATTTGATACCAACTCCTCTCCAGGTTTTAATGATGCAGTGCAGACCAGCAAGGTCTTCATGGAAAACAGCAGGTAATGTAATTCTAAAGATCTGGGTTTTTCCTCAGGTTTTTCCTTTTTCTTTTTTTGACTGGCTTGGAGATCTTCAGTTAAATCGCTCACCTTCTGGGGTCCTCTGTTTTCTCAGACATAAATCTGAGATAATACTTCTCCCCTTCCAGACCCTCTTCGAGGAGCAGATAAAGTGATGGTTGTGAATGTACCTTAATAAAATGGGAAATACAATACAAACTTATTTAACAAATACTGGCTTTGTAAGGACTGACCATTGGGGTGGAGGGGTGGTTAGATAGAGGGTTAAGTGTTAAAGAAAAATGACATTCTTATCCTCAGGAGCCAAGAGCCAACGGTGACACATTTCAGTATATGACAAAATATATAAAACAGAAAATTCTACCTTTAGGAGAGGATAAAGAGTTTAGAGGAAAGGGAAAGTGGACTTTGTCTTGAAGAAAATTAGATATCAAAGATTCACAAAGTGATATTTGAACCAGAGCAGAGAGGACACGGACATAAATAGATGAGGGGTGGGAAGAGGAAAGGCATTCTCGGTCGTGGGAACAGAGTATGCAGAGGCTTGGGGAGGTGATGGCAAATGAAGTCTGATAGAACCGGTGATGGGTTCAGGGACAGGCACCTGTCCCAAGCTGACTGACTGTGCCCAGTGAGAGCAGATCTTCTGTTAGGTGGAACAGATGGGGAGCTTGTTTCTTCTTGCTGGACTTGAACCTGAAAGACTATAAACAAGAGGCTTCTGGGAGGCATGCAAACCACATGGCTCTTAAGTGAACAGAGCCAACACGGAGGACATGAAGGAGAGATGGAGAGAGGCTGGGTTCTCACATTCTTGAAGCTTCTGTAACTACCCATGCTTCAAGTCCTCTCCTCTAGACTTTCCCCTGTTTGTGGAAGCAGGTTTACTTTGGGTCTTCTGTTACTTTTAATAGCTGACAGAGGCTGGGAAGACAGCTTTGAGTTTGGAGACGAGGCGGTCCCATGTGAATTGAGGGATGTCATTTTCAACAATGAAATGCAAGATATCGCCAAGTTTCCTCAGCTCTCAGATTACACACACACATCGAAATGATTAAAAATTAGAAAGCCTCAGTAATTTCAAATTCAAGATTTGGCCATCAAGCCAGGAACAAGAAATCCAAGAACGTAATATGATTATTATCAAAAGGGTGTTGGGTAAGGGTGGAAGGAATTATTAAACGTAATGAAACTCCTACAAGCCTTTCAAACAACACACCACCCTAGGAAAATAGGATGCGATGTGAGGGCGGTTATGACGTCCTTTCTGAAATTGTCCGGGTGAATGATTTTAAAAGGTTTCTTTATTTTAGATGCATGAAATGCCTTGCAACACAATCCAAAACAAACTTGCCATGAACTCAAACTTTCGTCAGAAAAGAGGTTTGTAGAATGTCACTGAAGCAGGAGGATATATGGCTTGTTGAGATTCACTGAGCTCAACACAAGAGAGAGCGGGGAAATTTAAGGAGAAGCATTGTTAGCTTGTAGAAAGAGTTAGCTCCCTTTCTGGTGGGACATCCGTGTCCCACACCAGCTCACTGGGCAGGAGGAGCCCGGGCAAGCATTCTCCTTGGAGAGAGCATGTCCTCGGAGTAGCCCTGCCTTTCTTGGCTTCGTCCTGTTCACCTGCCTCCTTCTTCAGAGGTCTACAGTGGACAAGGATTTGGGAGACAGACAGGATGTTGGTGGGAAGCAAGACTGCCATTTTGCATTCCTCCTGCTGGGGAAGACTCAGGTTGACTGACTCACAGAACAAAGTGTGTCTGAGAGCAAATTACTCCTCACAGGATGAACTGACATTCAAAAGATTTCAAAGATTGATGCTTCACCACAGAAACCCTCCCTGACTTATGGTTTAAAGAGGCAGCAAGGTAGAGGAGAAAAATCACAAGTTCCTTCACTGAGTCCTTGTGTTTATGGGGAAACAAATCCACTTGGCCTAGTCGTATCTAAGTCCTCAGCTAGCCTGAGGTCCAGGATTTTGCTTTCCCTATTCTTCTAACCTGTCTGGCTCCTGCTCTAGGCCCCCTTGGCCTTTAGAGGGTCTTAAGCCATTGTCCACAGGCAGAGGGAAGGGATGGTGCGGGTGTGCCAGCAACACCAAGGACAGGACAGGACAGAACTGGGCGTCTCCAGAAAGCGTGCCCCAGACAGGGTCTGCAGGAATCCCCAGTTCCCTGTCCCACCCTGGGATCCAAGTCCCTGGCAGGAGAATGAGGTGATAGCTCAGTGATCGAAGAGGTGAGTAGGCGGCATAGACAGGTCAAAATAGAAGAAAACCAACTAGGGAATTGGAATTAGGAGTTTAATCTTGGCACTGATGATGATGATAATCTTGGTTGAGTCACTTACTCTCCAGGCTTCTGTTTCTTCAACTAAAAACCAAGGAGTTAGGTTAACAGGACCCACCCTCTGTGGTTTTAGAGTTTTGTGATTCTGTGAACAGGGACAGAAGCTCACCCAGAGAGGGCCCTGCAGAGCCCTAGAGTTCAGTCCTTCTCGGGTCAAGGCGTGTGACTTGGAGACCGAGCGGGACTTGCCTTTGAGATTCAGGATTATTTTATTTCTGGTCCCTCCACTGAAGCAGAGGGGCTCTGCTTGGAAAGGGTGCATACAGAATGCATAAGCTGCAGTCCTCTGGGGACAATGCTGGGTGGGGCTGATCTGGGAGTCTGGGTGCTGATGAGCAAGGATGACATTTTTTCACTGCTCAGCAATGACCTGCTTGCTTGGTGGGTGGGAATGGCCCCCTGACTCTGGAGAGGTAGAGAGAGAGAGAGAGAGAGAGCAAGCGAGCGCTGGTCATTTCACAGCTCCACAAGGTATTCTTCCTTGAAGCACCAGTCCTGGGTAGAAGGAGAAGATAGCTGACCTGAATAACGATACCAGCTTCAGCCGCTAACATTTATCCGGCACTCACGTCAGGTTGGGACTGGGCCAAATACTCGATATGCCTTATTTCACTTCACCCCCACAACAAGTCTGTGACCTGAACGCTGTTTGTTCCTTTAACAGATGAGCCATTTGAGGTTATACGGTTTGCCCAAAGTCACACAGCAATAAATTCTGGAAGTACGCCATTCTGGAACCTGCAATTTACCCATAATGTGAATCCAGGTTCCAAAGCTATATTCATCTCCTGGCTGCACTGGGGCCTCAGATGGCATGAACGGGTAAACGAGAATCCAAGAGTGAAATCCTACATCCCTGACATCGACTTCACACCTCTAGCCCCCGTGATGGGCTGCGTCAGAGCTGCCCGTAGTCCCCTCAACGGTGGTGACTCTATGGCAGAGCCATTTTGTGCTCTTGCTCATGTAACCAAGGTCATGAGTGGGAAAATAAATAAATAAATAAGTAATATTATAAAGTGGACTTTTTGGTAACAAATTAACAAGTCTCATGCATCATATCCAACACATCCACATTGACCTGTCTTGGGGAAAAACTTGCAGACATGTTATTGTGTGAGTCCAAGAAACTCAAGGAAAAAAAAAAACTTTTTTTTGGCTTGTTTTTTGTTTGTCACAATATTCTGATGCGAAGCTGCCCGTTTTAGGCACGCTCTGGGAAAGCGGGCTCTAGCCACGGGTCTGCATTTTTCTACAGGTGCTGAAACAAAGCACCACAAAGGAGGCAGCTTGAGTGAACACGGATTTAGTCTTTTTTGGTCATAGAGCCCAGTCAGTTTCCACTGGACCAGAGTCAGACTGCGCAGTGGTGTTCCTGCTGGGGCCTCCAAGGGGAGAATTTGCTTCCTAGCCTCTTCCAGCTTTTTGGCGGGGTGGGGGTGGGGGAATATTCATTAGCTGTGGCCCCATCACTCCCATCTTTGCCTCCATGATTATAATTGCCTTCTCTTCTGTGTCAGATCTTCCTTGACCTCCCTCTTAAAAAGACACTGTGATTCTAGTCAGGGCCCACCGAGGTAACCCAGGATAGTCTCCCCTTTTCAAAATCCTCAACTTCACATCTGCAAAGTCCCTTTTGCCCTAGAAGGCAACATTCACAATTTCCAGGGTCTAGAAAGATATCCAGGTATCTTTGGGGCCCTTAATTCAGCCTCTGCTAGTGCCAATCGTTGTTCCATTGAACAAAAAGACACTGCCTTCTCAAGTGGTGACCTAGGAACACTGGGCTCTGCTCGGAGCTTTCCTCTGCCCATCAGACAACAGCACGAACCTGCACTTCCAGAAACTCTCCTGCTGCTGTAACTCACTCAGAATGTGCCAGTTTCCAAGTTATTTTGGTCTTTTTTTTAGCAAAACTTATTCCAACAATATAATAATACTTAAGGAAATAATGAAAGTGCTCCATGGATTACAAAGCATCTAAGAAAAAAAAAAAAGAATGAATGAATGAATGAAGAAATGAATCAGCTTGCACTTTGGAGCCCAACTGATCTGCCTTTGAGTTCTGGCTTATCACCGACCATCTGTGGATTCTTGGTTAAGCTTTTTAACCGTTCTAAGCAAGAGAAAAGCACTTAAAAAATACTATTTAGACTTTTTGTTGCATAGACCAAAATAGGGTATGAATATTATATTTTATATTTTAAAAGTTTTTAATAAAAACATTGTAAAATAGAGAAAGTAAAATTCATCTTGTTTGGGCATATAGTACTATGAATTTTGACAAAGACATGCAATCTTTTCTCATGCAGCTACCACCACAATCAAGACAGAGTATTTCCATCATCCGCCAAAGTTTCCTTACATCCCTGTACAGCCAATCATCTCTGCTCCCAGCCATGGCTCTGGGCAACCACTATCTCTTTTCTGTCCTTTGCATTTTGTTGATTTTTGATTCGATTACAAAGTGAGCCACAAAGTATCCGCAGAAGAGTTCCCCTACTTTCATTCTGAAAGTCATCTTCATGGGTGTACGTACACGATGGAATATTACTCAGCCATCTGAAAATGAAATTTTGCCATTTGCTATGATGTGAATGGAGCCAGAGGGTATTAGACTAAGTGAAATAAGTCAGTCAGAGAAAGAGAAATACCATATGATTTCACTCATAAGTGGAATTTAAGAAAGAAAACAGATGAACATACAGGAAGGGGGAAAAGAAAAAAAGCAGAGAGCGAAACAAGCCATCAGAGACTCTTGATGAGGGGTGCCTGGGTCCCTCAGTGGCTTAAGACACTGCCTTCGGCTCAGGTCATGATCTAAGGGTCCTGGGACCCAGCCCCACATCCGGCTCTCTGCTCAGGTCATGGTCCCAGGGTCCTGGGATCGAGCCCCGCATCGGGCTCTCTGCTCAGTGGGGAGCCTGCTTCCCTCTCTCTCTCTGCCTGCCTCTCTGCCTACTTGTGGTCTCTCTCTCTCTGTGTCAAATAAATAAAATCTTAAAAAAAAATTCTTTTAGAATTTTTTGGAGCTCCAGACTGAGTGCCAGCCTTATTTCCTTTTCCATTCACACATTTGCCTTCAAAGAAGTTCAAGTGATAAGAAAAACAATCAACAAATCCTACTGCAAAATAAGTAACTGTAAATGCCAGAATAAAGCACTAGATGGCTTCTTGAAAAGGCCAACTATTCATCTGGTTTGTCAACAACTTGGGTTAAGTAACAGATAACACCTCTCCTGGTGACCTTGTATCTCAGTTTATATTATATAGGTTATAAAACCTTTCCTTTAAAGTTGGAAAGGAAAATAAAATCTTTGTTCCCTTGAAAATAAGTAATGCATCATTTTGTGGGCGTGTTAATATTCAAGGGTAATTTCAGGTTATAAAATTATGACTTTCTAGATTTGCAAAATATATTCTTCACATTTTTTAATTTTTTTAGATTTTTAAAAAATTTATTTGACGGTGATCACAAGTAGGCAGAGAGGCAGGCAGAGAGAGAGGAGGAAGCAGGCTCCCCGCTGAGCAGCGAGCCCAATACCGGGGCTCGATCCCAGGACGCTGGGACCATGACCTGAGCCGAGGGCAGAGGCTTTAACCCACTGAGCCACCCAGGTGCCCCTATTCTTCACACTAAACCGAGTTTTTACATTATGACCTCAAGAGCATATAGATCAAGAAAATATAGTCCTTCCATAAATATTTATGGAATAATTAATTATTGAATTTGAATCCACTAGGACCTAGGCTCAGGCCTTCATATATGTTCTCTCATCTCGACAGGAACTCCAGGAAGTAGGAAGCCTTACTTCCACTTTACAGATGTAAAAACTATGGTTAAAAGAGCTTAATTGGCAGAGTAACACAGTTAGTTGCTGGGATTTCAAAGCCAATGGAACTGACAACTACTATATTATACTGGTAGATAGAGGAAGACAGTATTTTCTTTTTCTTTCTTTCTTTTTTTTTTTTTTTAAGATTTTATTTATTTACTTGACACAGAGAAAGAGAGATCCCAGAACCCCAAGATCATGACCTTAGCCCTGAAGACAGTATTTTCTGTCTTTAATTTGATAAAACACTTACTTTTATCCTGCAGAATAAGCAACGTTATTTATACAGGAAGAGCTTAGACCTGATTCTAAAAGAAAAAGGAGAAAAGGAATATTGTTTGTGTTTTTGTTCTTTAATCATTAACAGTTTTACTGAGATAAATTACATATCACAAAGTTCACCCGTCTGAAGTGTTGCAGTCAATGGTTTTTAATATACTTACGATGTTTTGCAACAGTCCCCTAACGTATCTTAAGAATATTTTTAATCAACCCTGAAAAAAAACTTCTACCCATGAGAAGTCACCAACCCTAACTCCTCCAACCCTCCAGTTCCTCGCCCTAGGAAACCAATAATCTATTTTTTTGTCTCTACAGATTTCAAAACATTTTGTATAAATAGGGTCATATAATTTGTGGTCTGTTGTGACTGACTTCTTTCATTTAGCATAATGGTTTCCAGTTTGTTTATGCTCTAGAGTGTTTTTCCACTTCATTCCTTTTTATTGCCAAGTGCTATTTCATTTTCTGGGTATATCACACTTCTATCCACTTGTCAAATGATGTACACTTGGGTTATTTCCACTTCTGTTACTAAGAGTAATGCTACTGTAAACGTTGACAAACAAGTTTTGTATGGGGACATGTGTTTTCATTTCTTTGGGTATGTACCTAGGAGAGGGATTTCAGGGTCGTATGGTAGCTCTATATTTAACTTTTGAACTATTGCCAAACTGCTTTCCAGAGTGGCTGTACCGTTGTTACATCCCCACCAATAAGGCATGAGGATTCCGATTGCTCTACATTCTTGCCAACACTTCTTATTTCCAGTCTGTGTGATTATAACCATCCTAGACTGTGAAGTGGTTGTTTTTAAACCTTTTTTTATTTTTAATAAAACGAACATGGTGCCAAGTAAGAAATCCTTACTATGTGACTGTAATAAAATCTTAAATATAAAGTAAAATTTCTCTAAAGTTTTAATTCATCAATGCACGATAACTAATGCAAAGTGCATTTAAGTCAGACTTTGAAAAACTAAATCTCAAAGCCAAACTAGCTAAGAATTTCTGTGTTCTTTGAAATCAGAGCTCAGCCGCTAAGAAATAGACATGATCTTACAGTAGTAAGTGCAGTGAAGTGGAAAAAAGTTTTTGAATATTATTTACAAGTTGCTTATGATCATAGTTTCTGGATAGAAATAACTTCCCTGAAAGTCTGGTGTTTATATGAGCTCAACACATGTTCCTAAGTCCGTAGCATGTGGTCACATCTTTCGTTTGGAACTCTATGAAAATCCTTCATTTTGGCCTTTGTAAAATAAAATAGATGTCTGCGCCAAGAGAACCACTTTTCATTGACATACAGACATAAGTTGTCCTGTAATCAGAAAAATGGGACAATGGCTGCTGTAGGAAATCTGCTCTTTCAGGAAGCTCTACTAATACACAAAGTGTATAATATGCCTTGGAGGGGAGAACAACAAGAAAAAAGTTTGTTTTAATTTGGAAAATGTAATATTGGCAATTAAAATTTATTTTCAACTTCTTATGCTCTGGGAAAGTCTTCTGCATAATCTCTCTTGTCCCTTTTTCTTTTGTTTAATCCTTATGGTAATAACCCTTAATGGTAGGGATTATCCCATGTTCTAGAGGAGACAGCAAGCCTTGGTGAGATGCAAGTAATTTGTTCAGTTCTAGAACTCTTCAGCAGCAGAGCCGGGATTCCAGCTGTGGTGGGTCTGACTTCGAAGCCCAGGTTTTTGCTGCTCACTGTATTTGCCCTTAGTGAAGAAGCTCCCATGTGAAAAAATATTTTCATTTTTAGGAAAATATTAAGCTTCTTTGGGCTTGAGCCTCTGTCCCACACATGGGAAGATCTGCCCTAGTTGACATCTCAGTATCTTTAACTTGAAATCACTCTTAGTAAATTCTTTTCAAAATATATTTATTTCCATGTCAGTTCACCATGTGTACTGTCAGTTAGCACCGGGTGACTTGGTTCTACGATGTTCCAGCTGCTGCTGGAGGTTTCAGAGGACAATTGGTTTCCACAATAATTAATCCCGAAAGCCTTTTGTTCAAATGAGATCTTAGTCTCATTGGCGGAGAACAGAGCCAGTGGTTTATTGATAACTCGACCACCAGCGGGAGCAATGCTTCTTGAGAAGCAATGCTTCTCGAGCCCGACACCGCATTTAACCGTCCCTGTTCTAACTTGTTTGTATATGTTATCTCAGTTAATCCTCCAGCCCACAGCTATTGTTCCCAATTTAAGAACTAGTTGACGGGGGTGCCTGGGTGGCTCAGTCAGTTGGGCGTCTGCCTTCAGCTCAGTTCATGATCCCAGGGTGCTAGGCTCCCTGCCTGGTGGGGAGCCTGCTTCTCCCTCTCCGTCTCCCTCTGCTTATGCTCTCTCTTTCCGTCCAAAAATAAATAAATAAATAAATAAATAAAATAAATAAACAAAATTGGGGCGGGGGGAAAGAGCCTGTCTCCAAGTTAGGAATGGATTACTCAGTGGGTAACTGAGAAGCTTACTACAGGTGTTTCATGTAACTGGCAGTTGAGGGAGCCAAGCCGAGGCTTGTTCAGTTGCTAAGGGATATGAGGCTACTTCTTGTCCTCTCCCCACACCCATAGAATGAGGCTCCTCTCCTGGGCCGTGTTGGGTCCGCAGACAGCAATGTTTGCTACAAGGAGGGAACGAAGTGATCTGAAAATCGCCAGGTTCTAGGTGTCCCGTACCCGGTAGCTCCAGATTTAGTCACTAAGGCGATTGCCTCGGCAGCGTCCTTTGCCTCCTCCATCTGGAAATTCCCTTCAACTCATCCCTAGAGAGGCGCCGTAGTTTCTTCTCCCTTTTCTTGCTCTCGTTTTGACTTTTATTCTTGGTTGCAACTCATTTCCACGATTCCAGGGGAAGTGGCTGTGCTCAGAAGCATTGGGGTTAGCACACTTCTGTCGTCTTCAGAAACCACGACCCTTTCACGACGTTTCACACACAATTTCTTAATTGAAGCTTCAGAGGTGTCTCTGTTGAACAAAGAATAGCAAACACACAGTGCTTACCATGAGTCAGGAACTGCTCCAAGAGCTTTACATATATTAATTTATTGAATTCACCAAGAGTCTTGCTACCTCCATTTACAGACGGAGAACTGAGGTGCGGAACGATCGAGGGGCTTGCTAGAGATCACAGGGCAAGATTAAAATCCAGCCGCTCTGGCTTTTACCCACTATGTCACCTCTAATAAATTAAAAAATACAGATTTTATAGGTTATGATAACATATCATGTCGAAATAGAAGTTATTTTAGATATAGCTGAAAAACAATTCATTACCATTTATCATCTGCCTAGGTACCCATTTAAATTTGCACTGATTGTTTTAACTTGGTATTTGTAATCAACATAAGCACAACTGATATATTTGACATATTGAGCCAAGTTGATTCAATGTCCTTTTGGCAAATGAGCTTCTTACTGGGACTGTAACACTGTTTATCGTAAAATATTCCCTGGCAAGTTAATGTTTCTTATGTCTCAGCTACTGTGCTGTGGTAGATACAGAAAGATTACACAAACTCTTTGCTATGTCCACTACTGAGAGTGAAGTCTATTACTTTCTGTTGGATCTGGATTGGCCTCAGTGATTTGTTTGACTGACAGGAGGTGACATCCTGGACCTTCTGGGACTAGGTCGTAAGAAGCCTTGGAGTTTCTGCAGGTGCTCGGAACACTCATTCTTGGATCCCAGTTTCCATATTGAAAGGAAACGCAAGCAGCTCTTGGAGAGGCCACATGGAGAGGATCCAAGCCTCCTGGTTGGTGGCCCTGGCTGAACTCCCAGCCCACAGGCAGCACAGACTTGTCAATCATAGGTGAGCCCCAGGAGGATGTCCTGGAGCCCTGGTGGATGCCAAGAGCAGGGTGAACCAGTTCCCCTGAGCACTGCCTGTTATTGATTTGTGAGCAAACCGAGTAACTTGTGGCTGCTCTAAGCATAAAGTTTGTTACACAGCTTTTACAAATATTACCTTAATTTATTTCTCCCAATCATGATTGTCCTTATTTTAAATCAAGGATGCTGAGGGTCAGTGACTTTGCAAGTAATCCAGGTCTGTTGGCTCCACTTGGAAGATGGGTATTTTTCTTTACTGATATTACTTCATTTTATGATTCATCTCATTCTCAAGAGGACTGTTGAGTCAGATAAGACTGAGTAAGGTCCATTCTTAGTTTTATCCTTACTAGTTGTGTCCTTGGGTAGCTAGAAGTAATATGTAGTTTACATCACAGAGGACTATAAAGATCCAAAGATACATATAAAAGACTTGGCAAACAGTAGGCACTCAAAAATGGGTGAATACATGCTTTGAGAATTCTTCCCTATGATGAAAAAGCAGCTGGTGGTAAAGGACTTAGAAATGGTCTTTGCTAACAAAGTAGGGGAAGAGAGGAAAAATAAAACAAGACTAAATCAGAGAGGGAGACAAACTGTAAGAGACTCAATCATAGGAAACAAACAGCGTTGCTGGAGGGGCTGGGGGGTGATGGAGTAACTGGGTGATGGACATTAAGGAGGGCTCACGATGATGTAATGAGCACTAGGATTATGTAAGACTGAACAATCACTGACCTCTACCTCTGAAACCAGTAATACATTGTATGTTAATTAATTGAATTTTAATTTTAAAAATTTTTTAAAAATGGTCTTTGATAATGTGAACATGGGATATACTCATTTAGGTCAGGAATGTGTTAAAAAATTTTTTTTTAATCTATAACATCACATAATGTTAAAACCATGTATGCATAGATGGTTTATAAGATGTAAATACATATTTCATTGAAGTTGAAAACTTTGATTAGTCAGCTCTGTCCATTACTTACTTTTTATTTTTCTTATTTAATTTATTTTAGTTATTCCCTTTTTAAAGATTCCTTCCAGTTCTAAAATTCTTGTGAATTTTACTTTGCCTCATTCTACTTTGAATGTCGAGGACCTTAGAAAAAAATGTAATCAACCAACATCCAACCCATGCCAATATCCACAATTTATAATTTATATGCTATTTCTGAAGGAAGATGTAGTTATTCTGAGAACGTAGCCTTTCTCTCTACTGTCTGCTTCTATTACTTTTTCAACAGGGTGAGGAAAACAGGTCCTATGAAGGTGCTGTCATCTTCTCCCTTGAAGGTCAGGAGCAAGGGTGTGAGGGGACAAGCAAGCAGGTACACATCACTGGGTTTGTGGTAGGTACTCAACGAATATCTAGTATAGTGAATGTACAGTACTCTTTTTAACCTGTCTTGCTCATTTCTTTCCAGCTTAACAGTGGATGATGGTGGTAAACAGCAGTAGAGATTAAAACCTCCAGAGCTTCTAGAAAGATCTCCCTTCATCCTAAGCTTATGTTCTCAGTCCTGGCTGATAACATAAGGACTGGTGCCCAAGGCAGGGCTGGGGCCCATGGAACCCTAACGCAGCCTCTTTGGTTTCTAGTCTCGTCCAAACTAATCCTGGAGCTCGGACAGACTGAGACAAGATGAAGTACTGTGGAGAACATCTAAACAACATGGAAAACTGAGTGAAATCTACTAAGATCTGTATCTTGTAAACAGAGAATGTACTTTTTAAAAAAGTGTTCCTGGAACATTTAAAAAAAATGAGAAAGGACAATAAACTCCCCATATATTCCCAAATAATGCGCATTACATTTTCTGATCTTGATACCATAAAAATGAAAATTAATGCAAGAATGAGAAAACAAGATTACTGCTCACACCAAAAATCCTATTATCTGAGGGGAAAAAAAGAGCAAAGCAAAGAAAAAAGGAACAAACTTTCCTCTGTAAAACAACTTTTAGATTAAAGAGGAAATAAATACTGAAACTTCACAACACCTAGGATAAAAACCAACACGAATACATCCAAGTGATTCATCTTAAGCCGTGCTCAGAATTAAGTCTACACCTTAAATCTCATGTTAATAATTAGGAAGAAAGAATGAATGAAGTTCTAACTCAAAGAGTTAGGGAATAAAACAGCAAATGAACTAAGAAAAGCAAAAAGTAGGAAATTTATTCAAGTGAAAGTCAGTTAATTGGAAAACAGAAAAATTATAGAATATAGACATTCAAAACATACCACTCTGAGAGAAACAAAGAGTGTTTTAAAAGGTCAAATGCAAGCTATCTTAATTAAGAAAATAAAGGAGCAAACCTAATACACAAGGGAGAGCCATATGCACAAAAGAGAGATAACTGCTCAACTCTAGGCAATTAAATTTGAAAACCTGGGTGAAATGGATGACTTATGATCTCGGCTAAGATAGAAGAACTACACAGACCAATTACCAAAGATACCGACAAAGCTGTCAAAGAGCTACTTGCCAAACATCCATCAGACCCAGATAATTTCACTGAAATTTTAAGGAACATTCATTCCAGTGCAATTTAAACTGTTCCAGAGCAAAGGAAAAGAAAGAAAGTTTGTAAATTCTCCAGCATAAAATTAATAACCAGACCTTGTAAAGACAGCACACGCACACAAACTATAGACTAATCTCATTGATGAATACAGTTGCAAATATCTGAAATAAAATATAATCTAGCAATATATTAAAATAATACACATGGCCAAGTAGTTTATTTCAGGAATGCAAGAATGGTTCAAAATTACAAAAATATTAATGAAGTTCATATTAAAAGATCAAAGGAGAAAAATCATATGATCATCTCTGTAGTGATAAGGCGTGTGATAAAATCCAACATTCATTCGTGGTTTTTTTTAAAAAACATAGGGATCAATGGATACTCCTTAACATGGTTAACTCCTTAATATAACATGGTTATATTTAACATGATTCTAGAAGTACTATATTTAACATGATTCTTGAATTGCATTACAATGCAATTAAAATGTAAAGAGATATGCAAACTGGGAGATAATTGTGTAACTAGAAAACACAAGAGAATTAAATAGTATTACTAACCATAAGAAAATGGCAGTCTGGTAACTAGGTAGAAAATTCATAAACAGAAATGACTTCCTTAATATTGGTATCAAAACTGATGAGATTCCAAAGATTAAACTCTTAAGAATGTATAAGAGCTCCATAAAGTAAGATGTGAAACATGTCTGAAGGAAACAATAAAAAAAGGCTTGAAAGAATGGGCACCATTTTTAGATAAGTACCACGATTAAGACAGGAGCTTTAATGTGATGTTAAAATTTCCTAGGTTGATCTATAAAATTAAAACTGTCCCCCCCCAATTATTAATGCATTTGTTTTGTGAAACTCAGTAGGTCGATTCTAAAGTTGAAACAGAAAAATAAGCAAGAATATTTGAAATATGTAAACATCAATTATTGAAACAGTGTAGGGCTAATATGTAAAGAAAGAAGGGTAGGGGCACCTGGGTGGCTCAGTGGTTAAGCATCTGTCTTGTCTGCCTTTGGCTCAGGTCATGATCTCAGGGTCCTGGGATCAAGCCCCGCATCATCAGGCTCCCTGCTTGGCGGGAAGCCTGCTTCTCCCTCTCCCGCTCCCCCTGCTTGTGTTCCCTCTCTCGCTGTCTCTCTCTCTGTCAAATAAATGAATAAAATCTTAAAAAAAAAATGTAGATCAATTGAAGAGAATAGGAGTCCAGAAATATATCCAAGCAATATGTAAATTATCAAATGCTAAAAGGGTCATTTCAAATAGTAAGGAAAGAATGCATTGTTTTAGTAAAGAGCTTCAGGATAAAAGTAACTGGGGAAAAAATGGAGCCTTGAATTCAGGGCAGTTCATGATTTACATGGGAAAAATCAAGTAACAGAAATACCCAACTTTAGTATTTAAACTCAAGTAGATATATTTTTCCCTTAAAAAAAGGTGCAGAAAAAGTATGCATAGTATGATACAATTTGTATTACCATATATGGCATTTATACGTACGGATACATTTATGTAGCTACACAGTATCTATCTCGGGTATACAGAATCTGGGATGGTACTGATCTCTTTGGAAAGGAACTAAAGGGTGGGTGTCAGGGATAGGGGAGAGACTTACTTTTTATTGTTTGAACCAGGAAGATGTATTAGTTAATTAAAAAAAGAAATTAAGACACATGCCAGAAATTAAAACCAAGAAACCTATATAATATAGTATATTAATTAGCAGGTCCTAAACAAGATTAATTAGGTAATGTAAATTGGGCCAGGACAATATTCTCTAGGGGTCTGAAATGCATCTGAGAATCATATAAAAAAAGAGACCTGATTGAGTTCTTGTATCTTTAAAGAAATATTAATTAAGAAACAGTGTTCTCAAAGGCCAATTTATTCAGTTCCTTAGGAATTTTGACCCTCGAGTGCTGGTACAACCTGCTACTTTACTATAAAGTGGTTAAGGAAGACTATCTACCTTCCGAGTTTTCTTCTAGACACACTGCGTATCTTACAGCCTGCATCTGTATTGTACCCAAATATCGCAAGAAAAATAAAGAGCAACTCTGATTTAAAAAGTACCTCAAGGCAATACAAAAAAAATGATTTTAATTTCTGATACATATTAAAACATTTCAGTCAGTTCTTCCTGACAGCATAACACGACAGATACACAAGACCTCAAACATGCTTTAAAATGACATTCAGCAAAGTATTGAAAATTTAATAAATAGCAATAATCACACACAAATACATTTTCCATACTCAATCATTAAGCTACTAAAACAGACAGCTAAAGAATAAATAAACAAGAATTGACAATAAAAAAATATGCGGGGTTTGCAATTCATTCTACTTAAAAGAAGGGGGGTCGATCCGAATGATTTCTTAATTTGCTTTTCGACATGTAGCATGATCCCCCCATGAATAAAATATATTGAAAACCACTCTTACAATAATGTAGTCTTTAAATACAACAAATAAATATGAAACCAGCAAAGCAATTTCAAGTTGTAATAAAAATGCTCCCCCCCCAAAGCTATGGAAATATATAGTCATTGTGATAGCAAATGACAGTATTTAAAGTGATAGTGCTTGTGCACTAAACTCATCTGTGACCTTGATATGATTTTAGTGCAAATCCCTAGGGTCCAATACAAGCATAACCCTGTACCAGGGAAGGACATTACCAGTTGGAACTTCTCTTGTACAATTTTTGTACATATTTTATAAAGTTCAAGATTTAATGCATAGTAGAATATCTTCATCTGTTTAATTCTGTCCCTAAATAGAAATGAAAAAAGAAATGATGGGATTTTACCATTTGGCTTGTACCATATTTGAGTATTAAAGTCAACATTAGAAAATCTATAAAAGTTTTGTTTTTGCCATTAATTTGTCTAGCTCTATCTAAATTTCACATCACTGAAAGTTAAATGTAAGAGAAAAATTTTTAGACGAGGTTTTTCCCTTTGACAAGCTCCTATTATGATGAAATCCATTAATATTTAGACCAATGTTACACAAATAAAAACATAGATGAATATAAGGGGCCTTTTTTTGTACATTAACAACCTTAACATCTGTTATATTAAGTTGTAAGATGTATTGGCAAAAAGCATAAAGAGTTCAATGAAAGGAAGGTATTATTTTGTACAAACAAATGTTTTAACATAGGAGAGAGAGACGGACAGTCGGATGAGTTTCAGCAGCCATACTTCTACTGTGGACTACAGTACCAGGATAGAAACAATTAGGAACAAATGGAAGAACATTGCTGAACAATATGAATACATAATGCAATTTTAGCTGCTAAAATAGTAAACTCTAAAGTTCATAGAGTTACAAGTTGTTTAATTTAACCATGCAGGCTAACATATGGTAATAAGAAATCACCCTGCATCTTTTTTTGTTTTTAAATTAAAACCAGTTTAATTGTAAAGTTACAAAACAATGAACGGAGCAATCCCCGCCTTGTACACAACCCCCTGGCTGCGACTCGTACCTAACAAAGTAACAAAGCCTCATCATCACTCGTCTCCTGTTTCAGCGTTGCTTCCAAGCAAGTGTCCGGGATCTGGGCAGTGTGGACGATGCCGCAGCGCTCACAGGGGCCGTCTCGATTACTTGGCCTTCCTCCAGGGTTTGTCGCGCTGTATGGCTGTCTAAACCCTTGTCCTTGCTCTGAGGCAAGATCGAGAAGAGGTCTGGAGCAGTCGTTCACATCCAAGTCTGAAGCTCCATCAGAAACTGGGATCAGCATTTCGACATCATCATCTTCTTCTCTGGCATGTGCCCCATTGTCAAGCTGTCTCAAAGGACTCTGGTTCTGATTTACGGAGCTGGATCGCCCTAACGTAAAACGTACCCAGCGCAGCCCCTGAGTCATACGACTGAGTGCACTTGTGAGCTGGTGACGGGCCGGACTCACACCCGGGGGCTCCACACTTGTCACATCCCTTCCGTTCTCTGTGTGACCGCCTCGGGTACTCTGAGTCGAGGAGCTTCCACTTGCTCCCACTGTTGCTTCGACTGCTGTTGTGGGAGGGACTTTCTGGGGCAAAGGAGCGGCAACCCCACCAGATGCTCCGGCCATATCTCTTCTCTCATTTTCTGTGTCTGTGTCGTCGGACTCCACGGAAAACAGACTTCTGTGAGTGTGATTTCTTTCAGGTTCTCTGCTGTTACTCTGACTAGGGACGACCTCATCTCCATCTGCTGAGACCAAAGCCAATGACCCTGAATGACGTGATCTTGCAAAATTAAAAATACGATTCCAAATGTTGCTGGATCTGCCTGCCATTGGAAGCCTGATTGAAGTAAATCCAAGCTGAGATCGTACTGCTAGCCTCAAGTTTTCCAAAACAGAAGCCTACAAAAAAAAAGAAAAGATCTTAAGATAGCTAACAATGAAGTGTGAAAATAAAAAACACCCTTTGAGTAAGAATGTGTTATGGTTAAAAATGCTATTATTGATTGCTAGGGTCTATGAAGGATGAATTAAATTCTCTCATCTATACAGGTTCATCTTACTACAGAATCTAATCTATAACTTGTACCACTGATGACTTGGTTTAGAATTTCTTGACACTCCACTTTATATATGCGACTTTAAAGTGATGTTTAATATCAATTACAACTGTTTTATTTTAAAACTGTACATTGTAATCCAATTCTAAAAGTGTACCAAAGTTGAAAAACAAAATTATTTGATACTCTAGCTAGGAAGGTAAACTAGGCCCTTTATCTATTCTACGACTTTTAAATTTTTTTTTAAATTTTTTAAAGATTTTATTTATTTATTTGGCAGAGAGAAAGCAGGAGTGTGTAAGTAGGGGAGAGGGAGAAGCAGGATCCCGGCTGAGCAGGGAGCCCGATGCAGCCAGATCCCAGGACCCTGCAATCTTGACCTGAGCGGAAGGCAGTTGCTTAGCCAATTGAGCCACCCAGGCGTCCCCCAACTTTTTTTTTTTAAACACAGAACAAGTTAGATTTGATTTACAAGACTGAAACTTTCTAAAATAAGTGAAAGTGACATTTCACAGTTGGTTCTCAAGGATCTGTTGAATGAATGAACACTGAAGATTGATTTTTACTATCATAAATAAGAGAATTAATTTATAATACAGCACAGGAAACAAACTAAAAAACACAATTTGCTTATAGCACTACACAATGGTATTTGAGACATGTGGACTCTTTTCAGTCTTTAAAGATTAAGTTTTATTTTCTACAGCTTAGCATTATGCATAAATTATATCTTTATTCTTTGAAAATTTGCTTTTTCCTAGATGAATACATTTATGGATTATTTTAAAGACATGCAACATTTATTTAAAACAGTTTTTAAGCTCCATCTAGTGGTTATAAAAAGGAGTATTCAAACTTGGAACAGACAGTTTTCATTTGTGGCATTTGGTATTTAACACACAGTATTTCCAGGTAAGAATGGTGAGTTGATGTGCTCCCATTTCAATGGTGATATAAGTTCCCTCTGCCAAAATGAATAGCTTTTGTCTTTACCTTCACAGAAGAAAAGAGGGAAAGGAAAGGTGTGACAGCATGTGCTCTTCACCTCTTCAAGATGGTTATTAAATTTACTTGTAAAACATAAACTCAGGAATATAATTTAGAGAAAGCAAAGAAACTACTTTCATAGGAATATTTAATAATCTAGCCTTAGTAAACCACAAATCGTCAGTAAGAAGTTTGAATATCAGCGTACATAGATTTGCTAAACAAATCGAGATTTTCCTCAAATTAAGAAGTACTAATTATAAATTTAAAAAAAAAATGGTTCACATCCCTAAGGAACTTCTTCATGCATGTGGTCCTCACCATTCAGCATTCAAGTTCTGAGGCTTTTGTGTGAGCACTGTTACACCCAGCAATGAACAGAAGGCTCTGCAGACAAGCTGGCCTTCTATGCAACTATGTCCCATCAAGATCAACAATGCTGACTTTCACATTACAGTCTGTCACAGCGAGGTGAAGTTCTCTACTTACTTACAAGTCTGCTTAATTAAAATTAATTTAACAGATTCTATAAGGGGATATCGTGAATGTTTTAAGAATAATTTTATATCCTTCTTCAGTTTATGATGCAGAAGAAAGCCTTCTTTAGAAAGCATTTCTAGGGGTGCCTGGGTGGCTCAGTCGTTAAGCATATGCCTTCCGCTCAGGTCATGATCCCAGAGTCCTGGGATCAAGCTCGGCACCAAGCCCCGCACTGGGTTCCCTGATCACTTCCTCCCTCTCACTCCCCTTGCTTGTGTTCCCCTCTCCCTGTCTCTCTCTGTATCAAATAAATGAATAAAATCTTAAAAAAGAAAAAGAAAAACAAAGCATTTCTATTTTTGAATGGGATAGTAATTGAGAATATTTTTCTTTTTAAAATCTTAAGAAAATTTGAGAATTTGTTACCAAAAGTTTTAAACTTGAAAGTTTGATCTCATAAACTGAATAAAATCTAGCTTACTATTCACAAATGTACTTTATTTTAAAACTTTGTTGAAGAATTCCCTCATAAGGGTAAATTATAAACCTAAAGAATGGTGTAGTATGTAGTAAAGAATTAAACCTTACCCCAGATGAGGTCTGACTTTTGCCCTCTACTTCTGGGACAGGATCTCTAAGCCCTTATAATGTCATCTCTAACGGGATGTCCTTGCCAAGGGTCCTGGGCCAGCCAGATACAGAGAATGCTCTGTCTGAGGGGGAGGTTCAAAGCCACACCAGCAATGTGAGGCAGGGTTGGTGTGCTGGGTCAGCAGATCAGCCACCTCTGCAGTTAATCGTACCTATGTGATGGAGCCCCAGCAAAAACTCTGGAGGCCCAGTCTTGGGTGAGCTTCCCTTGTGGCAATATTCTGTGCACAACCATCATACCCCTGCATTGAGAGAGTAACACTGTCTTGACTTTATGGGGAGAGGAGAACTGGTAGATCCATGTTTGGTACCCTCCTGAACCCTGTTCTATGTGTCTTTTCCTTTGGCTGATTTAATCTAGGTCCTTCCCTGTAATAAACCATAACCGTGAGTATAACAGCTTTTTGTGTGTTTTAAGTCCATGCAGTGAATTGTCAAAACTGAAAATCATTTTGGGAACCCCTGAACTTGTAATTTCTACAAAGATGAGACCTGCCTTGTATAGACTGTGCTTCCTCTAACTCCACAACTGGCTACAGGGGGGTGGGGTACAGTGGGAGACGGAGGGAGAGAATCACCAGCAGATTTCCCCACTGAGCAAGGAGCCGGAAGTGGCGATTGATTCCATGACCCTGAGATCATGACCTGAGCTGAAACTGAGAGTCAGACACTTCACCACCTGAGACACCCAGGCACCCCATTCTTATGCTCTTATGAGCCCTGGTATAACTGAAGCATTGAAAAAGAAGGGAAATACAGGAAAGAAAGGAAGAAACAATTTTACTGACTGATTGATTGATTATAGGCTCCAAGCTCTGCATGGAGCACATTCTGGGGCTCAAACTTAAGACCCTGAGATCAAGACCTGAACTGCGATCAAGATTCGGACACTTAACTGGACTGGGCCACCCACCCAGTCATTACTGAAAAAGAAATTTTTTACAAAGTGCTAATAGAAATTAAAAAAATTTAGAAACATTAATAAAGAATAAGTTACTATTTAAAGAAAAGGAAATGAATTCTTAAACACTATAAGATCTAGCTGTGAAGTTTTCCCTCAAGTCAGGTGGAAATGTTACTTAATTGCAACTACTTGTACTTATTAACTGGTTAATCTAGCATGTTACTAATATATTACTAGCATCCTGATTTTAATATTCATTCTTAATCTTCTAGATGTTTAGTTCAAGAAAATAACTTACCAAACTTTACTTCTGAATTTTAATGCACCAAATCATCCTAAACAGTAAAATGCTTAAGAATTGCATAACTAGGGCGCCTGGGTGGCTCAGTGGGTTAAGCCGCTGCCTTAGGCTCAGGTCATGATCTCAGGGTCCTGGGGTCAAGTCCCGTATCGGGCTCTCTGCTCAGCAGGGAGCCTGCTTCCTCCTCTCTCTCTCTCTGCCTGCCTCTATGCCTACTTGTGATCTCTCTCTGTCAAATAAATAAAATCTTAAAAAAAAAAATTAAAAAAAAATTAAAAAGAAAAAAAAAAGAATTGCATAACTAAATCAGAAGAATAAAAAACTGATTTTGTAGCATTTGTTAAAATACAATGAAACAAATAAAATTTCAAGTTCTCCATATATTTAATCCTTGATTTTACTGCAAATATTAAGACAAAAGTCCTTTATTATATACACAAATATAGAATTCATTTTATGAAACAGAAATCATAAATTGCAACATACTTGATTAGGTGAACAAACAGGAAAATCTTCAACTGGTGGAATTAAACCCTGAGCGATCAGTTGTCCATAGGAGGGAGGAGCTTCTCTTCTTAGCAATTCTGCTTCCACTCTTGACAACTGTGTTTCAAATGACCTTTGAGAGAAAACAGGGGGATAAAAAGGGTTAAAAAAAAAAGGCAAGTTAAACTAATAATTTTTTAATCAACGATGAAGATAATCTGAACCTTAGTATTCTGGCCATTTTTTAAGCTTAGTCCACCAACATTTATTGACTATGCAGTTTCTACACTGAAAATACAAAGATAAAGAAGACAGTCTATCCTCATGGGGCTTTATACCAGGAGCCTGGATCACTAAGTTTTAATGAATTAGGAATCCCCACAAAAGGTAAAGGTATTTAGATCTTTAAACCCCTAAGAATATAAAGGGGCTTTGGATTTTGGTGAAAGTAATTATCAAATTCAATACATTTAGTTTACAGATGAGGAAAAGAGTGAAAGGAGTCATTAAGACACTTTCTGGCACAGCTTGTTCTTAAACTCAAGATCTCAGATTCTTCTCTGAGCTCTTATGCTGCAATGTAGTAAGAAGTCTTCTGACCATTTATACTTGTCCAAAGAAAAGAGTCAGCATGATTACTTTGATTCTGTGCATCTATTTGCTTAGCTGCCTGGGACATGATTTTTTTTTTTTTTTTTTTTTTTTTTACAATTTTACAATATTTACAAATTTACAATATTTTTTACAATTATTTATAATTCTCCTGGAACGTAGGGTCACTGTCTCCATAATAGCCTCCTAAGGGACCTCTTTCTCCACCATCAGCTTCTCCCAGGTCCAGTCTATCCTGCACTACACGGAAGAAAACCTTCCCTGAAGGTCACCCTTTAATACTTGACCATTTCTTACTTAACTGAGAACTCTGACACATGGCTCTTATGGTCGCCCACAACATGACACTGGCCCCGTGTTCCAAGTTTTACCTTTTAGCCCTTCATATGTAGCTTTGGCTCCAGACACACTGAACTATATGCAACTTTCTCAAGCAATGTTGGGGATTCCGACTTCTACGCATTTTCCCAGGCGAATTTTTTCAACTACAATACCTTCTCCCTATCTACATTCTACTTACAGATTTCAAAGGGCGCTTCTTCAATAAAAGCCTTTCCAAATCCTCTCATCAAATTGAGTATCTTTCGCCTTTTTTACCACTTTGTTTTATAGCTCTTACATCATCTTATTCCACCCGCCAGTGACTTTCTGCTAACAGTAAAGTGCCTGTGAGATTATGCCTTGTCCATTTTTCTACTCATCTGTATAGTGCTTTGAACATAATAGGTTCTCAAATGTTTGCAATTGCTGATTTCATATGTATAAAAACACAGGGTAAAACTTTCAAACTGAGAACTGCAGCTTGCAAAGTTTCTATAAAACAGATTAATCTGAAAATAGAAACTGGTAATTACAGATTGGCTTTTCTCCCCTTGTAACTCTAAGTATTTACTAGTTGTTGTTTTTTTTTTTTTAAGATTTCATTTATTTATTTGACAGAGAGAAATCACAAGTAGGCAGAGAGGCAAGCAGAGAGAGAGAGAGAGAAGCAGGCTCACTGCTGAGCAGAGAGCCTGATGCGGGACTCGATCCCAGGACCCTGAGATCATGACCTGAGCCGAAGGCAGCGGCTTAACCCACTGAGCCACCCAGGCGCCCTATTTACTAGTTTTTAAAATGTGTTTAGCCTCTTGAGTCCTAATCTTTTCATAGTCATTTCATAAATCATGAAAGATAATTATTTTCAAAAATAATATAAAACCAAAGTCTATTGCTGATCACGCTCAAGTTCTGTTGCAAACACTGGGACCATGTTTACTGTAGCAGGCACAACCACTACAGTTTCGTCTCGATACTGACCTTCGTTCAAACATTCTCAGAGAATAGAGCTTACAGGTACATCCCAACGCAATGACCAGTAACAGGCCGCAGATAAGGCTCCCTATGACGGCTGCAGTTATGACTCTGGTAGGCACAATCACCGGGCAATTCTCCTCATCGCTGCCATCACCGCAGTCATCCTGGGAATCACACACCCAGCTTTCAAACACACAACGGTTGTTTTTACAGTGAAAATTTCCTGGCTGGCAAAAAAAGCAGTTTTTTTCATCTGAGCCATTTGGGCAATGATTCTGGTAGTTGCAGCGATCAGAACGAGGGTAACAGACACCGTTTCGGGAACATGGGAATTCTTCCTTTTGGCACATGGTGCAATTTATTTCATCCCTTCCGTTTGGGCAATGCCAATACCCATCACAGCGCTGCTGTTCTGTGTAACACCCCCAGTTACCCCCACAGGGTATTTCCCAAGGCAAACAGAAGCCATCTACTTGGTAAGTGGCATTAAATCCCCTTGCGGCATTCACTTTGTCGGCACAAAAATGGACCCTGATCTGTCCGGAAGAAGACACAACTGTAAGAGGTGCATGAGAATCAAAAGCCGTTAAGACTCGCAAAAGCTTGTGTGGATTCTCCTCTAATCCATCGTATATTTTGACATAATCGCCATACCCAGTCCCATCGAGTTTAAAGTCGGTGAAGCGTAAAATGACTTTACGATGATCACCCGTGTCTATTAACCAGGTGCAGTTGCTTCCAGGAGGGTAGAAATCTGGATAATTGGGAGAACTGAAAGTACCGTAGAAATATTTGAGCCACTGCCCACAGGTTGGCGTGTCACAGTCGATCTCATCTCCGAGGTCCAGACAGTCAATGTTGCCGTCGCATTTTAAAGATTCGGGGAGGCAAGTGTAAACCTTGGTGAACCGAGACAGACACTGGAACTGGTTGTAGGCACAGGGCTGAAAGGAAGTGGCCGTCGGGGGGTCGGCCTCCCGCGCGCAGACCTGCTCGTCAGACCCATCTCCGCACTCGTCCATGCTGTTGCATTTCCAGGCTTCGGGGATACACTTGCCGTTGCCACAGCGGAACTGATCGCAAGCACAGCTGGGTTCTTCGGATTTCCCTGGGAGGGCATGGGGAGGACGGAGATGGACAGGGAAAGGGGGAAAAAACCACTCTTTAAAAGATACGAACAGCAAGTGGTATTTTTATAATAAACATTAACTAAGTCCCAATGATTGGAGTTTAAAAAAAATCTTATTTTAAAAAATAGGTTCTAATGGCAAATTAATATCGGCTCAACAAATTAATATTGGCTTAACAATTCAATTTATTAAACACCTATTGTTTGTTCCATGAAGACCTCTGTGTTTTGACCTCAAGTGAAGAGCACACAAACCACGGGTTGCTGGAGGGGAGGTGGGTAGAGGGATGGCTTAACTGGGTGGTGGGGAGTAAGGGGGGCACTTGCTGTGACAAGAGCACCCTGTGTTGTATATAAGTGATGACTCACTAAATTCTCCTCCTGAAATCAACTTTATGCTGTGTTAACATGTTAAACTGGAATTGAAATAAAAACTTGGGAAAACAAAGGGGAGGAGAACAATTTTGCTTTTACAGACAGCTATTTTATTGTAGAACATTTAGTAATCTAAGATACATGAGCCAATAGACTATACTGCCTAAAATTTTAAAATAATTTATTGTATAAACAGCATTAGAATGATAGACATATTGAAATAGAGAAAAATTCACCCACAATAATCACCTTTCCAAATCAATTTTTTCATTTTTCATATTCTTTTCTAGTTCTTATATGTATACAATATTTTGCTATGTATCATACAGCATATACTAGTTTTCAATCCTATTATTTAGACCCAAATTTCTGCTAAGATTATCCTAAGATTAACTTTATATATGGCTGGTAATGTTTCATGTATCATAACACAACACTTCCATTTTATAATTCTCTTGTTTTACATAAATGCTGCATGAATCCCAGCTAAAGATAAAAATTTATCATCAAAATAGTAAGGGGAAAGAGAAAAAAACTTGAAATGCCTATAAAATTCTAATTATTGAAGTGTACCATCCTAAACATACACCAATAACGAGGTAGGGGAAGAAAATCAAACATTATGTACTTATGGTCCCCAAAACTAACAATGTTTAAGATAATACTTACTTCTCCATTAACAATTTACTTATTGGTAAAGAGGTGACAGAAAATGTGCTTCAGAAGCTATGTATTACAAAGAGTGGGTTTTTAAGAAAAAAGAGAAAAAGCTGCATATTTGCTGAAAGACGATTACAAATTTTAGAAGATGTAAAATGATTTTCAGCAAAAAGTATATATAATTCTAATACTCTGATTTATACACGTATGTATGATCTGGCCACACTTTTTGAAAGAAAAGATTCAGAGATTCAGAGTAGTATAGGAAGACTTCTGACACTATAAGTCACAGAAGTGAGATGAAATGTCTTTCCTGTGAAGCTGTAAAGACAATGGTCAGACACAAAAATACATTCTGAGTATCAGAGATTTTCAGAGTATCAGTAAACACTTAAGGGAAAAAAAGTTACTTTTAAAATAAGTGCATTTAAATATTTAAAAAGAAAGTTGACCTCAGATTATAAAATTGATCATTTTATTAGAATATACAAAACACTTTTCTAAGACTGTGCTCTAGGGCATCTGAACCTTCTTCAATGTCAATAGCCTTGAGGCTTAGTCACAATTAAATGGATATTGTTTTAGAAGACTGGCCCCAAAGTGACTCAGTACTTAATAAAACGGAATTCTGTTCATTATCGTTCTTCTTTTTTAAAAACACACCTGAAAAATATGCCAGTCTGAAACCCTTTCTAGAGATACTATCATCGGAATGGAACCTGATCCAGACGTGGTCTTGGGAAGAAATATACGGTGGCGGAACTGTGGAACCACAAGCTCTGTAACTTTCAATGTTCTTGTAGGTTTCTATCGTCAACCAGTCCAAACTGCATCTTCTGGACCCCTGAATATCAAAATCCTGAAAACTAGAAATAAAAAGTCAGAAAAGGCTATTAATAAGGGCAATTTTGGAAAAAATTTTATAATAATACAATATTACTGAGGACTTTACTATAAGCCTCCATATTGATTGATTCTCCTGGGTTTTGCGGGCATACAACCGTATCATCAGCAAACAATAACACTGTTTCTATGTTCCTCATGTTTATATCTCTTTACCAGATTCTCAAATAATACTTCTTCATAAGTAATACCCGATTCCAAAATAATGCTAAAAAACCCCCTCAGGTAAAATAGTTGGCACCTTGTTTCTTTTTCTTCTGTTTGTGTTTAGGAAGGATCACTTCTAATTCAGAATATCCTAATTGTCCTGTATTTGAACTAGAAATGCCACTCCGTAATCTGATAAACTGAAGTATACACAGAGAAAGTCAGCTTCTTCTTAGATTAGACTGGTTCATTTGCTTGCTTAGTAAAAAGTTTACAGCTTTCATTTTCAGGAGAGCAAATAGCACGAGGAAAGTAAAAAAAGTAAAAATGAACAAACAATCTTTATCAGAGAAAAAAAATCTCCAAGTTTGTGAATATATTTTTTTTCAGAAGTTCTGTAAAAGTCAAAGATTGACTTGTAGTTCACAAAATATGGGCATGCAAAAGAAGTCAAAAGCACATACAAATTTAGCTACTGCTATGAAAAAAGAGAAACTAAAATACTATTCTCCAATAACATGTCTCCACCAAGAAAGGAATATGTGAATTTATTTTCTTGCCTCTGTCTTAAACTGTGATAATGAAATTAATTTTCCAAGGATTTTTACATCAGGATATTTCCTCTTTAAATAGTCTGAGTAACTATAACAAAGATTGACAGATAATTTGACTGTTTCTAGTTTTTATTATGAACAATGCTTTAAAGAATCCTTATACAGGTATCTCTACACAAGCAAATAATTCTCTCAGACAAATTTTTCTAGAAGTAGAATTGCTAGGTCAGAGACAAAATTCCACTTTAAATCTGACAGACACTGACAGAAATATTTATACCAACTAATTTCCATTGAGTTTTATGAAAGAACCTTATACTCCATGATTCTGGAAAACTGGGATATTCTTTTTAAAAAACTGCCAATTATTTTGCTTTTCCTTATTTACTGATATTGAAACACTTTTTCCTATGTTTACTATTTCTTTTCCTATGAATTGCTTTGTTATATCATCCTTCATCTATCAGAAATTTTTCTTATTTACTTAAAAATTCTCTATGTGGTATAAACATGTACCTATTAGGGGGCATGTCTATAATGCAAGATATATGTACAGATATCTACCCCACATTCTCTCCAGTAGGTGGTGTCAGTCCTTTTAACCTCAGCCATTAGTCGTGTGCACTTCCCTGAAGACTAAGGTTAACATCTTTTCACGTGCTTATTGGCCATTCTTACATCTTCTGTGAAGTGTCTGTTCAAGTATTTAGCCCATTAAAAAAAAAACTGGGTTGTTTTCTCAAGTTATAAAAATGAATTTTATATTCTGGACTCAAGTTTTTTTGTTAGATATGAATATTGCTAATATTTTCTTCTGGTTTCTATGGATGGCCTTTTCATTTTCTTAATGGTATCATTAAAACAGAGGTTTTTAATTTTAGTTTTGATGAAGCCTAATTTATTTTTCCCTTTATGTTTAGTATTTTTAGTGTCCTCTCTAAAATACCTTTGCCTGAGCCAAGATACTCAATAATGTTTTCTTCCAGTATTTTAGAGTTTTAGCTTTTACATTCCTATCTAGGATTTATCTTGAATTCATTTTTGTGTGTTCTCAGGGACGGGTCAAGATTTCTACACTTACTTCATTTTATCATGCAGGGAACATCCTGGTCTGGTCACCGCGCACTTGTGGAGGTTTGGTTCGGGTTTGCCCTTAAGTCTTAGGTGAATTCTTAATTTTAGGACGTTGTCTTTCCTGATAATGTATGACATTTCCATGGTTTCAATAAAATCCCAAGGTATTTACCAAGGTCCTGAAACTCAGCAGGCTCCAGACTCCAAACTCTGCCTCAGCAGCAGTGCACAGCTGCTGAAATCTTGGAGCAGCTTTTTCTACCAGGTTCCTTAGCGTCTCTTAAGCATGCACAGCTCAGAAAATAGCAAAAAATCTGAGGAGAATTTATACGCAGATAGAATGGCTTCCTACACTGGGGCTCTCTCCTTTCCGGGATTTGCCTTTTCAATTTCCAGCTACTCTGATAGCCTCAACTCCAACCTGTGATACCACCACCTCAAGCACACAAGACTGAGTTCTAGTTACTCCATTCTGCCTGGGGAGCTAACCACCGTGGATCCCTTCTTTCAAGGGCTTAATTCCCTCCGGTTTCTGTCAGCTTCTGATTATTTTCCAGGACTTATGAGTAGTTTTTAAAAAACTTTTATCCAAAGTTGATAATGGTTTATGAGTGGGCTAGTCAGTTTTAAGCCTAAGGAATCCCTTAATACACTTTTATCCACTAAAATGTTTAAGATTGAGGAAAGCAGGATCCTTGCCCAGAACAAAAGAAAGGATCAATGAATACCTATTCACATATACACTCTTGGATTTGGTTTGCTAATATTTCCTTTAGGACTGTTAAAATACATTTAAAAGTAAAATTAATTTTCAGGTTTTCTTTTTTTTAATACTTCATAGGTTTATATAACAAAGACAATGATCACATACCTGTGCCCTGTGCCTGTTTAAAGAATAGCTCTAAGGTAGAAATTTTCAATTTCTTTGTTTTTTGCCTTAATCAGCTTTCCCTAACCTTTTGAGTCACTTTTGAGAATTTAAATTTCTGTAGAAATCATTTTATCTTGATAGTAAAATTCATTACAAAGCTGCAAATAGCATTTTCTTATATTAAAATATTTTTTCCCCCGTATCTGTGGGCTTTATATTTGCTTGGATTTTCTATGGAGATAAGCACAGTAGTGGCAAACAAGGAGAGTTTCATCTCTTCCTTCCTATTTTTCATATTGTTCCTTTCTATTTATCGTCCTGTTGCATGGAGACTTGGTGTTCTAGAATAAGCAGTGAAAGCAAGCATCCTCTTCCTGGCCCTTGGTACTAAAATTAACTTCAATATTAAATTTGATTAAAAATTGTTTTAACAAATACCTTTTATCAGGTTAAAGAATTCCTTATCTATTCATTTAGTAACAACCACCTGGAAAACTACTTAGGTTTAGCATCTTTTTCTGAATGCTGATTCAATTTCTTTAGTGAAATCAATTCTTAAATCATTTTTGGTAATTTACATTTTCTAGAAAATGGTCCAATTCATCTAATTATATGACAGAGTTACCACAAACCATTCATAATACCCTAATATTACCTTATGACTTCAGAAGTCTCTATTATTATACTTATAATTTATAGGCATTTTTGCTCATTCTTACTAGTACCTTTTCTCTTTTCTCTTCAGTCTTGCCTTGAGATTTATTTTCCCAAGGTTTCCAGAAAGCCAGTTTTTTTATTTTATTGAATCATATTGTTTATTCTTTTTTTTTTTTTTAAAGATTTTTAAATTTATTTTTTTGACAGACAGAGATCACAAGCAGGCAGAGAGGCAGAGGGAAGCAGGCTCCCCACCAAGCAGAGAGCCCCATGAGGGGCTCCATCCCGGGAGTCTGGGATCATGACCTGAGCTGAAGGCAGTGGCTTTAACCCACTGAGCTACCCAGGCGCCCCTGTTTATTCTTTCTGTTTAATTATTTTCTGGTCTTCTCTTACTACTTTTTCTACTTAAGATTCACCCTATAGTTTCCTTCTATATGCTTATGTAAATTCTGAGCTCATTTATTTTCCATTCTGCTTATTTTTAAGTCAATGCATTCAAGCTGTAGATTTTTCACAAAGTACTCTATCAATGTGTTCCAACAGTTTTAATATGTAATACTTTCATTATGGTTATTTTCAAAATATTTTATGAGTTCGACTGTGATTTTCAGCATTAGTGCAGGAGTTATTTAGGAATATGCTTTCAAACATAATGTGTTTTGTTGTTACTTCCCTCCAGTTTTTTATTGTGGCTTCTTATATAACTGCATTGTGGTTAGGGAACACAATCTGAATGATGCAAACTCTGGGAAATGGAATTCAGAATTCCTTTGTGGTTTAACACATAATCAGTTTTTTAATAAATGTTCCCTATGTTTTGAAAACAATGTATATTCTCTATTCACGGAAATAAATATAAACATACACATATGTAAAATACATGTTCCTAATAGATCAAGCTTGTTAATTTTTGTTTATCAAATCTTCTGTCTTTACTATTTTTGTTTAATCTAAGGAATTCTGATTAAAGATATGTTTATTAACTTCCACTAACTGGATCAAACTTGGTAATTCTCCATATTTTTCTGCTTTGCATGTATTTTAGGCTATGTTATGAGGTATACAAAGTTTATCATGATTCCATTCCCTAGTGGATTGTTACTAGTAGTTTGTGTCTTAAGCTCAATTACACCTAATGTTAATCTTCCTACACTAGCTTTCTCTCTATCAGTATATCCAAAGCTAATCTTTTTCTATTATCCGTCTCCAAATTGTGTTTATTTTAGGTATGTTCTTAGAAGCCCTTTATAGGAGGGTCATACCAATCAACGAACCAATAAACCTGATCAGACTGTCTTTTAAAGGTTAAATGAGTTTTTTATTGAACACCCTTCTACTGGGGGAGATTCTTCATTTTCCTCCTTTCCTGTGTTCTTTTGTATTCACAGGCTTTGTTTTTGGTTTTCTTCAAGTTTCTTTTACTTTACCAGATACTCAAGATTGCTGTATTTTTTCAGTAGTTATCTTTTAGATGTAATTCAAATACTAAAACAAACTTCTGTTCTAATAAAGCCCAAGTGGGAGTATTCTGAGTTTCTATTCGCCTCTCAAATTCTCAGATTTGGTGGAAAAATTACAACTTTACTTTCACCAATCTCTAACTGAAATTTTGCATTCCACTTATGAATATAAACAACAAACCACGATAGTATTTACGGTACATGTCACTAGCACAGATCATAGATAATTACACATTACATTTCAGCTTTAATAGATATCTAGAATAACTATTTACAGTCAAAAATCACCTTGAAACTACAGTAGCTATTAGAACCATCACTTCCTAATATGTTAATAAGCATATATTACCATAATAAAAACATGTAAAAATATCTCATAGCTATACTTCGATATAATTGGCTCCATTTGTGATAATATGTATTCTGATTTGTGAGTTTAAAAACATTCTAGGAAAGGATCTACTACTAAAGTGTTCACAGCATAAAAAAAATTAAGGAAGGGGCACCTGGGTGGCTCAGTCAGTTAAGCAACTGCCTTCTGCTCAGGTCATGATCCTGGAGTCCCGGGACTGAGCCCCACATCAGCCTCCCTACTCGGCGGGGAGTCTGCTTCTTCCTCTGACCTCTCTTCTCTCATGCTCTCTCTCTCTCTCTCTCTGCCCCTCCCTCCCTCTCAAATAAATAAATAAAATCTTAAAAAAAAAAAAAAAGATTAAGGAAAAAAAACCCTGGTGCACTTGTGATAAGCAGTGGGTGATGTGAAGAATGGCTGAGTCACTGTATTACACACCTGAAACTAATATAACACTGTGTGCTAATTGTACTGGAATTACAATAAATAAAAACAAAATAATAAAGTTTATCACGTCTGGAGTAAATCTGTATTTGGGTTTTGTTGGCTGTTTTTGTTAGTGTTAATATTTTCCATACATTTTGGAAATAGGGCTCATTCTGTAGAAGCTCTTCTGGTTCTCTCTTGCTCCTTTTCATCCACTCTCTTTCTGTTCTCCCTCATCTGTGTTGTCCTACGTGCTGTAGCTACGTTCACCTGGGCCTCCATTCCAGGTGGTTCAGAGCATTACAGAGCCTGTCGTGGAGTCAGCAGGTACCCTGGTTAAATTCCGATGTATAAGGGTACGTCCTCCAGCTCTCTAAGCTTTCAGTCCCCTTCAAGTTCAGGCAGTGGACAGTGATTAATGCAAGTTTGCTTCAGCCTTTTAAAAAAAAAAATTTTTTTTTAAATTAATTTTTAAACTTTTTTTTTTTTTAAGATTTTATTTATTTGTCAGAGAGAGAGAGAGAGGGAGAGAGAGTGAGCACAGAATGGCAGGCAGAGGCAGAGGGAGAAACAGGCTCCCTGCCGAGAAGGAGCCCGATGTGGGACTCGATCCCAAGATGCTGGGATCATGACCTGAGCCAAAGGCAGCTGCTTAACCAACTGAGCCACCCAGGCGTCCCCCCAAAAATTTAATTTTTATTTAAATTTAGCTAACATATAGTCTATTATTAGTTTCAGAGAGTGAGTTCAGTGATTCCTCAGTCTTACATAACACTCAGTGCTCATTACATCATGTGCCTCCTTAATGTCCATCACCAGTTACCCCATCCCTCTACCCCCTTAAGGCTTCTTTCTTGAGCAAAACACCCCGACTCCAGTTCTTGGCTTCAAGCAGGGAATTAAAATCCAATCCTCTATCTCCTCTTGTTAAGATGGCTTTTGTTGATTTTGGTAAGTTTCAAGGGAGAGGAATAAGGTAAAAATGTTTTCATGTTACCATTTTTAATCAGTTTTATAAGGAGAGCTCTAAGTATTGCTTATACATCATTCATATAATTTTAGTCTCTCTCTTTTATCTGGATTTTAATTTTATCTAAACTCAGGAATGGATGTTTTCTTTTTATCAAAAATGCTTTATTTTAAAAATTATTTTTATTTATTTGAAAGAGAGAGCGAGAGAACACAAATAGGCAGAGTGGCAGGCAGAGGGAGAGGGAAGGAGCAGAGAGCGTGATGTGGGACTCAATCCCAGAACCCTGGGATCATGACCTGAGCCAAAGGCAGATGCTTAACTGATTTAGACACCCAGGTGCCCCTATCAAAATGCTTTAAAACATCTGTCTACTCTAGATAATCATACACTTTCTTTGACTTATCAATATAGTAAATTAATTTAGAATTTTCTAATAGACTTACTTTTCTGTCTAAATGAGCTGCATTTGATCATGGTACAAATTGCTTTTGAACAATTTAAGATTACACCAATATTCACAAGTGAAACTTGACTGTCCTTGTGTGTGTGTGTGTGATCTTTTTAAAGTTTGGTATTTTTAATGATAATGATTTCAGTAAGAACTAGGACAATTACTAAAATCACCTTCTGATCTCATTGGGCTGTGTAAATCCAAATTCATTAACTTCTTCTGGAATTTAGGAAATTTTCTTTTAGAAGTATAGCCTATGTCTAATTTTGTTCTGCATTTTAGTATTGTGCTTGGTTTTAGTGTTTCTTTGTAAAATCTGAAGGGTCCAACACATGCTCAGAACCAAATGGCAGTACTCCAGGTAGCCTCCTCCGTGATGGCAAGAATTTCCAAGTCTTATGGAACTGAGCTGGTAGGCGGCAAATTTAATTTTGGGGTTGGATTTTTAGTTAAAAGATAAAAATCTCTAAAAACTCTAGTTTTATGTTGAAAGAAATCCAATACAAGGAATCCCTATGGTTAAAATGCTATTTTGTAAACATGTTTATACTTAGTCATAAGCAACAGAAGAATAGGCCTCTTGTCCGGGTTCCAACACTGGCACTACTGCACAAGGATCATCTTAGTGGCACATACTAACAATCCATCAAGCAAGAGAATCACACTTCTCAGAGAACAGTTTCTATACAAGCTCAGCTTCAGTGTTGCAGAAGATATGGCTTGGGGAAGAAGGGACCAGAGGAAAACAAACCAGATGGCCCCTGTTTTATGGCTTCCACAGAAAAAGGGGGATTAAACACAGTTCTGTTTCTCAAGAGACACTGGTTGTCTCATTAGTTAAGGGATATAAATAAGGAAGATGGATGAAATAGACAAAGGGGATTAAGAGGTACAAACTTCCAGTTGTAAAATAAATAAGTCACAGGATGAAAAGTACAACATAGGGAATGTAGTCAATATATTATAGTAACACTGGTAAGGTGACAGATGGTGACTACCTTACCATGGTGAGGACTGAATAATGTAGAGAATTGTTGATCACTATGTTGTACACTTGAACTAATATAACATTGTACGTTCATTAAATATATTTCAAAAACCCCTGCAAAAGTAAGCTAAACTTATAATCTTACTTTTTAAAAATGTAAGAAGGGATTTCAATCTGTGATCTGCCAAGTCTCTTCTAAATCTAAAATCCCATACCTACTACCTATAAAAATATTACTAATGAAACAATGTTGAAGATGCCTTTCCGCTGTTGCAGACACTGCCTTTGTGACAGGCACGACTTTCTGATTTGTGTTTCAGTTCTAACCACAGTTATTTATTAAGGCACAGTAATTTTTTCTTTTTCTCCCCTTGGGCAAATTTTTTTCCTAATAGCCTTGATATAATTTCCTTAAGCGAGCGTTATCTACTTCCACTGAATCTTCTCTCCTTAGTATCTTATCCCCATACTGTTTTTCTGCAATTTTAAATCTTTTTAAAATGAATCTTAATCTTTATTTATATTTATTAGAATCTTAAACTTTTGTTTATTTCTCCTAGGCATACCTTTCAAAAGTTCTTGAGTTTCGAAGTTATAAAAGAGATTTTTCTAGACACATTATCAGCTTGTTTCAAGTCTTATCTACATACATATAAACAGGTAAACACTACAATCATGTTTTAGCTTGTTAAGACAGAGGACTCTACTAATAAGACTAAGGTTATGGGCTAGATTTCCAAGTGGATTGGTGCGTTCTGTTTATTTGTCCCACAGCCAAAGATTACACTCTTGATCCTAATAAGCCATTTTACAAATATGCACCTTTTGTTAAAAGGTAATCTACAAGAATATGGATGGCTCAGTGGAAATCCATTACAACCAACAGAAAAATATTCAGAACACATACCCTTATAGTACGGGAAGGATGGACCATTATTCCGACCCTTAATATGGTACTAGTAACTATAGTTTATTACATTTTTTAGAAAATTATCTTTTATATAACTGCATGCTGAGTGATGGATACTTGGAAACTGAATTTATATTTTGTAGTATTATATAGTAATTCAGAAGGGTTATCAGAATTACCTTATGGTAATGATTTCCCCTGGGTTTGCCCGTATGAACCAGCTGCAGTTGATTCTGGCAGGATATTCAGAAGGCCAGCCTGGGCTTGTGATTATACCACTTGGTGCTCGAATTTGTTCTGGAGTCTCTCCACAAGCTGGAAGAAGCCAAAGCAATCTTAGCTAATTATTATACTTTAAAACAAAGCACTAAGTAAATCAGTGTTTATTAAAAAAAAAAAACCCAAACAGCCCACACATCAGACATCAAATCATATGCAATAAAATATGCCATCATCAACCTTAAATAGCTTTTATTATTTATAAGATATTTTATTTTCTTCCCTTTTAGTCAAAGTATTTCATTCTAATTAAGTACACATTTTGGGAAGGCATGAAAGTTTTCAAATTGGGCCTTTGAATAACAGTTTAAAAGTCAGGATTATTAGCTTTAGCCATGGCTATTGATCATCTGATTCATCTATCTTTTTTCAAAACTCACCTTTTAAATTCATTTTCTTTATTACAAACTAACTATAAAGTTCAATGTTTACTGAATTACTGTTGTTTAAGAGTACCATTTTGGTTTTTGGACACTTTAAATTAAAAAACTATTATATAAAGAGTCTTCTGAGCAAAATAAACAATGAAAAGCACATATAAACATGATAGCAAGATGCCGGATTGTTACAAAGATAGTGGGTGACTGGATCAAGACCGCAAAGCACTATACCTCAAAAGTACTGCATAGCAGTTCTTTAATTTATTCTGTTAATATTTCTAAATTTTATTACAGGGTGATAAATGAATCCTAAATTATTTTAAAAATAAAGGCTTGAAAAGGTGACTAAAATATCATTATGTGATTAGATATCTGAATATCATGAAGAAATACAGTAACAAGCTTAAGCTCCTACCAGCACTTTCCTGGTTTATTCTCCTTGCATGATCTTGAATTCTCAGAGTGATATAATTCACATCTTACCTATCCAGAGGTCAGCAGATAATGTGACAATTCATTCTCCCTCAATTTAAAAGATAGTCATTGGAGTCCAAAAAAATACATGATGAATGTTGTAAGCTTTCAGTAAAATTTAAAACCTTAGAACCTCTTATTTGATGTAATTTCAACATATTAGATTATTTGATTTTTAAAATAGCAGGAGATTAGAAGCAGCAAATTAGAAGTAAGGAAAATAACTGCTCGGGGTCCAGAGACAGTTACCAGAAGTAATGTGGGCAATTTTCAGAACAAAAAAAAAGTATGTGCTGAAGTGAATAACCATGACGGCTCAGAACATGTATAATACTGCCTATCTTCCAGAAGCTGAGAGAAGACTCTCCTTTCATAATACTTAGCAGTCATACCTAGCTAAAAGAGTTACTGAGTGAGTACAGGAATCCTTGCACGCAAAGTGTAGTATGTGGCTGGAACTTCCATACTTTTGGAGTTCTGCTGTTAGTTTAAAAATTAGTTCACCCCATTAACAGATAGACAAGTATAATTATAACTACAATTTGTAAAAATGGCATTTTTTTTTTGTAACAGAGGTTACAATCCACTCAATTAAGGTTAGAATGCTAAGAAGCATATTATGCAATTTTAAAAAGATTTATCTATAATGATCAAAATAAAGCAAGCTTTATTGCTGAAGGAGTCAATCCTTATTTCCATAGAATAACCCATTCTCTGAAGAAACAGTGCAATCTAGGTTTTGAAAATATACTTTACTGAAGAAAAACTGTTCATGCTTAAAATGCCTCTACCCTAGAATTAGGGTACATAGCCCCAAAAGGATCTTGTTTTCAATCACTTTTAGAGAACAGACCCATAACACAAAATATTTCAAGGATATAATATATCAAAAGCCTATTACACATCTTATTGCTCACTCAGAGTTGAAACTTCCAATTATTTTTGGTTAGCTTTCATTAAGAGTAAAATTTCCCTTATAATTTTTTAAAAATTTTGATGATACTTTAGAGAAAGACTAAATTTATCTAAATGTGAGCTTATCCACAATGACGTGCCAGAGGTTTGCTTTTAAATTTAATGAATTATCATGATAATAATTAAAGAAAAGATATCCTAAGTCATTTGTCAGAACTTTTCCTTTCTTCATTATCTCTTGCCAAAGCATTTGGGAGTAGTATACTAAACAAAAAACCAGGAAGTAATAACTTATGGCAAAGCAGACAATTTGTTAGCCTTTAAATAAATGAATAGAGTACCTTCAGGGGAAAAGCCAGGAAGAATTTCATTAGGTTTTGTTTTAAATTTCTACCCCCTGAATACTGAGAAACCCATAGGTGGTGCTCTTATACCAAAAACTAAGTATGTTATGTTCTGATATGGATGCTCAAAAATACTATTGTGATTATTTTATTTTCATACAACGGCCCAAGAATAAGATACACCAGCCATAAATAAGAATGGATATTTTAAGATTTAGTATTTCACATTTCTAATTCAATAAGTACTTTAAAAACAAAATGATAGTATCATGTTGCTCCTTTAATTGGTTATGAACACATATTTTGACTTAACTTTGCACATTTGCAACATGTGACGTGACTGAGTTTGGCATTTCTTTTCCAATCCAGCCAGTGGTTTTTTATCAACACATTTTTCCATGTGCTTGTTACACATTGGGCATGTAGATAAATATACTGTAGAACAACCATAACTTCTTCCTTTCTCTATTTAAGAAAGAGTAAATTCAAATGCCAAAAGAGTAAGATTAACATTAGAAACCATTAAAAAGTTTCTGTCCCTTTGGGTTAAAAATTTGGTTTAAGGTCTATCATATATAGATAGATCGATAGATCAATAGATCGATAGATACCTATCTATAGATAGATAGATCCTCTAGATCCTCAAAGAGATAGGCCATACTCTTTGGCCTCTATAGATAGGTATCTATCGATCTATCTATATATAGGTAGATTTGGAATCATAAAATCTAGATGCTATCTGTTCAACCTGTCATTTACTGGCTTTGTCATAGTGTAAGCTATGAGACCTCTTTGGGTCTTGGCTTCCTTGTGTGTTAAAATAAGAAGTTGCTACTTGAATACCTCTAAAGTCTGTTTTGGCCCTAAATCGTGCCCATCCCCATCTCCCATCATCAAGATATATTTCTACTACATTTCTGATGGCTTATCAGGATGTACTCATAAATTTTGCCTTGTTTTCTTACTTTTCATTTTCTCTCTGGCCTACTGAAACCAGACTTTCAATTCTTCACTCCATAAAAGCCTTGCTAGCAGGCAAAACCATCACTGACCTTACTGCTGAATCAAAGGGATGCTCATCCCCATCCTATTTGATCCCTCTGGTGTATCTAAGAGGGATTTGTTTTTTCTTGATACTCTTGTACCTTGACTTTGCTGACATCACTTCTTCTGGCTTACCTCCTACCTCTGACTGTTCTGTGTTAGTTCTCTAGCTCTAGATCATCCTCTTTGACCAGCTTTGGCAGGCTGGTGTTTGCAGTTCATTCCCAAGCCTTCTGCTCTTCTCGCTCTCCACGGAAGGTCTCATTCCCTCCTACAATTTCAACTATGCTCTACAGTTCATGGGTTGAAGATCTCTAGTCCAGAGAGTTTACATAATCAAACGCCCACTGGACATTCCAACCTCAAATTCAACATGATCAGAACAATGTATTTCCCAAATCTTTCTTTTTATCATATATTCTGAAACCTTATTATCGTAGGCATCAGTTGGTTAAAGGAATAGTCACTTTACTTTCTTCAAATAAAAGGGAAATTTACCTTAATATTACAGGCAATTTTGGGGCGCATGGGTGGCTGGGTGGGTTAAAGCCTCTGACTTTGGCTTGGGTTGTGATCCCGGGGTCCTGGGATTGAGCCCCGTGTCAGGCTCTCTGCTCAGCTTCCCTTACTCTCTCTCTCCCTGCCTCTCTACTTGTGATCTCGGTCTGTCAAATAAATAAATAAAATCTTTAAAAAAAAATTACAGGCAATTTTAAGGACTTCCAAGCATAGTAAATAACTCAGGCCTTAAGAGCAACTAAAATGAGAAATTTCCAAATTAAACACTGATACTGCCTTCCTCACCTCTTAGGCCTGCTTTATCTCCTAACATCTACCCCAATCTTCCAATTGACTTTTTCTGAGTCCTCTATTTTTTCATTATTTCAGTGTCTTCTAATGATTCCCCATTCCTAACTCACCGTAACCCTTCAGCTCAAGTACATACCATCAACTGTAATTTCAATTTTTCTTAGTTTGTTATATTTACATTAATGTTATTCATTTTATATTTTATATGAAAGATATGCAGTGAGAT